>NW_006921758.1:2100317-2106577 GCF_000298275.1 Orycteropus afer afer | reverse complement strand
CACATGAAGGAGCTCTGGTGGCATAGTGGGTAAGGCATTTGACTGCTAACCAAAAGGTCAGTGATTCACACACCCCAGCTGCACCACAGGAGCAAGATGAGGCAATCTATTTCCATAAAGATGTATGATCTTGGAAACCCAATGTGGGTCATTATGAGTTGGAATTAACTCAATGGTAGTAGGTTTGGTTTGGGTTTGGTATCATGCTTATGCTATCATGAATATATGGAGGAACATGGTGGCATAGTGGTTAAAGTACTTGGCTGCTAATCTAAAGGTCAGTGGTTCAAAACCACCAGCCACTATGAAGGAGAAAGATTTGGCAGTCTGCTTCTGTAAAGACTTACAAACTGGAAACCTACGAGATAGTTCTACTCTATCCTTTAAGGTTGCTATAAGTCTGAGTTGATTTGATGGCAGTAAGGTGGGGTTTTTTTGGGGGGAAGCGGGGGTTTCATCATGCATATATCATGAGTTCATATTGATAACTCTCATTGCAATCCATGACCAAAGGATTCTTCTTTGTGTTACCCATTTTCCTGTTGGTATCTCTCTTCACCCTCAGTGAAAACTCTAGTTACTAACAATATCAAATACTTGTACATCTTCTGATTTTCATAATACACACAAACACATACACACACACTAGTTTTAGAATTGTTATACAAACACCACTAATCACATTTAACCTACTAAGTGAATTTCAAGATTTCTTTCTTATTCTTTTTTTATAGCTTTTGTATCTTTACACTGAGGGTATATAGACAAAGTGCTGTATTTAAAAGTTACTTCAATAAGTTCATAATTTTCTTCTTTATTCTTATTACAGTAATTCATTTTATATAGAATTAAGTTAATGTGTTTTTGTTGGTATTCAATTTTAGGAGACAAGTTCAATCTTTGTTTATGTTTTCAATCTGTAGAATATTAGTATGGTTTCAATAGTCAAAAGTATAAAAGGAGATACCCAGAGGAGTGCCACTCCTTTCCTATCTCTATCCCATTTTCAACTTTTCATTAGCAACTAATTCATCCTTCTTGTCTTCTTGAGTTTCATCTTGTAATGTGAAGTACCTACATGTGTACACATACAAATTCTTATTTTCCTCCTTTCTTATTAGAAGTTTGCATACTATCTGTATTAGGCTGGGTTCTCTAGAGAAGAAAAACCAGTAAAGCTTATATATACATATAGAGAAAGAGAAAGTTATCTTAGGAAAATGGCTCACATGCTTATAGAAGCTGGCAAGTCCCAAGTTCTTGGATCAAATGTCAAGCTGGAAGATTTTCCTAACTCATGCAGCTGATAAGCTCAAGGTTGGCAGGCAGTATTTGGGGGTGTTGACTCCAACAAATGATGAGTCCAAGATCTCCAGGCCAAATGATGGATTGTTTGCTCATGGACAGTTGTAGACAACACAATAGATCCCAATCCACAGAAGAGTGTCTCTTTTCTCAGAATGTCCATAAATATATTGGAAGCAGGCCACACCCCTAAGGAAACTCCCTTTCAATGGATTGGCTGCTCAAAACATATACATTCAATCTCATCATGGGAATAGCCTGCATCACAATTTCTTAAACCACACAGAATTGTGGTCCTGTCAAGTTGATTCACAGCTCCAACTATCACAGTCCACCCCTTGCCAACTTTGCAGTTGTACACATCTTCTTAACCATATATATTCTCTAAATAAGGACAATTATAAAGTCATATTTGCACCTAACAGGATATGCTAACACATGTACAACCAAAATGAATTAACCTTATTTACATTTCACAGTTCATAAAAGGAGGAAACAAAAATATTTGATGCACATATACAATGAAGAAATATAACAATCACAGTCCTCGTTTCTGCAGATGGTCATGTGGTTGTAGCTGATATTCAGAACTACCTTCTTCCACCACCCATTCTGTATGCCAGATGCATGGCTCAAAGTTCTGCCTATTGGGAAGATTTCCCTTCACCACTCTCCTTCAAGGAAGTCCCAGAAAGGGGCTGCAGTGCTGCTGCTGTCTACTTTTGAGTGGTGCCTGCATATCATGCATAACCATCTGTAAACCAGGCACAAGTTTTTTCTTCCTTAGTCAACTGATCATAAGGAACTCTTCATGAGGCCATAGGTGAAGACTGAGAGAGGGAAGATAATGTGAGTGGAATGGAGACCATAGGCATTTGGGCCACTTCCTCATGAAACTTACTTGTGCCTTCACATCCTGCTTGAGCCCAATCCCTGATATACAACTTCCATAATGATGGAGTGGTGCTGTGCACATCCAACTTTATCACTCTATGGGTTAGAGAACACCCAACTCATGATAGGCAGCTCAGGCTTCATGACCACTTGGTGGCCCATCGTTAGATGTTCAATCTCTACTGAAGCCCAGTAACAAGCTAAAAACTGTTTCTCTAAAGGAGGGTAGTTATCTGCAGAGGAAGACATGGCTTTGTTCCAAAATCCCAAGGGTCTGCATTGTGATTCACTAATAGGGACCTGCCAAAGACTACAAACAGCATCTCTATCTGTTACAGACACTTCAAGCACTATTGGCTCAGCTGGATCATATGGCCTGAGTGGCAGAACAGCCTGTACGGCAGCCTGAACCTGTTGCAGAGCCTTCCCTTGTTCTGGACCCCACTCAAAACTAGCAGCTTTCTGAGTCACTTGATAAATAGGCCAAAGCAACACATCCAAATGAGAGATATGTTGCTTCCAAAGTCCAAAGAGGTCCACCAGACATTGTGCTTTCTTTTTAGTTGTGAGGGAAGCCACATACAATAACTTATCCTTTACTTTAGTAGGAATATCTCAACATGCCCCACACCATTAGACCCTTAGAAATTTCACTGAGGTTGAAGGTGTCTGAATTTTTGTTGGGTTAATTTTCCACCCTCTAGCAGTCAGTTGTCTCACCAATAAGTCTAGCGTCATTGATACTTCTTCCTTATTAGGTCAAATCAGCATAATGTCATCAATATAACAGACCAGTGTGATGTGGAAGGGAAAGGCAATCAAGATCCCTATGGACCAAATTATGACATAGTGTTGAGGAGTTGATATACCCTTGAGGAAGCACTGTGGAAGTGTATTGTTGGCCTTGGCAGCTGAAGGCAAACTGCTTCTGATGGTCCTTTGAAATTGATATTGAGTAAAACGCATTGACCAGATCAGTAGCTGCATACCAAGTACCAGGAGATGTACTAATTGGCTCAAACAATGAAACCACATCAGGAACAGCAGCTGCAATTGGAGTCACCACTTGATTAAATTTATGATAATCTACTGTCATTCTCCAAGATTCATCTGTTTTTGAACAGGCCAAATAGGCTAATTAAATGGGGATGTGGTGGGAATCACCACTCCTGCATCCTTCAAGTCCTTGATGGTGGCAGTAATCTCAGCAACCCCTCCAGGGATGCAGTATTGCTTTTGGTTTACTATTTTTGCAGGTAGAGGCAGTTCTAATGGCTTCCACTTGGGTTTTTCTACCATGTCAGGGACCCAGTGGAAATTCTGCCAATTGCTGAGTATATCTATTCCAATTATGCATTCTGGAACTGGGGAAACCACTACAGGATGGGTTTGGGGACCAAGTGGACCCACTGTGAGATGCACCCTAGCTAAGACTGAACAAACAGGGTTAATGCATTTCGGTTGTACATGTGTTAGTGTATCATGTTAGGTGCAATTATGACTTTATAATTTTTCTTATTTAGAGATTATGTATGGTTAAGGAGATGTGTACAACTGCCAAGTTGACAAGTAGTGAACTGTGATAGTTGGAGCTGTGTGTCAACTTGGCTGGACCACAATTTTGTGTGGTTTAAGCAGTTATGATGTGGGTTATTCCCACGATAGGATCAGATGTATATGTTTTGAACAGCCAATCCACTGAAAGGGAGTTTCCCTAGGGGTGTGGCCTGCTTCCAATATATTTATCGAATCCTGGGAAAAGAGACACTCTTCTGTGGATTGGGATCCTGTTGTGCTGCTCTGACAGAGACCTAAAATGAGGAAACAAGAGTGGAGTGCATCCTTGACCCAAGACCCTGGCAAAGAGACCCCAGCATACATGAGAGACAGCAGTAACAGAGCCCAGAGACCAGCATTAAATAGCAACAGGCATACTAGCCCACAGAGGAGAAAGCCAATGCCATTGGGTAGGCGGCTTCCTGGCTGAGTGGGTTGCCTTCAGTATTAATTGGTAGAAGAGACCAGCATGAGATGGAGTAGCATATTGGCCAGCCCACAGAGCAAGAAAGCTGAGTGCTTTTTAGGCAGGAAGATTTCTGGTGGAGTGGGTTGCCTTTGGCATTAATCAGTAGAAGTGGAGAGACCAAGGAAATGGGAAGCAGAGCTGCCTCAGCCTCAAGGGGTAGGACCATGGCCTTTGGAGGTAGAACCACCACAGCCCCCTAGGTTTCAAAGAGCCAGACCTTCACCAACTTGGTTCTGGAGTGTGGGGCTGCTCGTTCATGTGAGCCAGTGGGATGAAGTCCTAGCTGCTGCCCAAGAGTGAGGGAGCAGGGATGCCATGCCCAAGAGGGAGAGATACAAGGCCTGCCAGGCCAAGGAGGTGAGGTCATCACTTACGAACTAGGAGACTGAAGCCACCCAGTGAGAGATCTGTACAGATGCCACCCAGTGAAGATCTGTACTGGTGCCAAGTTGCCAAGGGGTGGAATTGTGGTAGTTAAGTTTGTGTGTCAACTTGGCTGGGCCTGATCGAATGGCTGGGCAGCTGGATGCAGTTATTCCCCATGGTTGTTGTTGTTGTTGTTATGTGTTGTGGAGTCAGACCTGACTCATAGTGACCCCTCCTAGGGTTGCCGAGGCAGTATCAATATGGAAGTAGATTGTCTAACCTTCCTTCCGAGGAGTGGCTGGTGGGTTTGAACCACCAGCCTTCGGGTTAGCAGTCAAAAGCCTTAGGCACTATGCTACCAGAGCTCCTGATTCCTTATGGTAGGATTGGTAATGATCTCCATGATGGAATGAATGTATTGGAGCAGCTGAGTAGCTACTTTAAGGATGTGGTCTGCTTCCCATATATGAGAAGCAGCTTTGGGAATGGTCTCTAGTTTATGGCATGCTTGAACACTGCATGTAGCCATGCCATTGTTCAGCAGCCTGCCATGCTCTGCTGACCTTGGGACTTTCAATGGACTTGAATTAATGGCCTACTATGTGATTTGGTAACATCATGACTATGCCATTTTATTTATTGACCTTGGGCTTGTCAGCCTCAGCAGCCAGTATCTCCCTGATTGAAGAGAATCCTCTAGCTTCAGTGGGCTGGTAGTAAGAGACAGAGCTGAAGGCCAAAGTCAAGGGGCTTTCACACAGGCTCTAGAGCCTGGCACTTTGAACTCAGACTTCTATCCTCCCAAACTGTAATAAACTCCTGTTTGCTCAAGTATCCCATTTGTGGCAGATTCCTGTCAGAGCAGCACCAGAACACTATCATACTGTTTTTCATGTTGCTTTTCTAAGTTATAAAACTATATCCTGGAAATCATTCCATATCAATTTCTGAAGATCTTCCTCTTTCTATGCAACTGAGTAGATGTACACTATTGGACAACCATATCACAGTTTATTAAACTGATCTCCTGTGTATGGGCAATTAGGTTGTATTTGAAATCATACATAATGCTGCAATGAATAACCATGCATAATTTTTCCAATTGACAAGGATTTACCTCCAGGATAAATTCCTATGGTTTGCTGGATAAAGGGATAAGTGCAAATGTAATTTTATTAGATAGTGTCAAATTCTATTCTATGGGCATTTTATCACTTTGCATTTCTCCCTATAATTATTAACATGCCTATTTCTCTAGTCTCAAATAACAATGTGTTTAGTCAAACTTTTGAATTTTTGCCAAAGTGATAGGTGAAAAAGCATATTTCACTGTACTTTTAATTTTCATTTCTCTTATTGCAAATACAAGGAGCTCTGGTGGTGTAGTGGATAAAGCACTTGATTGCTAACCAGAAGGTCAGTGGTTCAAACCCCCAGCTGCTCCATGGAAGGAAGACAAGGTGATCTACTTCCGTAAATATTTACAGCCTTCGAAACCAATGGGGGTCACTATGAGTCAGAAACCACTCGATGGCAGTGAGTCTGGTTTGATTTTATTGTGAATAAAGTTGAAAATCTTTCCATATGCTTAGAGGCTATATTTATGCCATTTGTGTGTGTGTGTGTGTGTGTGTGTGTGTGAATTTTGGATCATTTTTTTCCCAAGTTA
>NW_006921758.1:2097914-2100217 GCF_000298275.1 Orycteropus afer afer | reverse complement strand
GCAATTGTTTTAGTCACTGTGATGGTTAATTTTATGTGTCAACTTGGCTAAGCTATGGTTCACAGTGGTTTGGCCAAACACTAGTCTAGTTACTGAATGAGCTCTGGTGGTGTAGAGGGTAAGGCATTTTGCTGCTAACCAGAAGGTCAGTGGTTCAAACCCACCAGCTGCTCCATGGAAGGAAGATGGGGCTATCTACTTTTGTAAAGATTTACAGCCTCAGAAACCTAACGGGGGTTGTTATGAGTCAGAATTGACCCAATGGCAGTGAGTTTGGTTTGGTTGAGTCTAGTTACTTCCATGGGGTAGTTAAATGTGATTAAATCAATTGACCTTGGGTAGAGCAGATGTCTTTTCATAATGCGATATAATGACCTCATTCTAATGTAATAGAATGTAAATACTCTCCATAATACAATCAAATGTATTTTAATCAATCAGTCAGTTAAGGTCATACTAGTGCAAAGTGGGTGGACTTAAACCTAATCACTTATGAGTTATAAAAGCACCAGAATAGACAAAGAGATTTGCACACAAGGGGAACAATAAACAACATGCGAGACCTGTGTATAAGCAAAGGAATGTAAAGAATTGCAGCAGACACCAGAAACTCTGAAGAGGCTCACGGAAGGAACTGACAAGACTGAGACCCTGATTTTCTATGGAGAAATGAAAGCAGTGATATTGAGATACATCTCAATACTTCAAGAAATTGGTTCACACAGCTGGGGAAGGGGGAGCTGCTAAGTTCAAAATCTGTAGGTCAGGAGATTCCAGCAGGTTTGTGCACCAAAAGACGTAGGTCAAATGATAGGAAGAATGAAGAAAGAGTTCTGCTAAAATATCTATTTACAGTCTGGAGACATAACACATCACAGAGAAACTCCTTTTTTGTTCTTAAGGCCTTCAACTGATTGGTTGAGGCCCCCCACATTATGAAACTTAATCTGATTTAATTTTTGGAAGGACAATTGATTTTATCACATATAACTACTTCATAACATTAGTCAAGTTTGACCAAACAACTGAGCACCATAGCCTAACCAAGCTGATGCATAACACTATCACAGTAATATTAGTCTTTAATTTACAGTGTACATTATAAAAGTAGTTTCCCAATGAGTTATTTGGCTTATGAATTTGCTTATGGTGATTTTTGTCATTCAAAACTATTTTATTTTTAGATGTTGAAATTTATCAATATTTAATTATAGTACAACTAGATTTTGAGTCATAGTTGAAAGCCTTATTTCTAATACCAGATTCTAAGGAATTCATCCACTTTTCCTACTTGTATGGTTTTACATTTTATATTTAGATTTCCTATAAATTTAGAGTTTACTTTTGCATGTGTGTGAGGCATGAATCCAACTTTATCTTTATACAAATGGTTGTCCATTTGTCACAATACCATTTATTAAAATGTTTATCTTTGTCCCAGGTGATCCACTACTTTTAAAATATGGCACAGACATATAAAAGAAGTCATTTTCTATAGCTAAAAGTTTTATGGTGTCTGCTGCTATTGACAGATTAATAATCAAAAACATAGTGGTTATTAAATAATGTTTAATTTATCCTAAATATTATTACTTAGGATAAAGTAAATGTTATTTAATAACAACTGTGTTTTGGAATATTAATCTGGCAATAGCAGCAAGAATCATAAAACTAGGGAGCTCTGGTGGTATAGTTCCTAAGGCATTTGAGTGCTCACCAGAAGCCTGGCAGTTCAAACCCACCAGCTGCTCCTTGGAAGGAAGATTGGGCATACTCCTCCCATAGAGATACCACCTCAGAAACCCAAGGAGTGGACTCAATGAGATGAACTGACTCGAGGCACTGAGTTTGGTTGTTTTGGTTTGAAGTAATAATACCAAAAAGCATTAATAACTGACAGCTTTAAAAATAAGTATAAAAGTTTAAGCTGCCTGCTGTTTCTTGCAATATGACAGACAAGATATTCTGAAAAAGGCTCTCTCTGTAAACATGTAGAAATTAAGCAATCCCAATAACACATTGCTGATGTTACAGGAAAGTAAGCTAAATTTACAGGGATCAAAATGAAAAGACAACTGAAACCCCAAAGAAAGAGGATGGGAAATAGAAATGGGCAATTGCCAATTATTGTTGTTAGGTGCCATCGAGTTGTTTCCAACTCATAGCGACCCCATGCACAGCAGAACAAAACACTGCCCGATCCCGTGCCAGCTCCATGATCCCTGCTATACTTGAGCCCATCATCGCAGCCTCCGTCAATCCAACTCATTGAAGGCCTTCCCCTCTTTCGTCGACCCTCCACC
>NW_006921758.1:2089944-2097514 GCF_000298275.1 Orycteropus afer afer | reverse complement strand
AGAACCAAGCAATGTGAATTCTTTGACAACCTCAATCTTCTCTCCATTTATTGTGATGCTGCTCATTGGTCCAGGTGTGAGGATTTTTGTTTCTTTTATATCGAGACGTAATCCATACTGCAGACTGTATTCTTCAACCTTCATCAGTAAGCGCCTCAAGTCATCCTCACTTTCAGCAAGCAAAGTTGTACTGTCTGTGTATCTCAGGTTGTTGATGATTCTTCCTCTAATCCTAATGCCACGTTTCTTTTCATATAATTCAGCTTCTTGGATTATTTGCTCAGCATACAGATTGAATAAGTATGGGGAAAGGATGCAACCCTGACGCACTCCCTTCTTGATTTTAAACCATGTAGTGTCCCCTTGTTCCATCTGAATGACAGCCTCCTGGTCAAGTACAGGTTCCTCATGAGTACAATCAAGTGTTCAGGAATTACCATTCTTCTCAATGTTATCCACAATTTGTCATGATCCACACAATGAAATGCCTTTGCATAGTCAATAAAACACAAGTAGACATCTTTCTGGTATTTTTTGCCTTGAGCCAAGATCCATCTGACGACAGCTATGTTATCTCTTGTTCCATGTCCTCTTCTGAATCCAGCTTGCACCTCTGGAAGTTCTCTGTCAAATACTGCTGCAACCATTTTTGAATTATCCTCAGTAATATCTTACTTGTGTACAATATTAATGCTATTGTTTTATAATTTCCACATTCTGTGGGATCACTTTTCTTTGGAATGGGTACAAATATGGATCTTTTCCAGTCATTTGGCCAGGTAGCTGTCTTCCAAATCTCTTGGCTTAACCGAGTGAGTGCCTCTAATGGGGCATCCATTTGCTGAAATATCTCAATGGATATTCCATCAATTCCTGGAGCCTTGTTCTTCACCAATTCTTTCATTGCAGCTTTGACTTTCTCCTTCAATACCATTGGTTCTAGATCATATGCAACCTCCTGAAATGCCAATAATAGAAATCAAAATGTCAGAACCATTCACTTATGCTAGGCAGAGAAACTGAGCTTTGATTCTTACGAAACTGAGGTCCCTGGAAGAACTATATCCTCAATGAAAGGGTGGAATTAAACAGGGGGGGACTTTTTTGACAAAATAAGCTCATATGGAAATATCTATTGCTCTTGGACAAGTTGGTCCTTACCAAACATCTTAGAGAAATCTCTGCATTGTAAGCATACAAGCAAGAAACATATACAAATATGGAAATAAACCAAAGATCTAGGAAAAAAATCATGATGAATTTATTTAATGGAAAACTACAACATTAAAAATAATGAGTAAACTGAAGCATTAATATCAACATGTATAAACCTCACAAAATTTTGAGCAAAATAAAACAAGTACAGATCAAAAGATGTTGTGTCAATTTAAAGTGCCTGCAAAACTAAGAATATACCTTAGTCTAGGGATACACATGTATGTAGTATAAGTATGAAGATGTTCAAATAAATACAAAATTTTGGCTGAATTTAACAAAGGAGGCAGAGGGAAAAGATGATCTGTGAGAAGTGCATAGAGGGTTTCAAAGAGTTAATAAATGATATAGAGTTAATAAATGTTTTGTTTTTCAAGGTGGATATTATTTTATTAATACATGTTTATCTTATATTCAATTCATTTTTATATCCCGCAAAGATTTGTTGGCCAATATATGGATTGAATTATGTCCCTGAAAACTGTGTTGTAAATCCTAACTTCTATTCCTGTGGTTGATATCACATGTAAGTAAAATATTACTGAAGATAATTCAAAAATGGGTGCAGCAGCATATTGACAGAGAACTTCCAGAAATGTAAGCTGGATTCAGAAGGAGATATGGAGAGAGGGATATCATAGCTAATGTCAGATGGATTATGGCTCAAAACAAAGAATACCAGAAAGATGCTTACTTGTGTTTTATTGACTATGCAAAGGCATTCATTTGTGTGGATAATAACAAATTGTGGATGACATTGAGAAGAATGGGAATAACAGAACCCTTAATTGTACTCATGAGGAACCTGTACATAGACCAGGAGGATGTCATTCGAACAGAACAAGGGGATAGATACTGCATGGTTTAAAATCAGGAAGGGGTCAGTCTGGGTTGTATCCTTTCACCATACTTATTCAAACTGTATGCTGAGAAAATAATCCAAGAAGCTGGACTATATGAAGAAAAATGTGGCATCAGGATTGGGGGAAGGCTCATTAACAACCTGAGCTATGCAGACGACACAACTTTGCTTGCTGAAAATGAGGATGACTTGGAACACTTACTGATGAAGATTAAAGACTACACTCTGTAGTATGGATTACACCTTAATATAAAGAAAACAAAAATCCTCACAACTGGACCAATAACCAGCATCGCGACAGGTGGAGAAAAGATTAAAGTTGTCAAAGACTTCATATTACTTGGTTCTACTATCAACAACAATGGAAGCAGCAGTCAAGACTAAAAAAGACATATTGCATTGGACAAATCTGTTGCAGAAGACCTCTTTCAAGTGCTGAAGAGCAAAGATTTCTCCTTGGAGACTAAGATGCTCCTGACCCAACAACAACAATGCAATGCACTATCGTCAAGTCAGATCCGACTCAAAGTGTCCCCTCCTTGGGTTTCCAAGAGAGTAACACTATGGAAGTAGATTGCCCAACCTTCCTTCTGAGGAGTGGCTGGTAGGTTTGAACTGCCAGCCTTCTGGTTAGCAATAAAATGCCTTAGGCATTGTACAACTAGAGCTCCTGATCCAAGCCATGGTATTTTCAATCACCTCATATGCATGTGAGAGTTGGACACATGAATAAGGAAGACTGAAGAAGAGTTGATGCTTTTGAGTTGTGGTGTTAGTCAAAAAATGCTGAAAGTACCGTGGACTGCGAAAAGAACTAACAGATCTGTCCTGGAGGAAGTTCAGCCATAATGCTCTTTGGAAATAAGACTAGCCAGACTTCACCTCACCTACTTTGGTCATATTGTCAGAAGGGACCATCTCTGGAGAAAGATGTCATGCTTGGTAAAGTGGAGGGTCAACAAAAGAGGGGAAGGTCCTCAACAAGATGGATTGATATGGCAGCTGCAGCTATAGGCTTAAGTATAGTAGAGATTGTGAGGCTGGCACAGGACAAGGCAGTGTTTCATTCTGTTGTACATAAGGTCGCTACGAGTCTGAGACAACTCCACGGCACATAACAACAGCAACAATTGCTGTGGTTATACTTCCATATGGAAATGGATTGTCTTTGTTAAATTAATGAGGCTAAATTAGTTTAGGGTGTGTTATGCATCAGTCTCTTACAAAATATAAAAAGAGCAGATTATGACAAGCAAGAGATGGGGAAGACATATGTCAAACCAAATGAAGATTGCCCAGGAGCAGAAGGTCAGAAGAGAAAAGGACTTTCCTCTAGAGCGCACAATGGAAGAAAAGTTTCCCTTAGACCTGGCATTTGGAGTTCTAGCCCTCTAAACTAAGAGAAAATTAAATTTCTATTTGTTAAAGCCATCCACTTGTGGTATTCTTGCTATAGCACCATTAGATAAGATATCATTTGGTACCACAAGAGTGGGTTGCTGCTCTAACAGATACCTAAAATGTTGAAGCTGTTTGGAGTTGGGTAATGAGAAGAGGCTGAAATAGTTTTAAAGTACTAATAATAAAAGCCTAGATTGTTTTGAAAAGACTGTTGGTGGAGTTATGGACATCAAAGGCAATTCTTGTGAGGACTCAGAAGGAAGTGAGGAGAATTATAAAGAAGTCTCTGTCTTAGAGAATGCACATGGCACCAACAACAGAATGTTACTAGAAATGTGGACATTAAATATGCTTCATGTGAAGCTTTGAAAGAAAATGATGAACATGTAATTGGTCTTCTAGTTAACAGTCAAATGCCTTAGGCATTATGCCACCAGAGCTCCTATAGGAAATATATTTACAAAGGTTATCTCACTGTACAGAAGCCCAAAGTGAGAAAATTTTTACACTATCATTCTTCCAGTATGCACAACCTCATACAATAACCTCTCAATACAGCAATACATCATCAACAAACTTCCTTCTGTATCACACAGTTTTGCAAGTCCCTGACCTGATGCCAGCACATACTATGTACCGGACAAAAGCCTCTCAAGAAACCCAAAGGTGGAAAATTTAAGTGGCACTTGCATGTACCAAAGGGTACAAAAGAGTAAAGAAATTAAGCTTGTGACTGAAGGATCTAACCAAATATCACAGGAGAATACCCATCAACTTAGACTGAAGGGGAGGAAGAGAGAAATAAAGAAAAGAAATGATGTTGTTTACCACTTAAAATTCTACAGGCAGCAAACAGGCCAAAATCCTCCAAGGAAAGAAAAGGACCATCTCTGGAGCAGCTGGGAGATCAGCAGAACAGTTGGAAGGAGTACAAGAAACAGCGTTCTCAATTTCAAAGGGTGGGTAATGTTCTCTTGGATCTCAAAGGGTGGGGCCACAGCCTCCTAGGTGTCAAAAATCTTCAAATCTTTCTCAATTCAATTTCCGAGTGTGGAGCTGTCCTTAAGGTGTGCCAGGAGTATGGGGCCACTGCCATCCCCAAGAGGCAGAAGAACAGGAGCTTCCAGGGCCAAGGGAATGGGGTCACTACTGAGATGGACTAGAATAATGGGGCTGCTTAATGCTGAAGGAGCAGACTTGTCATCCCAGAGGGCCTGGAAGGTGGAGTTGAAACCTAAGGCTAAAGGGCCTCCATCCAGAATCTAGGGATATGGCCAACAAACAGAGTTTGGAGGACAGGAACATTGCCCAGATGGGCCCAAAGAACAGAGGATCATTTTCAAGCCTTGAGAGTTAATTTTAATTGTTTTGCTTAGTTTTGGACTTGCTTGGTACCCGTTAGCCCTATTTTTCCTCCAAGTTTTTCCATTTGTAATGGAAATGTCCCAGTTGTTCCTGTTCTATCACTATACTTTAGAGGCAGGTAACTTGTAGTCTAGATTTCATAGGTTCACAAATGAAGAGGAATTTTGTCCCAGTATTGAATATACCTTAAGTTTCACCCATATTTAATTTAGATGGTTCAGAAGATGAGATTTTGGACTTGGAGTTGATTTAAGACTTTTGGGGTGATGTGATGGGATGAATATATTCTGCATCTGGCAAGGACATGAATTTTTGGAGACCAAAGAGTGGAATGTTATGGACTGAATTGTATCCTCCCAATATGTGTTGTAAACTCCAATCTCTATGCCTTTGGTTGTCATCCCATTTGGAAATCGGTTGATTTATTATGTTAATGAGACAAGATAAGCATAGGGTGTATCTTGAGTCAATAATTTTTGAGATATAAAAGAGAGTAAATGCAAGCTATCAAGGGGAGTTGGGGGAAGAGAAATACAAGCCACGTGAAGATCACCCAAGAGCAGAAGCTCAGAAGACATGAGGACCTTCTTCCAGAGCTGACACAAAGAGAAAGCCTTCCCCTAGGGCTAGCACCCTCAATTTGGACTTCTAGCCTCACAAACTGTGAGAAAATAGATTTCTGTTTGTTAATACCACTTGTGTTATTTCTGTTATCCAAACACTGGATAACTAAGACAGCCACTGACTATTAGCAGACATCATTTGAGGCAATTGGTACATCATTAAACAAAACAAGTGAAATCATTGCCTCTCTGGAGCAATGATTACAATTGACGCAATATTTACAACTGATACACTTGGCTGCCAGCTGAAAAGTTGGTGGTTTGAGACCACCCACAGACACCTGGGAAGACTGAAAAATCAGTCACTGAACCCCCATGGGGTGCAATTTCACCCTGACACACATGGGGTGCTGTGAGTTGGGGTCGGCTCCACAGCCACTGGTCTGCCTACCTTCCTCTGCCCCTCCTTCCCAGTTCACCAGAAGGCCTAAAGACCTGCCCAATACCTGCCACCCACCCTGGGCTTTGCACAGCAACCCTTCCCGTTAAACAGGGACCTCACTGCCCCAGATATTTCCTCTGCCCCACTCTAATACCCCACACCCACTTGGTGAACGGAGGTTCAGCCATCCCCCACTCCCACCCACCTTCTGGGCTTGCAGGAACTCCATCCCACTTTGTGTGCTCTCACGGAACCTGGGTGCCCTGCCTTGCCCTCATCCTATTTTATTTATTTTTTTAGTTTGCTTGCTTTTGTCTGTTTTAAAAGTACTACTATTATTAATACTTTTGTCCGTTTTACTATTATTCTTTATTCTTCCCCTCCCAGGTCCTGGTGTTCAGCTTTTTTCTTTTCCCTGTTCCTAGTTGCAATTCTTTTTTCTCATGGTTAACCTCATTCCTTGTTTTTCTTTTTGCATTTTTCCCATTTTTTTTCTTCATTATTCTCCTTCTCTGCCTTTTTTCTCTTATTGCCCTATCCCCAGATATTGCAAGTTTTCTTGTTTTTTTCCTTTGACCTTCTTGTTTGTCTGGAGGGTGCAGAAATTTTTATTGTTTACACGTGGCAGCCATTTTGGATATTTAAAGTGACTGGGGACACAGCCATTTTGAATGTTTATGAGTGGCAACCATTTCGGATTTTAAACTGATAGCATTCTCATTCGGATTACATGGACCTAGAACAGGCAGCGAGGCAGGAAGCAGAGAAAGGACAAAAAAAGGCAAAGGGGACTGGAACACATTGAGGAGTCAGCCGCAGGAACCCAGGTGAAGAGAGGGAACTCAAGCCATGCCCCACAAGTTGTGAGGCTGGAAGGCAAGGAAAGGACAGAAAGGCAAAGGGGATAGGAACAGATCGAGGATTCAACCTCAGGGAGCCAGGTGAGGAGCGGGAACCCAGTCCACCCACCACAAGCAGAGAGGTGGGAAGCAGGGAGAGGACAGAAAGGGCAAAGGGAACTGGAACAGATAGAGGAGTTAGCCACAGGGATCCAGGTAATGATGGTTGGAGGGGTTTCCAACAGCTGAGGGAGACAAACTTGTCTGTTGATTTGTCCTACTGTGGTGACATATTGCAGTGAGTCTTGAGACTGTGCCACTGGTGTTTCAAACCCACTGGGGTACACCTGTTGCACAGGTATCAGCCTGGCTTGCAGACTGAGACAGAGGAAGAAGAAAGAAGAGGCCATCCACTTCTCAAATAATTGGCCAGGGAAAACCTTATGAATAGCAGAGAAACACTGTCTGATACATTACTGCGTAACTTTATGAATAGTCCAGAAACATTGTCCAATACAGAGGAGGAAGATGAGTCACCTAGCTTAGAAAGCTCTCAAAGTAGAACTGGGAAAGAGCTGCATTATCAGAGTAAAATCAGCCTTACTCATGTGGATAAGGTAAAGCTTTCGAGACCTCCATTTGCTGACGCTGCACCACTCAAATTGAAGAGAAACAGCTGCAAACATCCATTAATAATCGGAACATGGAATGTACAAAGTATAAAGCTAGGAAAATTGGAAGTTGTCAAAAATGAAATGGAATGCATAAAGATTGATATCCTAGGCATTGTTGTTGTTGTTGTTGTTATGTGCCGTCGAGTCAAACCCGACTGATAGCTACCCCTCCTTGGGTTTCCGAGGCAGTATCACTACGGAAGAGGATT
>NW_006921758.1:2083406-2089234 GCF_000298275.1 Orycteropus afer afer | reverse complement strand
TTGACTACATCTGTGGCAAGAGGTGGTGGAAAAGCTCAATATCTTCAGCCAAAACCAGGCCAGGAGCTGATTGTGGAACAGATCATCAACTGCTCTTATGCAAGTTCAACTTGAAGTTAAAGACAATTAAAACAAGTTCACAAGAGCCAAAATATGATCTAGAATTTATCCCTCCTGAATTTAGAGACCACCTAAAGAATAGATTTGATGCATTGAACACCAATGACCGGAAACCAGATGAATTATGGGATGACATTAAGAGCATCATCCATGAAGAAAGCAAGAGGTCACTAAAAAGACAACAGAAGAAGAGAAGGCCAAAATGGATGACAGAAGAGACTCTGAAACTTGCCCTTAAGTGGAGAGTAGCTAAAGCAAATGGAGGAAATGACAAGATGAAAGAATTGAACTGAAGATTTAAAAGAGCACTTGAGAAGACAAAGCGAATTACTATAATGAAATGTGCAAAGACCTTGAGTTAGAAAACCAAAATGGAATAACAGGCTCAGCATTTCTCAAGCTGAAAGAATTGAAGAAAAAATTTAAGCCTTGAGTTGCAATATTGAAAGATTCTAAGAACAGGAGCTCTGGTAGCATAGTGGCTAAGACACTTGCCTGCTAACCAGACGGCTGGCGGTTCAAACCCACCAGCCACTCCTCAGAAGGAAGATGGGACAATCTACTTCCATAGTGATACTGCCTCGGAAACCCAAGGAGGGGTCGCTATGAGTCGGGTTTGACTCGAAGGCACATAACAACAACAACAACAAGAACAGGAGCTCTGGTAGCATAGTGCCTAAGGCACTTGACTGCTAACCAGAAGGTTGGCGGTTCAAACCCACCAGCCACTCCTCAGAAGGAAGATGGGACAATCTACTTCCATAGTGATACTGCCTCGGAAACCCAAGGAGGGGTCGCTATGAGTCGGGTCTGACTCAACAGCACATAACAACAACAAGAACAAGAGCAAAACATTAAAGGATGCAAGGAACATCAAAAGAAGATTGAAGAATACACAGAATCACTATACCAAAAAGAACTGGTCGATCTTCATCCATTTCAGGAGGTGGCATATGATCTAGAACCAATGGTACTGGAGGAGGAAGTCAAAGCTATAGTGAAGGAATTGGCTAAGAACAAGGCTCCGGGAATTGACAGAATACCCATTGAGATATTGCAACAAACATATGCTGCACTGGAGGCACTCACTTGGTTATGCCAAGAGATTTGGAAGACAGCTACCTGGCCAATTGACTGGGAGATATCCATATTTGTACCCATTCCAAAGAAAGGGGATCCCACAGAATGTGGAAATTATAGAACAATATCATTAATATCGCATGCAAGTATGATCTTACTGAAAATAATTCAAAAATGATTGCAGCAGTATATTGACAGAGAACTTCCAGAGGTGCAAGCTGGATTCAGAAGAGGACATGAAACAAGGGATATCAGCTGCTGTCAGATGGATCTTGGCTCAAGGCAAAGAATACCAGAAAGATGTTTACTTGTGTTTTATTGACTATGCAAATGCATTTGATTGTGTGGATCATGACACATTATGGATAACATTGAGAAGAATGGGAATTCCTGAACACTTGATTGTACTCATGAGGAACCTGTACCTTGACTAGGAGGCTGTCATTCGAATGGAACAAGGGGACACTCTTATGGTTTAAAATCAGGAAGGAAGATTGTCAGGGTTGTATCCTTTCCCCATACTTATTCAATTTATATGCTGAGCAAATAACCTGAGAAGCTGGACTATATAAAGAAAAATGTGACATTAGAGACAGAATCATTAACAACTTGAGATATGCTGATGATATAACTTTGCTTGCTGAAAGTGAGGATGACTTGAGGCACTTACTGATGAAGATTGAGGAACACAGTCTGCTGTATGGATTACATCTCAATATAAAGAAAACAAAAATCCTCACTATTGGACCAATAAGCAGCATCACAATAAAAGGAGAAAAGATTGAGGTTGTCAAAGAATTCACGTTGCTTGGTTCTACAATGGATGCCAATGGAAGCAGCAGTCAGGACATTAGACAACGTGCAGCATTGGGAAGGTCAACTGCAAAGGAAATGTTTCCAGTGCTGGGGAGCAAGGATGTCTCCTTGAGGACTAAGGTGCACCTGACAGAAGCCATGATATTTCCAATCGCCTCGTATGCATGTGAGAGCTAGATAATGAATAAGGAAGATGGAAGAAGAGTTGATGATTTCGAGTTGTGGTGCTGGTGAAGAATGCTGAAAGTACCATGGACCACCAAAAGAACTAACAGATCTGTGCTGGAAGAAGTGCAGCCGAGATACTCCTTGGAAGTGAGGATGGCCAGACTTTGTCTCACGTACTTTCGTCACGTTGTCAGAGGGGACCATTCCCTGGAGAAGGATTTCATGCTTGGTAAGGTGGATGGTCGACAAAAGAGGGGAAAGCCTTCAACGAGATGGATTGACACGGTGGGTGTGACAATGGGCTCAAGTATAGCAAGGATCATGGAGCTGGCACGGGATCGGGCATTGTTTTGTTCTGCTGTGCATGGAGTTGCTATGAGTCGGAAGTGACTCAATGGCACCTAACAACATAACAACAACATGGAGCTTATGTTCTAGAAGAGAAAGACAATAATTTAAAAATATGTCCAATGTTTTATACTTAAAATAATATTTAATTATTTTTAAATAGTATAATTAACTAATTAGGAGCCCTGATAGCATAATAGTTAAACACTTGGCTGCTAAGTGAAAGATTAGCACCAAACCCACCAATCAATTCCAAGAGAGAAAGATCTGGAGATCTGCTTCAGTAAAAATTACAGTCAATAAAACCCTGTGGGGCAGTTCTACTCTGTCACATGGTGTCGCAATTTGTCAGAATCTACTTGATGACATCCAATAACAATAACAATTAACTACTTATATATAGTATGCTAGATGGTGGTAAGAGCTGTGTAAAAGTGTAAGATTGTAACCAGGTTAGTAGTACAGGTAGTAGAGTGAATTTTCATTTTAAATAGGTAGATTGGAGAGATCTCATTGAGGTGGCAGTTGAGTAAAGACTTAAATAAAGTGAGATAATATATCATATTCTGAAGAGCATTCTAGCAGATATAATAAGTAATATGAAGTCCTAGACTGGAGAATGCCTGGAGTGTTCATGAATTATCAAAGATGCCCATATGTTTGGAGCAGAATGAGTGAAAGATATAGTAGCAGAAAATGAGTTCAGAAGGGTCATGGGAGGGATAGTTAGAGATATTCTGTGGCTTTGAAAACAAGTGTAAGGATTTTGGCTTTATATCTGAGAGAATCAGAGAGCTATTGCAGAGCTTTATGCAGAGAATGGAAAATTTTTTACTTACTTTTTAAAATATCAGTCCAGCTGCCAAGTAAATAATAGATTGTAGGGGGCAAAAACGAAAGTGGAATCACCACTTGTCCCTAGACAAGAGATGATGATGATCTTTCCCAATGTAGTAGTAGAGATAGTGGAAAGTAGTCAGACTGTAATCTGAATTTGGTGTTGTTGTTATGTGCCATCAAGTCATCTCTGACTCATAGCGACCCCTCCTTAGGTTTCTGAGGCGGTATCTCTACAGAAGGTGGTATCTCTACCTTCCTTCCAAGGAGTGGCTGGTGGGTTTGAACCACCAACCTTCTGGTTAGCAGTCAAGTACCTTAGGCACTATACCACCAGAGCTCCTGAATCTGAATTTAGAGACAAGAAAATGAGATTTCTGGATGAACAAGGATATGAGTGTGAGAGAGTAAAAAGAAAGTCCAGCATGACTCCAAGGATTTTGGTATATGCAAAACGAGAATGGAGTTGTCATTAATTATTTAGGGAAAACTGTGTGTGAGTCAGTTTTGGGATGGAAGATTAAGGTGGTTAGTTTCATACGTGTTCAGTTTGGGTATCTTGAACATGCACACAAAGTTGTTGAGTAGGAGGTGTGAAACATCTAGAGCTAAGAGAAAAGCTATTACTTATTGGTGTTGTCTGGCGTGGAAAGCCATGAGAGTTGATAAAATCACCAAGAGAATGATGAGTGTAATTAGAGAAGAGAAGAGAACCAAGGCAAGAGTCTTTTGGTTCCCTAATATTAAGCAGTCAGTGATGAGCAGGCACTATTCAAGAAAACTGAGGGATAGTGTAAGAGGAAGAAGAAAACCCAAGGAACCAAAGGGGTGGGGGAAACAGTATCAAGAAGAAGGAAATGCTTGAGAGTAACAAAGAGTTGATGATAGAGTGAATAAGATAGGGTCTAAGAATTTCTTATTAAATTTATCTATGTCAAGGTCATTGGTGAGATTGTTAAGTGTAATATGGTGAGGGACAGAAGCCTGAGTAGACTGGACTTAAGAGAGAATGAGAGGAATTGGAGCCAGAATGAAATAACTGTGTCAAGAAATTTTGAGGTAAATAAGAGGAGGAAAAAAAGGGGAATACCTGATGGGGAATGCAAGGTCAATAGAACATTTTATTTTTAAGTTGCAAGAGTAACAGCACAAGTGTATGCTAATAAGAAAGATCCAGTAGAGAGGGAACACTTGATGATGTGAGAGTGTTATAAAAGAAGTTGAATAGACACAGAGACATGGGGGGATAGATATCACATGAAGGCAAACACATGAGGCAGATGTACCTGTATGTCCAGGCACTCTGGCTAATAGAAGATACAGACAAAGAACCTTCCCAAGAGGCATGTCCTGAATTTTTAGGATTTTTAGCCCCCTGAACTGTACGTAAATAAATTTCTGTTCTTTAAAGTCATGCACTTGTAGTATTTTTGTTACAGCAACACTAGGTAGCAAAAAGACACACATACATACACACATATATTACACACACACAATACACTTTAATAAAAAGTTGCTCTCAAGTTGATTCTGACTCATGGTGACCCCATGTGTGTCAAAGTAGAACTGTGTTCCATAAGGTTTTCAATGGCTGATATTTTCTAGACCTTTTGGTGTTGTTGTTATGTGCTGTCAAGTTGGACCTGACTCATAGTGACCCCTCCTTGGGTTTCCGAGGCAGTATTACTACAGAAGTAGATTGCCCAACCTTCCTTCTGAGGAGGGGCTGGTGGATCTGAACCACCAGCTTGTAGTTAGCAGTCAAATGCCTTAGGCTCTATGCTACCAGAGCTCCTAGACCTTTTGCAGTGTAGTGAATTATAAGGTATAGATTTTCTAGTCATAGTCTTTGTAACTCTCACTGGATTGAAGGGTAAAACCACACAAATATGTGTCAAATTGGCGGGGCAGCTGGTAGTAGGTATTTCCTGTAATGAGACTGGCAATTAATTCAGTGGTGGAATTTGCCATGAGCAACTGAGTAGCTGCTTTTAAACTCCTGATTGTTAAAGTCATTCACCTGGGGTATTTCTGTTGGAGCAGCATGAAGTAATTTTCTTGGAAAGTTTGCTCTCTCTCAGGTGTGTACAACTCTGATGTTGAAATTGGTTAGTTTTGCCACTCTGTCAAACTTAAAATGAGCCTTCCTAGAGTCAGAGGGTGAATTTCACTGCCAGCTGAGAGAGATGCTCAACTGAGAGATGGCAGTGGAACCAAGAGGCTCAGGACAGAGCAGCAGGCTTACTTGGCCCACAGAGGCAGAGGCCAGGCTGAGAGGCCAAAGGCCAGAGAAGTGTGTCTAAGGGCACAAAAGACTGTCTTGATTGAGGAACTGTATCCTGACCGTGTTCCTGATCTTTTTTTTTTTTTTTTTATTAGGATTTGGGTGAAGATTTACAGAGTAAATTCACTTTTCATACAGCAGTTCACATATACTTTGTCTCATGTCATTGACCAAA
>NW_006921758.1:2064338-2076261 GCF_000298275.1 Orycteropus afer afer | reverse complement strand
TTATCTTCTGTGTCTGTGTTAATTGGTTTCCCTTTTCTTTGTTGAAGAGGGTCTGTGCAATCCTTCTGCCTAGTCCGCCATCTTGCCCCGCCTCCCGTGTTCCTGATCTTGAATTGTAGCCTGTTGCTTCCGTAATAAACCTCATAATCTGGAAGTACTATGTGACCACTGCAGCAAATTATCAAACCCAGCAAAGAGGTGGTAGGTGCCATGGGTGGGATGGTTGGTGTCAAGGTTGGTAATAGGGCTGGAAGGTGGTGGCATGTTTGGCCTCATAGGAACAGGCCTTGGGCTGCTGATGGTGATTCTGTCTTCCTCTTGTGTAGTTAGAGGAGGTCAAAAGATGCTGCCTCCTTGCCCCTTTAGCACCTTTCTTCCTATACACCTCTGGGTAGATTTGAACCACCAACTTTTTGTGTAGCAGCTGAGTACTTAATTATTTGTGCTACATATAGACTTCTATATATACACCTACATGTATATATATTTCATACATAAGTCTGGTTAATAAATAATTATTATTTTACCTGCCTCTTCCCCCATTCCTCTCTCCTGAAAAATACCCCTTCCTCACTAATCAATGCTTGTAGTTCTGGAGAGGGTGGTGGGGTCCCCATTAATTAGAAGAATGTGCATTGGCTCTCAGTATATGGTCCAGGTAGGTTATGTAATTCAAATCAGACCACTCAGAGTTCTCTGAATTTTTTAAATGAGAGCTGAGGAAAGTACTTCTTCTTATCACAGAAATGCAGTTATCGGTAATACAAACAGTTAACACATTTGGCTGCTAACCTAAAGGTACTATGTTGTTGTCTAACCAGAAGTGCCTCAGAACAAAGGCCTGACCATCTACTTCCAAATATTCAGCCATTGCAAGCCCTGTGAAACACAGTTCTACTCTGGCTTACATGAGGTTGTCATGAATTGGAGTCAACTTGACAGCAACTGGGTTTTTTGGTTTTTGTATTTTTGTTTTTGTTTTAGAGCTTGAAACTGTCAAAGCCATGTTTTCCACCATATGGATAAGCTGTTCTAAAGAATGAAGCCAATACAGAGTCAAACAAATACAGGAAGCAAAGAGTAATATATTCCTGGCATTGTTCACGTTCATGGTTCTGGTTGTCTTTAAAGACTTTTTTATTCACAGTCCTTCCAGTTCCATGAACCATGATCTCTTTTTTGGTTTAAACCAGTTTAATTTCAGTATCTACTTACAACCAAAAATTTAGATTAATAACCCTGGTACTTAAAGGCTTAGAAATCATATCTCTGGCCTTTATTCTTTCTTAATTCTTGTTCTTTGAATTTCAGCCATACTGTGTTAGTTATAATTATAGTTAACTTTAACTCTCCCATTTCTTACTCCTCACATCTTAATGATCAACCAATGCATTAAACTCTACAATCAAAATATATCCTCAATCAAACCACTTCTCACTGTCCCTTCTGCCCCCCTAGTCCAAGCCAACCTCATTACTTACTTTGTTGAATGAACAAATGTTTCCTCCTGATTCCTGGCTTTTTTTCCCAGATTGGCTCATGCTGTTCATTCTACCTGGAGTTCTCCATCCATTCAGGCAAAACTGCAACCTATGTTCCAATTCATGGTGAATGAACCCATGTATGTGAGAGTGGACCTGTCCTCCATAGGGTTTTCAAGGCTGTGACTTTTCAGAAGCAGATCACCAGGCCTGTCTTCCAAGGTGCCTATAGGTGGGTTCAAACTGACAACATTTTGGCTTAGTACTTGAGCACTTAACCATTTGCATTACTGACTTATACTTTGCTGGTATTTCTGATGTCTCCAACTTGAAATGACTTCTATGTCAATAAAGTCTCTTAGAATTCTTTTATGTCATTTCTTTATTTATTTTTTTTTCTGCCTACAGTTATTTGGGAACCCTTATAAGGTGATAAAGGAACGCTAGTGGCTCAGTAGTCAAGCACTCGATTGCTAACAAGAAGGTTGGTGGTTAGAACCCACCAGCTACCCTGTGGGAAAAAGGTGGCAGTCTGCTTCCATAAAGATTTACAGCTTTGGAAAATTCTATGGGGCAGTTCTACTCTGTCCTACAGGGTTGCTATAAGTCAGAATCAAATCAAAAGCAACGGCTATAAGATGTTTATCATATTAAGGGTGATTTTAGTCAATAATATTTCATCTGCAGCACCTTGGATGTACTATTTTGTCAATAAGTATATATTGTGCTAAGTTATTATAATTTAACCTAGTTTTTTTTTTTTTTACACTCAGTTTAGAGTGTTTTGGGAAAATATTAAGAAATACCAATTTAGATAAACTTTACTACTGCTTGTAAAATGAGTTTTGATAAATTCTTGGACTGGTATTGAGTGGTAGAAAGAGATGAAATTCTTCTGCCTCTTGTCATCCTGTGTTTACATAATTTTATGTTCCTGTCTCCACTCCAAACATGTTTAAGATGATTAACTGAGCAATAACAAAAGAAAAAAAATGTGGGAATGTGGCATTTCAGTAAAGAACATGGGTATGCCATTATTCTTGGACTGCAACTTTTTGTTCTATAGAAAAATATCATCATGACCTCAGTTCAAGATAGCCTTCATGAATAGAAAAATATCGCTTCATATCTTCGTACAATTATTGACCTAGCAACTGCTATTCTTGCTTTATAAATATTGGCTCATTTGTGAAACTTATTTGCTTAAATAAAAGCTGCTGCTCTGAGGCTTATAGGTTAATTATGCCTATTCACAAAAAATGTTTGTTTTAAATTTGTTGCTAAAAATTTCAGGGTTTAGTAGCAAAAATTTTTAACATAAAACTGTTATTTACATTTTCTATTTGTAGTGTAAGGCCTGGTATAGACAGCTGCCACTGACTCATCAGAATTGTTATACCTTTAACCATTTATGACTCCCCTTTTAATACCACATTTTGTCAAACACACCAACATGAAATAACAGAGATCAAACAGCCTATGATTGTTCAAGTAAAACCAACCTTTTAGGATTGAACATAATGCTAGACATCAGAAGATTCTAACTGGAAAGAAACTCTATCCCTGATCATCCATTCTACAAATTCTGTTTTACAGATGGTAAAACTAAATAACAGAATATATTATCAACATATACTAAGAAGCCCCTATTACATGCTAAAGTGAATAGCTCGTCACAGCTATAGAAATGGAAAATCAGTACCACTGAACTAATAATGCCATATGATCCATAATGGAATGCAAATACCAAATGCTCCCGAAGAGAAAAGAAATATGGGGGGGGGGGTAAGTTTTTGCTCTGTGACTATGAAATGTTATGTCCCTTTGGATTATCTTCTTCAGGCCCATTCTTTCCCAGAAATAATGAACATTTTGCATGAGTAACCTAGGACAGACTATGGTCCTTTGAAGCTAACTTTTCTTACTGCCAAATAAATCTCTTTTAAATATGTTCTCTGTGAGGCAATCATGACATCCATTGGCCAACTGGATCTGGGGTTATGCCTGGATACTTTCCACATTGCACGTGGTTGTCAATTTGAATTGTGTATCAACTACCCATCATATCTGGCACATCTGTACTTAACATTGGCATTAATTTTACCCTATTGTTCTAATTGCAGTACTTTGATGTAATGACACCATTCAATTCACAGATGGTACTGGTGGGGGGTTTTCCCAAAAAAAAAAATAATGTAATTTTAATTTGGAATCTGAGAGTGCCAAAAATAAGAGCTTCATTGATTAAGTTATCTGAGCCTGCTAAACAGTTGAACATTTGAACTAAATAGGAAAAACTGGGAAACAGAACAGCAGGTTTCAATACCAACCTACTGCAAGTGTTTTGTTTTTTGATTATAGTATATAAGGCTCATAAGGCTTATCTATTACAAACAAACTCTGACATACTCAGGGTAAACAAAATAAAATCTATGTTTTTAAATAAAATAAAAGCCTGTTTATAAAGATAGGATCATTTGGTGGATTGGAAGGCCTACATTTTGAAAACAAAAATTATTTAATTTAAATAATCAAATTTTAAAATGTTTAAATTATATAAAATATTATTGCAGACTTGATATACATATGTATGTATATTGTTGTTGTTGTTGCTAGGTGCCATCAAGTTTGATCCAACTCATAACAACACTACGTACAACAGAACAAAACACTGCCCAGTCGTGCTCCATCCTCACAATCCTTGCTTTTCTTGAATCCATTCTTACAGCCACTGAGTCACTTCATTTTGTTGAGGGTCTTCCCCTTTTTCACTGACCCTCCACTTTACCAAGCATAATATCCTTCTCCAGGTAATGGTCCTTTCTGAAATCATGACCAAAGTAGATGAGATCAAGTCTGGCCATATTCGCTTCCAAGGAGCATTCAGGCTGCACTTCTTCCAGGATAGTTTTGTTCTTTCTTCTGGCAGTCCCTGGTATTTTCAGCATTTTTCACCAACACCAAAACTCAAAACCATCCACTCTTCTTTGGTCTTCCTTATTCACTGTTTATCTTTCACATGTATATCAAACAATTGAAAATACCATGGCTTGGATCAGGCACACCTTAGTCTTCAAAGTGACATCTTTTCTTCTTAACACTTTAGAGAGGTCTTTTGCAGCAGATTTTTCCAGTGCAATATGGCATCTTATTTCTTGACTGCTGCTTCCATGGGTGTTGATTTTGGATCCAAATAAAATGAAATCCCTGACAACTTTATATAAATAAGAATTCTCAGAGTATCACATTCTTACAATAGCTTATGACATCTTGAAATAATGCTTATCATGATTTGGATTTCATGGAATTGAATCAGTGCATAATGGAGTACCTTTCCAAAAGTCATAGATCACTTCTTTGATAGGGGAATGGCAAGAATATAGATCTTAATTTCTCATTTGAAGTTGTTTATGAGACACTACCCATTCTATCCAGTGTTAAAAAAAAAAATGCTGTCATCTTTTTCGTGATAGTTGGAGCTGTGTGTCAACTTGGCTGGACCACAGTTCTGTGTGGTTTAAGCAATTGTTATGTGGATTCTTCCCATGATGGGATTGGATATATATGTTTTGAGCAGCCAATCCATTGAAAGGGAGTTTCCCTAGGAATGTGACCTGCTTCTAGTATATTTATGGATATCCTGGGAGAAGAGACTCTCTTCTGTGGATCAGGATCCTGTTGTGCTGCCTACTACTGCCCATGAGCAAACAATCCACCATTAGGCCTGGAGATCTTGGATTCGTCATTTGTTGGAGTCAACAGCCAGTATAATGCCTGCCAACCTTGAGCTTGTCAGCCCCTGTAGCTGCATGAGTCAGAAAAAGCCTCCAGCTTGACATTTGATCCAAGAACTTGGGACTTGCCAGCTTCTATAAGTATATGAGCCATTTTCCTAAGATAAATTTCTCTTTCTCTATATGTATATATAAGCGTTACTGGTTTTGCTTCTCTAGAGAACCCAGCCTAACACATTGTTCCAATTGGAAATATACCACACTTCAGTGAAAGGAAGGTGGCAAGGTATATAAATGTCAGGCTGTTAATATTTCATTTTGGAGCAGAGAGAGAGAGAGAGAGGAAAAACTCAACATGTAAATATAAGAATAATTCATTTTCATAATTTACCTCAGAATACAAACAGAAGCCGGGAGAAATTATAGAGAGAATGAGAGACTCTGTCTGCTATACGGGTGAAATTCCCAAGGGGTTATTCCACTAATCATCAATTTACTTTAGAAAAATACAGGAAGCCAAGGATCCAACTGTGCCTAAGGGAATTCTGACATAGCTGGATATGTTTGATGAAGTGATGGGATGGTAGACTCATTCTTTTATTTATTTGTTTATTTTTCCAGTGGACATTCATGGGAGCAAAGGGTCCCAAAAGAGGGGCTTGCTGTATGAGCAACACCTGGAGAAATCTGCAAGATGTCTAATCCTAGGTCTTCCCCAAGGGCTATAGCTGGGCTACATCAGAGATAAGCTGCTGGTTGAAGTCAAAGAAGCTATTTTTATAAGGGGCATTTATTAGTTTCAGATTCACAAGCAGTGCTTCTCTGGTGTGTAGGAGTCAGTTTTCCCCACTTCTTGGAGAAGACCGAGTAGCTTCAGTTCAATTACATATGTAAGAAATGCTAAGTTATTTGGGCCCATAAGTTTTAGTTAATAGCATTAGATGCTCCATCTCTCATTCCAGGGAGCAGTAGGAAGTATGTAGGTAATATTCTCGGGTAGACTTATAAATGCAGATACCAAAAGAGAGCCTAGATGCAATGAACATTACATGATTATTCCTGAGTATATCTGAGATGCCTCAAAGTTCTGTCACATAGAAGTGAATGAGAATTTCAAAAGTAGATAAAGGATTTGTTCATCACCTGATACTAAAACCAGAAGTTCATGGGTGCAGATAGTTAACATATGTTGCTGTTAAACCAAAGGTTGAAGGTTCAATTACACCCAGAGGCACCTTGGAAAAAGGCCTTTTACTTCTGAAAAATCAGCCATTGAAAACCCCATACAACATGTTTCTTCTCTGCCATATATGGGGTTGCCATGAGTCAGTGTCATCATGAGTCAAAGTTGACTCAGCAAGTGGATTTTATTGTAATACTCATGTGCTGGAAGGTCTAGGGAAACATGTTTTAAATATGCAATGTTCTCCCTAATATCCTCCATCCTGTCAAGGATCACAGGAGGTCCTAGTCGATTAAAATTGCCAACTAAAGAATGCATGAACACTGCACTAGTGTATGATGGGAGACTGGCTGTGAAGTGTTTGAAGAATGCTGTTTCACTGCAAGTGTATTTTTAGAACTATCCCTGGCACCTTTATCCAGGCCCTTTCCTTTCAGTATTTCACCATGTTTGCATGTGGAATATTTATTTAAATGGCACTTACCATATCAAAAGTTGTAGTAAATTTTACTTTTCCTTTCTCAGTACTTCCTGTGAAATTTTAACATCAATAATCTTTCCCAAGTTTTTATCAACCTTATCTGCAGTGATCAGATTTTAAGTGTTAACTGACCCATGATTTTTCTAGATTATGATTTGAGTGGTAAATAGCACAGGATGTACCTCATGGTGGCCTTCAAATCTTTAAATATTCTTATATACAATGAACTTTATGGAAAGTTAATTGTGCAGACCATATACAGTCTGAGAACACCGGAACTGAGCCACTACTGAAGAGTTTTGGTTCACAGCTATAATGCTCAGCCATAATATGAGAAAAGAATCACGAAGTAACTAGATCTCTGATAGTACAAAGTACTGATGTGCATAGTGCTGACTCTCCTCTTTGGTATAGACAAGTATCTTAACATTAGTAGGGCATCCTTTATGCACAAGTAAACATAAAGTTAAGGGACCACTTAACCTTTCTATTTTTCACCAATTTTTGTATCATTATCTAGAACTGATTTCCCTTCCACAGTTATCCTATCACACCTCTGCTCCATTTAGCTCTGTTTGCTTCTGTATTTCTCTTGTTCTAATTTTTTTTTTTTTTTTAAAGTTTTTCTCTACATGTATATATTTGTTGTACTGTGGTGGCTTGTGTCTGCTGTGAGGCTAGAAGCTATGCCACTTGTATTTCAAGTACTAGTAGGATTACCCATGAGGGACAGGTTTCAGTGGAACTTCCAATCTAAGACAGATTCAGAAGAAGGAAGGGGACATCCACTTCTCAAAGAATTGGTCAGTGAAAACCTTATGAATAGCAGTGAAACACTGTCTGATATATTACTGGAAAACTTTATGAATAGCCCTGAAACATTGTCTGATATGAGGCCAGAAGATGAGCCTCTCATGTTGGAGGGCACTCAAAATATGACTGGGGAAGAGCTGCCTCCTCAAAGTAGAGTCAACTTAATGGTGTGGGTGGAGTAAAGCTTTCTGAACCTCCATTTGCTGATGTGACACAACTCAAAATGGGAATAAGCAGCTGAAACATTAATAATTACTCAATGGAATGTACAAAGTATGAATTTTCCTAGGAAAATTGGAAGTTGTCAAAAATGAAATGGAATGCATAAAGATTGATATCCTAGGCACTAATTCATTAACTGCCGTCAAGTCAGTCCTGACACCCAGTGACCCCTCCTTGGGTTTCTACTCTATGGAAGTAGATTGCCCAGTCTTCCTTCCAAGGAGTGGCTGGTGGGTTTGAACCACCAACCATCTGGCAAGCAGTCAAATGTCTTAGGCACTATGCCACTAGAGCTCCTATCCTAGGTATTAGTGAGCTGAAATGGACTGGTTTGGGCCATTTTGAATCAGACAACCCTATGATCCACTATGCCAGGAATGAGAAATTAAAGAGGAATGATGTGGCATTTTATCATCACAAAGCATGTTTCAAGATCTAGTCTGAAGTACAATGCTGTCAGTGATAGGATAATATCCATACACCTACAAGGAAGACCAGTTAATACTAACATTATTCAAATTTATGCACCAACCACCAAAGCTAAAGATGAAGAAATTGAAGATTTTTACCAACTTCTGCAGTCTGTAATTGACCAAACATGCAATCAAGATGTATTCATTATTACTGGTGACTGGAATACAAAAGTTGGAAACAAAAAGAATCAACAATAGTTGGAACATATGGCCTTGACAATAGAAATAATGTTGGAGATCACATGATAGAATTTTGAAGACCAATGACTTATTCATTCCAGATACCTTTTTCCAACAACATAAATGACAGCTATACATGTGGACTAAACCAGATGGAATACACAGGAATCAGATTGACTAAGTATGTAGAAAGAAGAGATGGAGAAGCTCAGTATCTTCAGCCAAAATAAGGCCAGGAACTGATTGTGGAACAGACCATCAACTGCTCATATGCAAGTTCAAGTTGAAGCTGAAGACAATGAAAATTGTATCCTTTCACCATACTTATTCAATCTGTATGCTTAGCACATAATCTGAGAAGCTGTACTACATGAAGAATGCTGCATCAGGGTTGGAGGAAGACTATTAACCTGCCATATGCAGATGACACAACCTTGCTTGCTGAAAGTAAAGGTGACTTGAAGCACTTACTGATGAAGATTAAAGACTACAGACTGCAGTACAGATTACATCTCAACATAAAGAAAACGAAACTCTTCACAACTGGACCAATAAGCAGCATCATGATAAATGTAGAGAAGATTGAAGTTGTCAAAGATTTCATATTCCTTATTTCCACAATCAGCACCAATGGAAGCAGCAGTCAAGAAATCGGACAACTCATTGCATGGGCAAATCTGCCGGAAAACTTTTATTTAAAGTGCTGATGAGCAAAGATGTCTCTTTTGAAGACTAAGGTCTGCCTAACTCAAGCCATGGTGTTTTCAAACACTTCATATGCATGTGAAAGCTGGACTATGAATAAAGAAGACCAAAATAGAGTTGCTGGTTTTAAGTTGTGGTGTTGGCAAAGAATAGTGAAAGTATCATGGACTACCAGAAGAACTAACAAATCTGTCCAGGAAGAAGGGGAGCCAGAACACTCCTTAGAAGCTAGAATGGCCAGACTTCATCTTGTATATGTTGGTCATGTTATCAGAGGGGACCATATCCTGGAGAAGGATATTATGCTTGGTAAAGTGGAGAGTCAGCAAAAAAGGGGAAGGCTCTTGATGAGATGGATTGACACAGTGGCTGCAACAATGGGCTTAGGTACAGCAAGGATTATGAGGTTGACGCAGGACTGAGCAGTCTTTCGTTCTGTTGTACTTAGGGTCACTATGAGTCAGTGTCAACTCGACAGCATCTAACAGCGATAAAAACATGTATATATATATATATACATATGGGGGCTCTGGTGGCATAGTGCTTAAGGCATTTGACTGCTAATCAGAAGGCTGGTGGTTGAAATCCACCAGTGATACTAGCCTTGGAAACCCAAGGAGAGGTTGCTATGAGTCAAAATCAACTTGACATCAGTGAGTTTGTTTATATATATATATATATATATATGTATATGTATATATGTGTATATACATATATACACACACACACACATATGTATGTGTATGTGCATGTATAAACACACATACATACATACATACACGTGTATATGTGTGCGTATATATATGTGTGTGTGTGTGTATGTATATATAGGAGCTCTGGTAGCGTAGTGCCTAAGGCACTTGACTGCTAACCAGAAGGCTGGAGGTTCAAACCCACCAGCCACTCCTCGGAAGGAAGGTTGGGCAATCTTACTTCCATAGTGATACTGCCTCGGAAACCCAAGGAGGGGTCGCTATGAGTCGGGTCCAACTCCATGGCACAAAACAACAACAAAATGTATATATATATATGTGTATATATATATATATATATATATGTGTGTGTGTGTGTGTGTGTGTATGTCTGGTGGCATAGTGCCTAAGGCATTTACTGCTAACCAGAAGCTTGGTGGTTCAAACCCACCAGCCACTCCATGGAAGGAAAGCTGGGCAATCTATGTCTGTGAAGATTTACCACCTCAGAAACCCAAAGGGGGTTGCTATGAGTCAAATTCAGCTTGATGACAGTGAATTTGTTGTTTATTTTTTTTTGTATATATATATATATATATATGCATGTGTGTATACACAGACTTCCTCATCAATTGTCAAACATTAACTATAACTTGTTTTAAGGAAATCCAAATGAGAGCCAGTTGCCCAATACACTTTGTTGCAATATTTACATTTTGCTCTAAATATGTTTTGCCTCACATTTCTAGTTGCACCATAGTAATTATGATGAACAGCATTTCTATACCTCTTCCTGGAAAATGGAATTCCCTTTCTTTAGTGAAGTATAAAATTGACTTACTATCATGCCAATTTTGCAAGCTTATCTTCATTAATATTCCAGAGGGTTGCTCTTCAATGAGTCTCATCCTAAGACTAGTTCTGAGATAACTAAAATAGTAAGGCATCTTTCACATAGAACTTGCTTGTATGAGAAAATATTATGACATAAGAGTTCAGAAGTTCAATGTATGATCAGCTAAACTCAGGAGGTTTGTTACTGAGTATGTTTGGCTTTTAAATTGACAATATTAAGTGTTTGTACTGTTGTTGTTGTTGTTTGACATCGAGTCGGACCCGACTCATAGTGACCCCTCCTTGGGTTTCTGAGGCAGTATCACTATGGAAGTAGGATTGCCCAACCTTCCTTCCGAGGAGTGGCTGGTGGGTTTGAACCGCCAGCCGTCTGGTTAGCAGGCAAGTATCTTAGCCACTATGCTACCAGAGCTCCCAAGTGTCTGTACTAAGTAATACTTAATGTTTGACTTTTTAATTTGCAACACAGACTTTTGAATATGCTATCTGTTGCATTTCTTCCCACTTCTTTCTATATTCATTTGTAATCAGACTGAGAAATTCTGAAATATGACCTTTCAGCTAAAAAGTTCTGATTATTATGTTATCAGGTTTTATAAATTCAAGCATGTTTGAAATAATTTTCCAAAATTTAGTCTAGATTCATGACACTTAAAATTTTAGATTTTTTAATGACTTAGCAGTTTTTCCAAGAAACCTAAAATATGATTGTGAAACTAACGTAGGTTGGATCTCATTATCTTAGTCATCATACTGGTTCTTCCGTCTTTAGAAAGAAAAATATTATTTCAGCCATTCATCTGACTAGCTGTTCAGTAAGTGATCATGCACGTAGACCTAACCTGTTGTTGTCGTTAAGTGCCGTCGAGTCGTTTCCAACTCATAGCGACCCCATGCACAGCAGAACGAAACACTGCCCGATCCTGCAACAACCCCACAATCCCTGCTATACTTGAGCCCATCATCGCAGCCACCGTGTCAATCCATCTCATTGAAGGCCTCCCCCTCTTTCGTCAACCCTCCACCCTACCAAGCATGACATCCTTCTCCAGGGAATGGTCCCTTCTTACAACATGACCAAAATAGGTGAGATGAAGTCTGGCC
>NW_006921758.1:2054978-2063408 GCF_000298275.1 Orycteropus afer afer | reverse complement strand
ACGTCCTCTTCTGAATCCGGCTTGAACCTCTGGAAGTTCTCTGTCAATATACTGCTGCAAACGTTTCTGAATTATCTTCAGTAAGATCTTACTTGCATGCGATATTAATGATAATTGTTCTATAATTTCCACATTCCCTAACCTGGGGGTACTTTAATCAAGATATGTATTTTAAGTAGCAAGATGTGAATGTGTTTTTAATCAGTCTGTGATGTTACTGAAGGAGTACTGTTAGTGTGGAGGTTAATGCGCTCAGCTGCTAACCAAAAGGTCAGCAGTTCAAACCGGCAGCCTCTCCACTGGAAGAAAGATGTGACAGTCTGCTTCCTCGAAGATTTACACTATGGAGGAGTTCTACTCTGGCCTATAGTATTACTATGAGTCAGAATGCATCAACAGCAGTGGGTTTGGTTTGGGGTCTGAAAATCCTTCACCTATTTTTTTTTTTTTTTTCCCTGAATCATAGATGTTCATACTGTGGAATTTCTTTACTTATCTATACAGTGAGGACTTTTTCATACATAAGAATATCTTTAAAACCACTTGATTCAGCATGCAGTATGTTGAATGACCTGAAATCATTCACTGAACTGACAATAAGGCCATGTCATTTTCTGTCTTCAGTTTTAAGTGGAATTCTTGTCCCAAGACCTAAGAAAATACTTCAACAATTCTATGGCCTCGATTTTGTGTGTGTATCCAGATGCTCATGAACAATGCTGGAGCCTTGTCTGTGGTCACTGCAAATATCTCTGCAGGAAACATATTTAAGTATATTTATTGTCATAGGAATGTAATAAATCTACTCAAATAATATTTTTACTGTTTCCTTTATATACTAGGTTAATGTTGTTTCTCTATGAAGGATTATAACTATATGAATCCAAAATACTTATTCTTTATTTATTCTTTTTTAAAAATAAAACAAAGTTTTATCAATACAGTTTATCTTTTATAATGTTATTTCTTCATTCAAAAGATGTATGACATGTAGATATACAAAAACCTGAGGTATATTTCTGCTTTTGCATAATGCCAACCCATTGTACTATGCTTTATGTTTGGATTTTCATCAGTTAAATAAACTGAGAAATACAGAGTTTGAGTCTCTCATATTCAGAGCACAATGTATGATATAAATCAACAAGAGAAGGATAATTATGTCTTAAATGATAATCAAGTAACTAACTTGTGTCCTAAAGAAATTGGGAAGGAAACTACCATTTATTTATTGATTACAATGTTCTAAGTAATAAGCCAAGCATTTTACACATTTTCACTCCTCACAGAAGTCATATAAGAGCATATAATTCCCACATTAAAATTAAAGAAACTAAACTTTAGAACTCAGAAGGAAGGTTGGGCAATCTACTTCCATAGTGATACTGCCTCGGAAACCCAAGGAGGGGTCGCTATGAGTCAGGTCCAACTCGAAGGCACATAACAACAACAACAACAAACTTTAGAAAGCTGAGAAAATCTTTCAATACTTTTTTCCTGTGCATTCTTATGAAATCTCTTGGAGCTGGATTTATACATATGGCTTTTAATTATAAGATATCCCAATCAACTTTTGGGCAAAATTCACCTGCAAAACTGGCTGCCTTAATTATCTAATGCTGCTATACCAGAAATACCACAAGTGAATGGCTTTAAAAATCAGAAATGTATTTTCTGAGTTTAGGAGACTAGAAGTCCAAATTCAGGGCACTGGCTTCAGGGGAAAACTTTCTATCATTGTCAGCTCTATAGGAAGTTCTTTCTTTCTTCAGCTGCTGCTTCCTAATTCCTTGGAGATCTCCATGTGTCTTGACATCAATTTTCTAGAAAAGCCTCAGCACAGGGACCCAAGGTCCAAAGACTGACTCTGCTCTCTGCTCTTATTTCTTGGTAGTAGTGAGGTCCCTCTTGTCTCTGCTTACTTCTCTCTCCTTTTATCTCCTGTAAGATAAAATGTATGACTCAAACAAGGGAGTGACTTGAGTAAGGGTGGCGACTTGGGTAGGAACAGAACTTGAATAAGGCTATGACTTGAGTCACACCCTCTTATAATGCTGTGACTCAAGATATACCCAACAGTGATCGTGCCTCATTAATGCACATACAGAATTAGGATTTACAACACATTGAAAATGGAGCAAAATTACATTATATCACAAATGAAGGACAATCATACATATTTTTTAGAGACATGATTCAATCCATGATAGAGGCTAGCAAATATCCTCATACCCCTGATTCTTGATTTCTAACACAAACATTAGTTACACAGAAAGGAGTATATTCTTAACATAATCACCAACATACTTTTAAATTAACTTGTCAATTCTCTCAAAATAGAGCTCCTTTTTGCTTTATACATGAGAGACAATTGATCACTTTTTCTTCCACTGATTTTTATTGACTGTAACTATTGCACTTTCAGGAGCTCTGGTAGCATAGTGGCTAAAGCACTTGCCTGCTAACCAGACGGCTGGCGGTTCAAACCCACCAGCCACTCCTCGGAAGGAAGGTTGGGCAATCCTACTTCCGTAGTGATACTGCCTCGGAAACCCAAGGAGGGGTCGCTATGAGTCGGGGTCGACTTGACGGCACATAACAACAACAACAACATTGCACTTTCAAATAGTCTGTAAGTACTGCATCAAGTACACAAGCTAGGACTTGAAAAGTACTTCTATGTGTAACTTCATCACTTCAAATGCAGTTGAAATATGTATCTTTTGATAATGTAAACTTTCCTACCAATTGCATGGATCACTCATGTTAAGCTATTCTTCTGCTTATTGGGTTTCATGTATTGTCAAAGACACTGAGGAAGGGAATAGACCACTGGAATCAACTGAAAATAGAAAGAAAAAAATAGATTATTTCTAATGTTCTTTAACTTATTATAACAGACTGGATCTCTTTACTAGCAACTCCAGGGTAATTTCCTATGTAGCACCCATGACAGTACAATATAAAAAGATAATAAAAGCTACCAATTATTGAGCACCTGTTATGAGACAGGCACTAAATTTAATATCAGGGGTTGGCAAACCTTTTCTGAATGTTTTTCTGAAATTATTCATGAAAAGGGCAAAGTAGTAAATATTTTAGGCATTGCAAGCTATATGTTCTTTTTAGTAGCTATGCAACCTCACCATTGCATTGTGAAAACAGCATTAGAAAACAAGTAAATGACTCAGCATGGCTGTGTTCCAATGAATTTTATTTAGAAAAACAGAGAGTGGGCTGCATTTGGCTAGTGAGCCATAGTTTGCTGACCCTTGCTATATGTTATATAAATTATCTGTAGTCATTGGAACAAAAATCAAAGAAAGGCATTGAATTTATTCTGTAGAGGAAGAAACTTAGATTCAAGAAGATTTAGTATACATAGGGTCTGATTGGGAAGACAAAGGTGACTACAAGTAATTTAGTAAAAGAAATTTACACACACACACACAAAAAAAAACCTAGTTACAAGAATATCAGACATGTTAAGAAACCAAACAGGGCACGGTGAGACAACAGTCAAATTAGCAACAGCAGGATATTGCTAACATCCAAAAGAAGTTGCCATTGCCAGAGCCCAGGAGCTGTCCAACAGGATCCTCACTGGAAGGGGATCTCCAGAGAGACTTGGGATGGTAGAAAATATGCAGTCACTTTGATGAGCAGCAGAAAAGGGAAGAGATACCCTGGCATCTCTCTTTCTCCTATCCTCCAATCTCCCTCCATACTGATAAATCTTAGCTGGACTATACTTCACAGGTATCAGCCTCTTGAGATACCATCAGCAGGGTAGGGACTCAAATGCAAAACATATAAAAAAGTGGCAGGCAAAAGTAGCTAATAACATCTTTGTCATAATTAAAATCCATGTATTCCTTCCTAAGGAGGAACATACTAGACTACAGTATAGATAGAGCTTCTTATCATTTCTCTTTTCATTCCACACATATGATGTTTCCTCTCACTGCTGTCAAGTCAGATCTGACTCATAGTGACCTCTTCTTGGGTTTCTGAGGCAGTAGCTAATCTGTGAATTGGGATCTACTCAATAGTAATTGTTTTTTTATTTTGGTTTTTTATATTGGATATATAATAGGACTCTCGCATTTTCATTTGATCATTAATTTGGTAGTCTTTTCAGACCCTAGCATCACGAGATTATTTTCAGGATAGTGAAATCTGTAACTCTTAGTAATATCTTCATACTTCACCCACAAATTTCCTGTTGTCTCATTGTTTGTTGTCCTCATACTTATATAGCCTGCATGACAGTGGACATAAAATAGTAATTTTAAAGTGCCAGGGGAATGAGTGGAGGGAAGATGGGCAAAAATGAGATTCTCCAGAATTATAATTTACTGAAGATACTCTACTTTCACTTACATATCAACCTGGAAAATTGTCATCATCCAAAGGTCCAGAATTAGGATAAATAGCATCATCATTAACAGCACAGCAGGCAAACCAGTGAGAGTCCTTGGAGAGCTGGAGAAGAAAGCTGCGGCATCACACCAAGGGGCCTGATTCCAAACAAAAAATAGACATCAAGAATTTTTCAGAGATACTGAAAATAGAAGAAGTACATCACTTAAATTTAAGTGCAATTAAAAATATTAAATCGGAACTAAGAGTTGGAGCTATGCCTAATTGCAGATGGAGAGACTAAGAGTTCTCTCCAACTGATTAAAAGCATTCCCATTGCAAACTGGAACCAAATAAGGATGTCACCACTCCTATTCAAGACTGTATTGGAAATCCTAATCAGGAAAATAAGGCATAAAAGGTGATTAATAAGAAAGAAACAATCCCTGTTTGCAGATGATATGATCCTATACATAGAAAATCCCAGAGACTTAGAAAGAAAACAACTGGAACTAATTGAAAGATTCAGCAAAGTGCAGGGTACAAGATCAACATACAAAAGTCCAATTCCTCTACACCAACAAAGAGAAATCTGAAAAGGAGACAAAGAAAACAGTATCATTTATAATATTGTGTTGGTCCTCTAGTACTGCTATAACAGACAAACCACAAGTAGATGGCTTTAACAAACAGAAATTTATTCCCTTATAGTTTTGGAGACTAGAAGTCTGAGTTCAGAGTGCTGGCTCTAGGGTGTGAGTAAAGGGTCCTCAATCTAAGACTTCAAATCTGCTTCTTATTCCAGACCCACTGTAGCTAGAGGCATCTCCTAACTGAGACAGCTGATGGCTACCGAGGCTGAAGAACTCAAGGTTGACAGGTAAAATGGCACAATCCCAGGATCGGAAGGGAACATCTTTGATTTTTTACTATACAGACATGGTAATCAAAACAGCCTGGTACTAGTACAACATCAGACACATAGACCAATGTAACAGAATTGAGAACCCCAAAGTAAATCCATCAATTTATGGATGTTCAATCTTTGACAAAGGGCCAAAATCCACTAAATGAGGAAAAGACTGTCTCTTTTACAAATGGTACTGGAAAAACTGGTTATCCATTTGCAGAAAATTGAAATAAGATCCATACCTCACACCATATATAAAAACTAACTTAAGATGGATCAAAACCTCAATTTAAAACCTAAAGCTATACAGATCATCAAAGGAAAAATAGGGGCAAACTTAAGAGCCCTATTTAGATGATCACATATGAACAGTCATATCAAACAAAACCAAAAAACCACAAACACCAGAAAATAAACTAGATGAGTGGAACTTCCTAAAAATTAAATCTATATGCACATTGTGTTGGACTGGGTTCTCTAGAGAAACACAAAAACCAGCAAAGTATATATATATATATATATATATTTATAGAGAGAGAAAGAGAGAGAGAGAGAAATTTATCTTAGATAAATGGCTCACAAGCGTGTAGAAGCCGACAAGTTCAAGCTGAAAAGTTCGTCTCTGGAGGGGGATGGGGCCCAGGGCCGTCTGGCTTTCGCACGCACGGCAGAGGAGTTCAAGTCACAAAGTTTGTCTCTGGAGAGAGATGGGGCCCAGAGTCGTCTGGTTCCCGTAAGCACAGTAAAGCCGAGAGAATCAAGCTGACACGCAGTGCACTGGTCACTGTTCCCAACAAAGAAAGAATCCAAAAACCTCCAGGGCGAGCAGCGAGCTGTTCGCTCCAGGAAGTATATAGTCCGGAATGCCGTTCTTCCAGTTTGTCCCTGGGATAGTATTGCAGGTAGGCCACACCCCTGGGGAAACTCCCCCTAGACCGACCGGCCGCTTAGAACGCAGTCATGTGATCCATCATGGGAACCACCACTCACAACTGGAGTCCAGCCAAGTTGACACATCTTCAACTATCACACACATCAAAGTAATTCTCCAAAAGAGTAAAAAGAGAACTTACAGACTGGGAATTTGACAATAACATATTGGACAAGGGACAAATCTCTAAATTTATAGAAAACTTGAACAACTCAACAACAAATAGACATACAACCCAGTTAAAACATGGGCAGAGGGCATGAACAGACACTTCATCAAAGAAGATGTACAGGCAGCCAGAAAACATATGAATAAATGCTTATGATCTTTAGCCATTACCAAAACAAAAAACCAAGAAAAACAAGCCTAGCCATTCTAAAAACCAAACTCACAGCCATAGAGTTGATTCATAGTTACGCCATTGGGTTTGCAAGGCTGGAAATGTTTATGGAAGCAGACTACCTCATCTTTCTTCTGCAGAGCAGCTGGAGGTTTTGAACCACCAACTTTTTGGTTAGCACTTGAATGCTTTAGCCACTATACCACCAGAGCTCCTTCTAACCTAGTCAATAGACAGATGCAAATCAAAACAACAATCAGATATCATCTCACCCCAGCGATAATAGCATAATTCAATAAGACAGAAAAAAACTAATACTGATGAAGGTATGGAGAGATTGAAACTCTCATACACTGCTGGTCGGACTATAGAATGGTACAACCACTGGGGACATCAGTATGGCACTTCCTTACAAAGTTGGAAATGGAAATACCTTTTGACCTAGCAATCCCACTATTAGGTATATATCCTAGAGAAATAAGAGCTAGAATATGAATAGATATATGCATACCCACGTTCACTGCAGCACTATTCAAAATAGTAAAGAGATGGAAACAACTAAGTGACCATCAACGAATGGATAAACACCTACGGTACATACATACAATGGAATACTATGCAACATTAAAGAATTATGAAGGATATGCAAAACAATTCATAATATGGATGAACCTGCAGGACATTATGCTCAGTAAAATAAGTCAATCACAAAAGGACAAATACTACATGATTCCACTATTATAAAACATCAAGGAAAGGTTTACACACAGAAAGAAATGTTCTTTGATGATTACCAGGAATGGGAGGTGAAGGGAGAGAAAATCACTAACTAGACATGGATTGAATTGGGTGAAGGGAAAGGCAATATACAATAAGAGGATGATAGCACAATATCACTAAGGCAAAGGAAGACACAGGGAGGCATACAAGAGTTAGAGATAACAAAAGTAAATTCTATCACAGATACAACAAAGCAGTATCAGTAATAACAAACAACAGTATGAATAGATACGTAGGCAGATATACGAGATTGTCTGCCTATGTATCCAGATATAGGTTTGACAGAGGATATTTCTACATACATATCTGTATGTGTTATAAATATGCCCATGTATATAGTAGAGCAACCAGCTGGCAAAGTTATGAAAATTTCTTATTCATAACCAAACAACTTGATGTAAGAAGTCACTGGGCTTGGGGGTTTGGGGGCTTAGGAACACAGTCTCAGGGGACAGCTAACTCAATTGATATAACATAATTTACAAAGATAATGTTCTATATCTTACAGTGACTGGGGCCTTCAAAGGTAACAGTGACTGGGGCCTTCAAAGGTAAAAATTGGCTTTCTAAGGTGTAACTATTGGTCTCTCTGCATCCAAAGCAAAGAAGAATTAAGAAAATCAAAGGTGCATGGAAACAAATACTCCAAAGCTCTATTAGACCATGTAAGCCTCAGCCTTCTTAACCCTGAAACTAGAAGAAGAACTAGATGGTGCCCAGGTACCACTACTAACGTGGAAAAACCTCAAAATCATAAAAAAAAAAAAGGACCAAGTCTGATAGAAACTGGTGGAACACCCAAGACTGTGGCCCTTAGTCACCCTTCAAACCTGGGACCCAGCTAAGCAAGAAAGTTACAGGCCATACGTGAACAATACAACTAGAGTGGTATGCACTCCTTAAAACAATCTGCCACACAAGATCAAAAGAGCATCTTTTTCCCAGGGATAAAGTCAGAAGACAGGAAGGAATAGGAAAGAAGGACGAATGGAAATAGAAAACATAGGGAGGAAGTGGGAAGAGTGCTGTTATATTGTAGGGATTGCAGTCAATATCATGAAACAAAATGTATACAAATTATTGAAGGAAAAACCAACTTGCTCTGCA
>NW_006921758.1:2025589-2054878 GCF_000298275.1 Orycteropus afer afer | reverse complement strand
GTTCTCTCTAATTGATATTCTGAGGAGCTCTGGTGGTGCAGTGCCTAAGGCATTTGACTGCTAACCAGAAGGTTGATGGTTCAAACCCACCAGCCACTCTACAGAATCTACTTTCATAAAGATTTACTGCCTTGGAAACCCAAAAGGGCTTGTTATGAGTTGGAATCAACTTGATGACAATGAGTTTGGTTTTGGTTTTGGAATTGATATTGTAATTCTAGATATAAAGAAGTAATCATTCCCGCACCAAGTGATGTGAGAAACACAAAAGAGGGCCAGAGAACAGAATGCTGAGCCTACAACTTGAGGGAAGACACTTGCATTAGCCACACTCACCTATAAGGGTTTCACTACTTCCTATGAAGGGAAAATTAAGGGAACCACACCATACATTCTCTACCAAAACAAACTTTTTGCATTTGTGTCAATTCTGACTCATAGTGACCTTACAGGACAGAGAACTGACTCATAGGGATTCTTCACATTTTGAAATCAAAAACAGTTGCAGCAGTACATAGACAGGGAACTGCAAGAAATCCTTTTCAAATTACGAAGAGTATGTGAATGAGGGATATCATTGCTGATGTTGGGTGGATCTTGGCTGAAATCAGAGCATACCAAAAAGATGTTTACCTGTGTTTTATTGACTATACAAACACATTCAACTGTGTGGATTATAACAAATTATGGATAAAATTGCAAAGATTGAAAATTCCAGGATACTTCATTGTGCTCATGCAAATCTTGTATGTAGACAAAGAGGCAGTCATTCAAACAGAACAAGAGGATACTATGTGGTTTAAAATCAGAAAAGGTATTCATTAGGGTTGTATCCTTTCATCATATTTATTCAGTCTGTATGCTAAGCATATAGGAGCTCTGGTAGCATAGTGGCTAAAGCACTTGACTGCTAACCAGAAGGCTGGCGGTTCAAACCCACCAGCCACTCCTCGGAAGGAAGGTTGGGCAATCCTACTTCTGTAGTGATACTGCCTCGGAAACCCAAGGAGGGGTCGCTATGAGTCGGGGCCGACTCCACGGCACATAACAACAACAACAACATAGTCTGAGAAGCTGGCATCAGAATTGGGGGAAGACTCATTAACATCCTGTGATATGCAGATGACACAGACTTGCTAGTTGAAGCCCAAGAGGACTTGAAGCAATTACTGATGAAGATCAAAGACTTTCAGTATGGATTACACCTCAACATAAAGAAAACAAAAATCCTCACAATTGGACCAATAAACAACATCATAGTAAATGGAGACAAGATTGAAGGATTTCCTTTTACTTGGATCCACAATCAATGTCCATGGAAGCACTAGTTAAGAAGTCAAACAACATATTACATCGGGAAAATAGTGTTAAAATGAAAAGTTGTCCCCTTAAGAACTAAGATGCACCTTACCCAAGCCATGGTATTTTCAATTGCCTTTGATGCATGCAAAAGCTGGACGAAAAATAAGGAAGACCAAAAAGGAATTGATGCATTTGAGTTACGGTGTTGGTAAAAATATTGAATACACCATGGACTACCAGAAAAATAAACAAATGTGTCTTGGAAGATGTGCAGCCAGAATGCTCCTCAGAAGTGAGAATAGGCATGGTCAGACATTTTGGACATGTTAATCAGAAGGGACCAGTCTTTGGAGAAGTCCATCATGCTTGACAAAGTACAGAGTCAGAAAAACAGAGGAAGACTCTCAAGATGGACTGATACAGTAGCTGGAACAATGGGCTCAAACATAGCTATGATTGTGAGGATGGAGCAGGACCAGGAAGAGTATCCTTCTGTTGTTCAAAGAGTCGTTAAGAGTTGGAATCAACTCCACAGCACCTAATGAAAACAACAATCTTTATGGAAGACTTTTTCTTTTTTTTTTTTCCTGCAGAGTGAGTGGTGGGTTCAAACTGCTAACCTTTCAGTTAGCAGCTAAGCTCATACCCACTGTTCTGGTTACCTAGTGCCATTCTGACAGGAATATAACACAAATGGGATGGCCTTAACAAACAGGAGTTTATTCTTACAATTTGGAGGCTTTAAGTCCAAGTTCAAAGTGCCAGGCTCTAGGAGCTGGGTGAAAGCCCCTCAACCTTGAGGTCCAGCTCTGCCTCCTGCTCCTGGCCCACTGGAGCTAAAGATGTTTCTTCACTCAGACAGTTGCTTACTGCTGAGGAGAAACCCCAAGGTTGACAAGTAAAAAGGCACAGTCCTGGTGTTACCAAACTACATGGCAGGTCACTAACTTAAGTCCATTGTAAGTCCCAAGGTTGGCAGAGCATAGCAGGCTGCTGAGCAACAACACAGCTACATGCAGGGCCCAGGCATGCCATAGGCTAGCTACTACCCCCAAGGTTTCCCCTTGTATACAGGAATCAGACCATATCCCAAAGGCAGCTACTCAGCTGCTTGTGGTAAATCCCACCATGGAGTTGATTGCCAGTTTCATCATGGGGGAATAACTACCACCAGTTGCCCAGACACTCAATCAGGCCCAGCCAAGTTGAGACACAAATATAACTACCACACCCACTATGCCACCAAGATTCCCTACATTATCTCTACTGAAAAGAAAAAGAAAAAACATTGCTAATGAGTCAATTCTTACTCATAGTGACCCTATGAGATAGAGTAGAACTGCCTCATAAGTTTTGATAGGCTGTAAACATCTGCGGAAGCAGACTGCTATATCTTTCTCTATAGTCTGGTGTATATTTATTTACCTTTAAACATCCTAAAGAGCACAGTGATGATTCAGTGGTAGAATTCTCACTTTCCATTTGGGAGACTCATGTGCAACCACTATCCATTTCAGTGGAGTTTCCAAACTAAAATGGACTAGGAAAAGGTCCTAGAGATGTGCTTTAGAAAATCAACTAAAGAAAACCCTATAAATCACAACAGTCCCATTCTATTGTGTGAGGAGTCACCATGAGTCCAGGCTGACTTGACAGTAGCTAACAATAAACATCTTGAATACTGGACAGAATGCAGTTCTCATTTCAGATTACCTCTGGTCTCTACTTCTGTTCTAATAGAGATTCTGTAATTTTCCTTGTGTCCTGAGTTGAAAGAAGAAATTTAATTATTAATGAAAGAGAATATTTGAATGAAAGCAGCTGGCAACTGTTCTGGAGTTTCTCATGCCCATTGTGAGCTGATCAAGGAAACTGAATAATATGGTAATGACATGGGTAATGGCATGGGCTTTAGATCCAAACTCTTTGGGCTTGAGTCCTGCTTTGCCGCTTACTAACTGTCCTTAGTTAACTCAGTTTATTTAACCTCTCTGTTCTACAATTTCATCATCTATCAATGGGGATAATAATAGTGTCTTCCAAATTATTGTTGTTGAAGATTAACCAAGTAAAGAATTTGGATTATATTAGTTTCCTGAGGCCACTGTAGTAAGTACCATAAACTGGGTATAAGTTTATAAGAAGAGAAATTTAGTGTCTCACAGTTCTGACAGCTTGTAGTGTAAATTCAGGGAGTTGACAGAGTAATGTTCTCCATGGAGGTTCTAGGGAAAGGTCATTTCTTGTCTCTTTCTGTTTCCGGTAGCCCCAGACCCACCTTGGTCTGTGGATACATCTTCACATGGTCATCCTTCCTCTGTGTGTCTCTTCTCTTTTACAAAGACACCATTCAGATGAGATTAGGACCCAGGATACTTCAGTATAATCTCATGTTAATTTAACTGATAACCATCTTGAAAGATACTATTCCAAATAAAGTCACAGGTCCTGAGTGTTAAGACTTCAACATATCATTTTTGGAGGACACAATTCAAATCCACAATACATACACTGCTTCTCAAACTTTAATGTGCATGTGAACAACCAGTTTCCTGTTAAAGTGTACATAACTACCACCCATCTATCAATGGAGGCTTATGTGTTTCTATGATGCTGAACAAGTTTCAGCACAGCTTCCAGACTAAGAGAGACTAAAAAGAAAAGCCTGGTGATATATTTCCAAAATTCAGTCAATGAAAACCATATGGGTCAAAATAATCTGTTCTGCAATGGTGCAGGACCAGGCAGCCTTTGTGCATGAGGGCTTCTTGAGTTGGGCTGACTCAGTGGCAGTGAGCAGCTCAATGGCATCTGTCCCCTTTAAAATTTTTGTTCCCACTACAAAGGAAAGCTTTATTCCAAAACACATGATTTATCTATCAATAAGTAGTTTTGAGCACCAAACAAATGTATATTTAACACAACATAAGTACCATGAGTTGAATCAAAGGGAGAACAAGGTAGATTCATGTCCTAATTTTTATCATGAAATAGTTATTTGAACCACCAGCCTTCTGGTTAGCAGTCAAATGCCTTAGGCATTATGTCATCAGAACTCCAGTGAAAATTACAAGGGCTCTATCAATACTCACCAGCCACTCCTCAGAAAGAATAGTGATACTGCCTTGGAAACCCAAGGAGGTGTCGTTATGAGTTGGGTCCAACTCGATGGCACATAACAACAGCAACAAAGACATCAATACTACGCAAGGTTATATTGACCAAACTTTCTAAAAATGCCAGTGCTCTAAAAACTTTTAATCTATTAAAAGCAAACATTTATTTAGCACTTAATATGCCAAGCATAAGGTGATAAAACAATAAAATAACTAAATAAAAATTATTATTGTTGTTGTTGTTATTAGTTGCCATTGAGTCGGCTCTAATTCATGGGGACTTTACGTAAAACAAAATGAAATATTGCCAGTTCTACCCAACTTCACAATCTTTGGTGTGTTTGAACTCCTTGTTGCAGCCATCCTGTCAATTCATCTCATGGAGGATTTCCCTTGTTTTGCTGACTTTACCAAATATAATGTCCTTTTCCAGCCATTGGCATTTCCTCCTCAACTGTCCAAATAAGAAGATAAAGTCTCACCAGCCTAACTTTCAAAAAACATTCTCAAAGATGTATCTATTCATTCTTTTGGAGGCTCATGATATATTTAATATTCTTTACTTATATCAGCATTCAAAGGAGTGACAAGATCTGACTTATGTGTAATGGGACTACTTTGGCTGAAGCAGTGTGAGGACAGAGGAGAGTGACTAGTTAGGAGCCTAATGCAATAATCTAGGCAACATAAGATGGCATTTTGATCAGTTTGGGAGCAATGTATGTGGTGACAACAGGATGAATTTTGGCTACATTTTGATAGTAGAGCCACACACCACAGCTCATCTGTCATACTGTGGTGGCCTGTGTGTTGCTATGAGGCTGGAGGCTCTGCCACCAGTATTTCAAATACTAGTAGGATCACCCATCATGGACAGGTTTCAGCAGAGCTTCCAGACTAAGACAGACTCAGAAGAAGGAAGGGGCCATCCACTCCTCCAAGAATTGGCCAGTGAAAACCTTATGAATAACAGTGAGACACTGTCTGATATATTACTGGAAAACTTTATGAATACCCCTGAAACATTGTCCAATATAGTACTGGAAGATGGGCAACTCAGGTCAGAAGGCACTCAAAATATGACTAGGGAAGAGCTGCCTCCTTAGAGTAGAGCTGAAATTAATGATGTGGATAGAGAAAAGCTTATGGGACCTCCATTTGCTGATGTAGCACAACCCAAAATGAGAAGAAACAGCTGCAAACATCCTTTCATAATTGGAACATGGAATGTACAAAGAAGTATGAATCTAGGAAAATTGGAAATTGTCAAAAATGAAATGGAACACATAAAGATTGATATCCTAGGCATCAGTGACCTAAAATGGACTAGTTTGGGTCATTTTGAATCAAGCAAACATGATCTACTATGCCAGGAATGACAAATTGAAGAAGAATGGCATGGCATTCATCATCAGAAGGAATGTTTTAAGATCTATCCTGAAGTACAATGCAGTCAGTGATAGGATAATATCTATATGCCTACAAGGAAGACCAGTTAGTACTACTACTATTGAAATTTATGCACCAACCACCAATGCCAAAGAAGAGGAAATTGAAGACTTTTACCAACTTCATCAGTATGAAATTGACCAAACATGCAACCAAGATGTGTTCATTATCATTGGAGATTGGAATGTAAAAGTTGGAAACTAAGAAGAATCACTGGTAGTTGGAAAGTTTGGCCTTCATGATAGAAATAACATTGGAGATCAGGTGATAGAATTTTGGAAGATCAACAACTTATTCATTGCAAATATCTTTTTTTCAACAATACATATGGCAGCTATACATGTGGACTTTGCCAGATGGAATAAACAGGAATCAGATTGACTATATCAAGTCAATGTGGGAAAAGACAATGGAGAAGCTCAATATCTTCAGCCAAAACAAAGCCAGGAGCTGACTGTGGAACGGACCATTAACTGCTCTTATGCAAGTTGAAGTTGAAGTTGAAGACAATTAAAACAAGTCCACGAGAGCCAAAATATGACCTTGAGTATATCCTTCCTGAATTTAGAGACCATCTAAAAAATAGATTTGATGCATTGAACACCAATGACTGAAAACCAGATAAATTGTGGGATGACATCAAGAACATCATCCATGAAGAAAGCAAAAGGTCATTTAAAAAAGATAGGAAAGGAAGAAAAGACCAAAATGGATGCCAGAAGAGACTCTGAAACTTGCCTTGAACAAAGAGTGGCTAAAAAAAATGGAAGAAATGACAAGATAAAAGGGATGAACAGGAGATTTCATGGAGCAGCTCAAGAAGACAAAGCCAATTATTATAATGAAATGTGCAAAGACCCGGAGTTAGAAAACCAAAAGAGAATTTCTCAAACTGAAAAAACTGAAGAAAAAATTCAAGCCTCAAGTTGTAACACTGAAATATTCTGTGGGCAGAATATTGAATGATGCAGGAAATATCAAAAGAAGATGGAAAGAATACACAGAGGCATTGTACCAAAAAGAACTGGTAGATGTTCATCCATTTTAGGAGGTGGTATATGATCAAGAAGTAATGGTATTGAAAGAAGAAATGGAAGCTGCACTGAAGGAATTGGCCCAGAACAAGGCTCCAGGAATTGATGGAATACCAACTGAGATGTTTCAACAAATGGATGCTGCACTGGAGGCAGTCATTCATCTATGCCAAGAGATTTGAAAGTCAACTACCTGGCCAACTGACTGGAAGAGATCCATATTTGTACCCATTCCAAAGGAAGGTGATCCCACAGAATGTGGAATTATCGAACAATATCATTAACATCACATGCAAGTAAAAACTTGCTGAAGATAATTCAAAAATGATCACAGCAGTAAATTGACAGAGAGCTTCCAGAAATGCAAGCTGGATTCAGAAGAGGATGTGGAACAAGGGATGTCATTGCTGATGTTGATGGAATTTGGCTCAAAGCAAAGAATACCAGAAAGATGCTTACTTGTGTTTTATTCACTATGCAAAAGTATTAGATTGTGTGGAAGATAACAAATTATGGATAACATTGAAAAAGAGAGGAGTTCCAGAACACTTAATTGTACTCATGAAGAACCTTTACATAGACCAGGAGGCTGTGATTCGAACAGAACAAGGGGATACTGCATGGTTTAAAATCAGGAAGGGAGTGTGTCAGGGTTGTATCCTTTCACCAAATTTATTCAATCTGTATACTGAGCAAATAATCTGAGAACCTGGACTATAGAAAGAATAACATGGCATCAAGATTGGAGGAAGACTCATTAACAACCTGTGATACACAGACAACACAACTTTGCTTGCAAAGTGAGGATGACTTGAAGCACTTACCAATGAAGATAAAAGACTAAGTCTGCAGTATGGATTACATGTCAACATAAAGAAAACAAAAATCCTCACAACTGGACGAATAAGTAGCATCACAATAAGTGGAGAAAAGGTTGAAATTATGAAATATTTCATATTACTGGGATCCACAGTCAACACCAATGGAAGCAGCAGTCAAGACATCAGACAACATATTCCACTGGGCAAATCTGCTGCTAAAGACCTCTTTCAAGTGCTGAAGAGCAAAGATGTTTCCTTGAAGACTAAGGTGTGCCTAATCCAAGCCATGATATTTTCAATTGCCTCATAGGCATGTGAGAGATGGACAATGAACAAGGAAGACCGAAGAAGAGTTGATGCTTTTAAGTTGTTGTGATGGCAAAGAATACTGAAAGTATCATGGACTGAGAAAAGAACAAACAAATCTGGAAGATCTGCAGCCGGACACTCCTTGGAAAGGAGAATGGCTAGACTTTGTTTCACCTACTTTAGTCATGCTGTCAGAAGAGATCATTCCCCGGAGAAGGACGTAATGCTTCGTACAGTGGAGGGTCAACGAATAAGGTGAAGACCCTCAATGACATGGATTGATACAACGGCTGCAATGGGCTCAGGGATAGCAAGAATTGTGAAGGTGGCCCAGGACTAGGTGGTGTTTCGTTCTGTTGTGCATATGGTCACTACGAGTCAGAGCCGACTCAATGGCACCTACCAACCACAACAAAAATAGAGCCACATAATTTCTCTTTCTTTTATTTTTTATTCATTTATTAGTTCATTGAACATTTTACCCTATATTGTCATTGTTGTTAGGTGCTGTGGAGCTGATTTTGACTCATGGTGACCCTACACACCAGAGTACACAACACTGCCTGGTCCTGCACCATCCTTACAATCAATGGTATACTTGAGCTCATTGTTGCAGCACTATATCAATCCATCTTGTTCAGGGTCTTCCTCTTTTTCGCTGAAACTCTACTTTTACTTTACCAAGCATACTATCCTTTTCCAGAGATTGCTCCCTCCTGATAATATGACTGCGGTGTAGTAAATTACTTAGTGTGGCTTTTCTACCCATAAGTCTTTGTAAACTCTAAGGTGGGAATTGCTATTAGCTACGGAGGAGATCCTGATTTTAAAGTCGCCCACCTGGGTTATTTCTGTTGGGCGTGGCACAATACAATGTTCTGGGAAGTTCCCACTCTCTCTCATGTGCTTAGAGTTCTGATGCTGTGATTGGCTAGTTTGACCACCCTTCCAGGCTCAAAAGGAGGCCTCCTGGAGGCAGAACTCTCTCTGACTGCTGGTGGAGGAAGACGTGCTGCCGAAAGAGACACGCACCCCTGAAAGAGACACGTGCTGCTGGGAAAGAGCCGCAAGAGACACGCATCGCTGAGTGAGACACCGAGGGACCGGCACTGCTGGGAAAGAGACTGTGAGAGACTCTTGGCTGAGGGACGGTGGGCTGGGAGAGAGACTGAGCATTTTTCTTGAACTTGAGTTGTAGCTTGGTGCTTCCCTAATAAACCTTGTAATCTGTGAGTTCTGTGTGGCAACTGCAGCGAATTATCGAACCCAGGAGAGAGGTGGTGGGTGCTCTGGGAGGAACGGTTGAAGAAAGGGCTGGAGGAAGGCAACATGTCTGGCCTGGCAGGAATAGGCCTTGGGTTACTGCTGGTAATCCTGTCTTCCCCTTGTGGGATTAGAGGAGGTCGGAACATGTGGCCTCCTTGTCGTTTTTGCAATGACCAAAATACAAGAGACAAAATCTGGCCATTCTCGCTTCTGAGGAGTATTCCAGCTATACTTTCTCCAAGATAGGTCTGTTGGTTCTTCTGGTAGTCCATGGTACATTGAATATTCTTCACAAACACCACAATTCAAATGCATCAGTTTTTCTGTAGTCTTGAGTATTCATTGTCCAGCTTTCATATAAATATGAGGTTATTGAAAAGAAAATCCCTTGGGTCATGTGCACCTTAGTGATATCTTTGTTCTTTAGTACTTTAAAGAGGGTTTTTTTTTTTTTTTTTCTTTTGCAGCAGATTCACCCAATGCAGTACTTCTCTTGATTACCTGAATGCTGCTTCCATGGGCATTGACTGTAGATCCAAATAGAATGAAATCCTTGACATCAATCTTTTCTCCATTTATCATGATGTAACTTCTTGGTCTAGTTGTCAGGATTTTTGTTTTCTTTATGTTGAGGTGTAATCCATACTGAAGGCTGTAGTCTTTGATCTTCATCAGTAAGTGCTTCAAGTCTTTTTCTTCAGCAAGCAAGTTTGCATCATCTTCATATTGCTGGTTATTAATGAATCTTCCTCCAAACTGTTGTCATGTTCTTCTTCATGTAGTCTAGCTTCTCGGATTATTTGCTCAGCATACAGATTGAATAAGTCTAGTGAAAGGATACAATCCTGATGCACACATTTCCTGATATTAAATCATGTGGTATGTACTTTTTATGTTTGAACAACTGTCTCTTTGTATGTGTATAAATTCTACATGAGCACAATGAAGTGTTCTGGAATTCTCATTCTTTACGATGTTAGCCATTATTTCTTATGATCCACACAGTGAAATTTCTTTGCATAGTCAATAAAATACAAGTAAAGAGTTTTCTGGTAGTCTTTGCTTTCAGACAAGGTCCATCTGATATTAGCAAAGATATCCCTCATTACATGCCCTCTTCCAAATCCACTTTGAATTTCTGGCACTTTTCTGTTGCTGTATTGCTGCAACCATTTTGAATTATTTTCAGCAAAATTGTTCTTGCTTGTGATGTTAATTCACAAGCATTCTATTATATCACCTTTCTTTGGAATAGGCACAGAGAAGGAAGGATATCTTTCACTAGGCTGTCCAGCTAGTTGTTTTCCAAATTTCTTAGCATAGATGAGTGAGCACTGCCAGCATTGTATCCATTTGTTGAAACATCTCATTGGGTATTCATTCCTTCAATTACTGGAGCCTTGTTTTCAGCCAATACCTTTAGTGCAGCTTTGACTTCTTTCTTCAGTACCTTTGGTTCTTGTTCATATCCTACCTCTTGAAATGGTTCAACATCAACCAACCATTTTTGGGACAGTGACTCCATACTCCTTCATCTTTTGATTCTTCCTGCATTATTCAATATTTTACCCATTTGGTATTGCAACTCAAGGCTTGAATTTTTTTCTTCAGTTCTTACAGCTTGAGAAATGCTGAATGTGTTCTTCCTTTTTGGTTTTCTATAAAAGGATCCTGTGTGTGCTTTCTTTGTGATTTTCCAGTGTGATTTTTTGTTCCATAATAGTAAAATGGAAGTCAAATGAAGAAAACAATTTTGATACTTAACTTTTATTCAATAAACAAATTAATATCTTCAGATTCAAGAATCTCCAAGCCTTTCGGAGCATGTTGCATTCTTACTATGAAGGTCACTTTAACAACTCCAGACTCCTTATCATTTCCTTTAGAATATTTTGTTTGTGTCACATAACCTGGCACCTGACACTTTTTTTCTGCATCTGCTTTAGACTATTTTAGATTCTTACATGTGTGTTCTATGGGATCCATTGCACAGATCTGGACACATGGTAACTGTTAAAGTTTATTTCAACTAATTAGAGGTGAAAAATAAACAATAAAGCACCTAGAACAGTTTTATAAAAGAAAGATATGCAAGAATAAGTAAAGCAGGATATTCTGAGTGTATATAAACAGGAATTTTTTTTTTTACCTCCAGATATACTTTATGTTAATTGTTTATAAACTTAGAGATATTTCCCTTTAGGAACAATGTGATACTAGCTAGTTAAATTGAATCAAACATTTTCATACTCCACTTTCTGCTTCCACCTCCTTTTTTCCATGATTATGTTCTTATCATTGAAGTTTCAACATAAATATTACTCCTCAAAAAGGCACTTTTCTCTGATTACAATATCTAATGTTGTCCTAGTTGTTCTTTTCCATTACCCCGTTTTACTTTCTCCATACCATTTATCTCAGTCTAACATTGTTTAATTTGCCTGTTTTTTTTTTTTTTTATTTTTGTATCTCCCACAAAAACATAAATTCTGTTTGACCTTGATTTCTTGATCACTGCAGTATCTCTAGTACTGAAAGAGCTTCATAGAGAGTCAATAAATATTATATGAGAGAAGTATTTCTGGAATTGGCTACAAGAAATCTTTAAACCAAAGTTATGACCCACAAGATGACCCACATTTTATGAATTAATTTCAATTCTTACATTTCTACTCATATTTTCCTTTGGTAATATTTTATTTCATCTCACTATTCACTGTTCTGTACATGTTTATAAATTATCATAAGCAGGGTTTTTTTTTTTTTTTTTTTTTTTTGAGTAAGGTAGCATATAAATAAACAAAAATCAAGCTTCAATTCTCAGATTATTTCCCAAAAACATATTTACTCTGTAATGAACCTAAAGTACAACCACAAAATAAGTATTTTTTCTATCTATGACCACTATATATAGTACTCTTTTTATTTTTATTATTTATATCTATCCATTTGATTTTTCCAACTACACTAATGTGCTGCTGTTCCCCTTATATAATCCATTTTCTGTATTTCTATTCCCTGCTCTATGTCCCACAGGCTGACCTCTAGATCAACAGAGCATGGAGGAAATGCAGATGGCAGTCCTCTTGCCATCTGGTTTCCAGTTAGATTCAGCCAAATCAGGCACCAACAAGAGACTGGAGGGTAGGGAAAGATCAGCAAAAACTTGACTTCTACTCATAGTTGTTGTTATTTGCCATAGAGTCGGCCCCGACTCCTAGCGACCCCTCCTTGGGTTTCTGAGGCAGTTATCACTACGGAAGTAGGATTGCCCAACCTTCCTTCCAAGGCTCTGGTAGCATAGTGGCTAAGACACTTGCCTGCTAACCAGACGGCTGGCGGTTCAAACCCACCAGCCACTCCTCGGAAGGAAGGTTGGGCAAACCTACTTCCGTAGTGATACTGCCTCGGAAACCCAAGGAGGGGTCACTATGAGTCGGGGCCGATTCGACGGCACATAACAACCTACTCATAGTAGCCCTATAATAATCCTATAAGACAGAGTAAAACTACACCATAGAGTTTCTAAGGCTATAAATCTTTACAGAAGCAAACTGCCACATCGTTCTCTGAAGGAGCAACTGGTGGGTTCGAACCACTAACCTTTCAATTATCAGCCAAATGCTAAACCCCTGGCTCTCCCTTTCTGCTTTGCCACTGTCTGACAGTGACAATGATTACATTAGTCCACCTTTCTTCCATCACTCTGACTTCTTTCAATGTTTCAAAAACATCATACCTTCTTTCCCTTACTCCCTCAGACATAAGGGTGGCAATGATTTCCTACTGTTACTAGTCCCAAGATGCCTTGTCTTATTGATTTACTTAATTCTGTCTCTACTACTATAGATAGTTTCTCATAACTTTGAATATACCATCGCATCCCTGACAGGGCTCTAAATGAATCTAATAATGAAAATTTCCATCTGTGGGTTGGTAAGTTAGGGAAATGATAAAGTCACTTTATCACCTAAACATATTTTCTTTTATTAAATATTTATTGAGCATAAACAAAAAACAAACACACTGCCTTCGAGTTGGATCCAACTCATAGCGACTTCTTCTTGAGTTTCCGAGGCTATATCACTACGGAAGTAGATTGCTCAACCTTTCTTACGAGGAGTGGCTGGTGGGTTTGAACTGCTACCCTTCTGGTTAGCAGTCAAATGCCTTAGGCACTATGCCACCAAAGCTCCCTTATTGAGCATACATATAGGCAAAACACTGTGATATTTGCTGTAATAGTTAGTGTTAGATAAGACATGGTTCTTCTATTCAAGGGAACATATCACCAAAGAAGAAAATGAAGTACTCTTTGTATCCTGATGCCAAAAGGGACAATTTCTATTGTCTCCATTTTGGCTGAGATCTCAAAGTCTGAAAACAAATAGTATTAATACCTTCTTATAATATAAAAGGTATACCAGACCATCCTTGCAGAATTTCTAAGAGAAGACTCAAAACATGTCAGGCAACACTTATTCATCCCTCACTGTGAGAGTACATAAATGTAGGAGAGGGAGAAAATGTCAAGAGAAGTTTATTGGGACCAATTCCTGTGTCTTCTGAAATTTGAGAGGTTTAAGAACTCATACCTGACTCATGCTTGAGAAACAACCTAAATGTAAAAAGGCTGGCTGAGTTTTTGTTGTAATTTTATAATGAATGCACCACACTTTCACCAATTGTGGAGTAAAAATATGTTTCCCTGGGGCCATATATGGGCTCTGATGACAGGAGCTAGCCTTGAATTGCCTTGAAAGAAACTCTATCCAAAACCTTAAACATGCCAAAGTGGGCTTAGAGAATGCAAGTATTGAGTGGGAAGTGTAAGGGAATAGTGGACTGGGAATTGAAGCCAGAATTCCTATTATGAGAATCTCTGAGAAACCCATTAGAAAATGGATCAACATTTGGACAGTAGTTCCCATTCCAGATTACATACATTCACTAGTCAAACTACACCACTGTACTTTTCATCTTTTCTCTTCTCATTTTACCCAAAGAAGAGCTTCAAAACCACATAGTGAATGGAGGAAGACAAGAGAAGAACAAGGTGGGGAAAATAATAAGACTTTTCAAGCTGAGATGTGGAAGAAAAAAAAAAGTTTGAATTAGATGAGCCACAAATATTTAATAATAAATTGGACTATAATTTTCTCTAGGAGCTCTGGTAGTGTAGTGCCTAAGGCACTTGACTGCTAACCAGAAGACTGGCAGTTCAAACCCACCAGCCACTCCTCAGAAGGAAGATGGGGCAATCAACTTTTGTAGTGATACTGCCTCGGAAACCCAAGGAAGGGTTGCTATGAGTCGGGTCTGACTCAATGCATATAACAACAACAATAACAATAATTTTCTCTAAAAATTGAAAATGAGATAATTAGTTTGTATTTGTAAATTATGAGAAAGGAGTTGGGATGTACCTAAAATTTTATGAGAAGCAAGAAAAGGAGAGTCAAAAAAACATGTAGAAAATGCACTGATATGAAAGAATAAAGTTGTTTTTTGGTTGGCCCCTACCTAATCCAGTTTATTCAATCAATTGGTCAACACTATAAATGAAGGAAAATAAGTGTGATAAAAGAACCTGTTTTAGGCTGGGTTCTCTAGAGATGTAAAACCAGTGAAGCTTATACATACATACATATATACTTACATACACACACACACACACACACACACACAGAGAGAGAAATTTATCTCAAGTAAATGGCTAATGCAGTTGTAAAGGTGGGTAAGTCTCAAGTCTGTGGGTCAGACGTCAAGCTGGAGGTTTCTTTTGACCCATGTAGCTTCAGAGGCTGATGATCAGTAGGCAGTATAGGAGACTATTGGCTTCGGAGGCTGACAAATCTAAGATCAGCAAGTAAAATGGCAGATTGCTGGCTCACAGGCTGTGAAGGCAATAATCCAGAAATTGGCAGGCGACACAGAAGTCCACTGGTTCAAGTCCAGATGATGATGAACCAGATGCAGGATCTTGTGCAAAAAGCCAGAGATCTTTGCCAGGGCATCCATATATGTTGGAAGGAGGCCACACCCCTGAAGAAACCCTTGAAACTTGATTAGCTGTTCACAGCAGATCTCATCACAGAGGTGATTGCATTATATCAGATCTAATCATGGGGGATGAATATATCATTACCATTAAACCACTGAGAATCATGGTCCACCCAAGTTGACACACAACCTTAACTGCCACAGACCTGAAATTTACATTTTGGTTAAAGTGAGACTATGCTTATGCAACACATATAATCATGTTAGTTAAACTGGCCATCTACTACTAACCTATTGGTCAAAACCATATTCAAGATGAAAACTTTATTTAATTTGGCTGAGAGAATTTTTCATCAAATTACCCAAGGGATTCAAAGACTCTGTTCAATCTTGTACCAAAATTACATTTTCTTTTTTTCTTTGCTGTTAACCTCTACTATTGCATAGTCTTGTATGTCAGCACTGTCAGGTGATTTTAATTTTTCTGCATCCAGGATCCAAGAAATTCAACGGAATAAATGCATCTTGTTGTTGTTGTTATGTGCCGTTGAGTCGTCCCCAACTCATAGCGAACGCTTCTTGGATTTCTGAGGCAGTATCACTACAGAAGTAGATTGCCCCATCTTCCTTCAGAGGAGTGGCTGGTGCCAGCCCTCTTGTTAGCAGTCAAGTGCCTTAGGCACTATGCTACCAGAGCTCCCAAATGCATCTTAGATATAGCAATACTACTAGTACAAGTATTAAGAACTAGTACTAGAAGTAGTACTAACATCAATAGTAGAAGTAAAAATAATAATATAATTTTAAAAATTTTAATTGCTTATGACGCAGTAGATATAGTGCCAGGTACTTTGTATGTGACATCTTTTAAATATTAATAATCCTATTAAATAATATTGTTTTAGTTTCCAGACAAAAGCGTTTTTTAAAAAGTATCATTAGATTTGTAAAAGAAAAGAGAACACATTGATACTGTAGAAGGTCATTAGTTTATAGCCAAAGCAGTTTTCTGTGAGATTGTCTTACAAATTTTCCAGTTGATAATACTTGGCATAGTATATGAAATAACTGATACTAAGTAGGCCATTCAATAGGTAGTTGTTGAATGAATTAATATGAGCAAAGATTGAATCAATGTACAGAAAACTGAATTTCCACAACTTTGGGTCAGAAATTATATAATATAAAATAAGATCCAAGTTTTTGAAGTTATGCTTATCTCAAGTGAATTTAAATCCAAACACAACCATTTCATTCCATTAATTTTAGCACTATTTGTTCACTGCTAAAAGTGATAAGTATTTAGCTCAGCAATTAAGGATATTAAAATCTTGACAATTATGATGCCCTAATTGAGGTTAATTCAGGATCTATTAAAATCTGATTGAATTTTTAACCCTGTGAGAGAGATAATAACATTCAACAAGATTTTTTTCCAACTAAAAACATAGACAACCCAACAATAAGGACCTGATCTTAATGAATGTAAACTGTGAAGCTGAAACACAGTGGTTTCTAGCAACAGCTATTAAGCAGTTGTAATGAAGTTTCAAGTTTTGCACAATTCCAGAAGCATAGCATGAGATATTTGGCTGCCTGTCCATTGTAAAGATGAAGCAAACACAGTCATCCAATACAAAATTTAGCTCAAATTTTAACCTTCTCTGTGGTGTCTTCACTGACCTTCACAAATTAAAGCAGTTGTACAATCCTCCATGCATCCACAAACCTTGATTTATCATTTTAAGTGAATAAAGATCTGGACCAAAAAATAAAAATTAAATTAATATGAATTAAAAGAGGACATTAGTGTTCAGTAGATTTTAGTCATCTCTGGAAGAGTATCTTATGTTTGTCCACAGCTTTCCTTTTAGGATAGAACAGTGCACACAATAAACATATTTCCATGAGATAGATATAGCAAGAAGAAAAGAGAAATGACCCGCTGACTCATCCTTTCCATGAAATCTGCTGCTTGCATTTTATTACAGATACCAATATAAACAAATGCAAATATTAAAGGACTATGGTAATATTTGGAATATGTGTGACTGATAATGAGTCTTAGAAACATTGTTGATTGTCAAGAAGATAGCAACTTTATGGCAAAGGAGTCCATTTCAGCAGCAATGGCTATTGTATTTAGGAGAATATGAAAGGACAAGTAGATCCAGACTCCAGGGCCATTTCTCCTTCATCTCAGCAAATCTGTTTCTGTTCTAACCCTGTACTTCTACATGGTTTGCCTGTTTTACCTTTCCGCAGTATTTGACAAAGGCGTTGGTGATTGTGGAAGAATTTTCTGTGACCAAGGTTTGATTCCTGGTCAGTGCTCCCCACACACGGCCACCACCCGACCCTTCCGTCAGTGGAGGCTGGCGTGTTGCTGCCTGAACAGGTTTCAGCAAAGCTTCCAGACCAAAATGGACTAGGAGAAAAGCTTGTGGAACTACTTTGGAAAATCAGTCAATGAAATACCTATGGATCACAATGCTCAGATTCACAGCCAATCATGGGGATGGTAAACGACTGTTGTGAATGGTTTTGCCATGAGTCAGAGTCACTATGAGTTCAGGCCAACTCCGCAGAAGCTAACAACAAAAAACACAGTATTTGACATTGGTGCAAATAAGATGAAAATTTTATGTGTGCTTATACAACTATTTATTTAATTTACCACACTACAAAAAAAATAAAATAAAATAAAATAAAAAGAGAGAGAGAGAGAGAAATAGAAGTCAGTCCAAATAAAAAATAGTATCAAATCTAAAAACATAAACTAAACATTAGAATGGGTAAAGAAAAGTCTAAAAGTAAGGAGATAATCTTGCGCATTTCACTGGACTCTTTCTAATGGGGATGATAAAATGAAATGCCCAGTAGAACTTTTGAAATAGCAATGATTTTGTGGGAAAACTTTTAAAATAACTTTACACTTTTGACACACAACTATTCTTATAATAAAGGCTATCTCTGTTTTGCAAAGGAAGAAATTGAGATAGGAAAAAAAAAAAAAAAAAACAGTATCAGCACCTTGCAGTAAACTCAAAGAAGATAGTTTCAATTATTCTAAATTTCAATGGCTTTCCTTATAATTGAGTCCCATGCAAACATTTGCCCTTGGAAACAAAGACACTTGGGTTTGGATCTAAGTATTTGCACTGTAGAGTTCTTAACTCACTCACTGCCATCGAATTGGATCCAAGTCATAGCAACCCCTCCTTGGGTGTAGGTTGCCCAATCTTCCTTCTGAGGAGTGGCTGGTAGGTTTGAACAGCCAGGCTTCTGGTTAGCAGTCAAATGCCTTAGGCACTATGCCAACACTCTCAGACAGCAAACTGAAAATGTTGCAAGTTCTAGTCAACCCAGAAGCACCTCAGAAGGCCTGGTTATCTACTTACAAGAAAATCAACCATGAGTAAGAATTGACACAGCATCAACCATATATTATTATTATTATTATTATTATTTGCACTACAACTTTCACATTTTCAACTCTAATCTCTGTCTAATATCTCTTAGCCATAGTTTCCACCCCTTTTATTAGAAGTAATACTTTACACAATTTGGGAGATAAGTTTTAACAACATATGAAATGTACATGACTACAGAGCCAGGTACCTCAACAAATTGTAGCAATAATTATTGTGGCTACCTTAATTTGCACTGGGAAACAATCACATCTTTTAGACACATCTGATTCAACAAAATAGTCTAGAGAAACAGTGCCTGAGGGACTCACCATTGGATAAGATCTGAATTCAATGGTTCTCTAAGCTCCAGTTTTGATGGAGGCATGCCCTTAGGTTGCCTCTATGGAATAGTTGCAGCTATTGCAATGATCCTAATAAACAATAAAATGTGACTGATACAAAAGTAATTTATATTCCTGCATTAGCTGGGCACATAGGTTTAATAATATTGACATTACAGTAGCGTGCTTAATAACACATTGTCACAGTATCATCTGTTAAGTATTTCTTACCAGTGTATTTCATACCCTGTCTAGTAATAATTTGTTAAAGGCAATGTAGCTGCACATATTAATTCTTTCGTAAATGTGAACATCACATTCTTGAGTGGCACATGACTTAATTCATGATAACTTGAGTTATGACTACATGAATAGAAACTCAGTCTCAATCAAATGGGAAGATTGCACATTTATAGCCTTATTACAGTTGGGAAATTGAAATGTGAAAGGAGTGATGACTGCTAAGATTTGCATTTGAAAACATTTGACTAAATACAGTAGAACTATTCTTTGTCACCTGTGCCACTTATTCCTTGCCATCTCATCTTCTGATTCTAAAATGTTTAGCAAGATGGCTGAGAATAAAATGAAATTATGAAAATCTTCCTCAGATATCCAGGTTATATTTAGCTGTTCATTTCACTTTGCTTAGTTCAAAATAAAATTAATGGAGCTCAGCAAGTTCCATTCTTATCTATCTTACTTCTAGGAATATCTACAGTTTCACTTATTTATGCAATGAGCATTTATTGATCAGCCACTATTTGCCCAGCAGTGGACTAGACACAGTAGATCTAAAATGAAAGACAGATTTTCTGTCTACAAAGCATCACAATTAAGAATAGAGATTATGTAACAATTTAGAGACTGAAAAGAAAGATTGTAGACAAGCTGTGCCAATAGCTGTCAAAATTTCTAGCTCAAAAGTGCATTTTTTTTTCTGCTTGTCAACCAGGTTGTCTTCTAAATAATCTTATTATCAATGAATTAATGAAATACAAGATTAAATAAGGTTTTTTGCAAAATTAGCAAACTAATTCTAAAACTCACATCAATATTCAAACAACCAAGAATACCCAACACAATCTTGAAGAAAAGAAAAATTTGTAGGATGAGACCTCTCATTTTTAACACTTACTGCAAAAGAACAAGAATCAACACAGTGTGGTACTGGTGTAAGGACAGACATAGATCAATGGAATAAAATTTATAGTCTAGAAATAAATTGTCTTAGGCTGGGTTCTCTAGAGAAGCAACACCAGTGAAGCATATGTATATAGAGAGAGACAGAGACAGAGATAGATAGATATTGATTTCAAGGAAAAGGTTCACATGGTTGTAAAGGCTGGCAAGTCCCAAGTCCATGAGTCAGATGTGGCTGGGTCTGGTCATGGGTCAGACATGGCTTTGGAGGCTGATGAATCCAAGATTGGCAGGTAAAATGGAAGGCTGTGGCTCATAGGCTGTGAAGGTAATAATCCCAAGATCAGCAGGCAATACAGTAGGGCACAGGTTCAAGTCCAAGAACCAGAGATGATGATGAACCATATGCAAGATCCAGAGTGGGTGAAAAGCTTTGCCAGAATGCAGTGTTGTAAATTACTTAGTGTGGCTTTTCTACCCATAAATCTTTGTAAACTCCGAGGTGGAATTGGCCAGGAGTAACTGAGGAGTTCCTGATTGCTAAAATTGTCCACCTGAGGTATTTCTCTTGGGAGTGGCACAAAACAATGTTCTGGGAGGTTCCAGCTCTCTCTCAAGTGCTTAGAATTCTGATGTTATTATTTGTGGGTTTGGCCACCCTGCCCGGCTCAAAAGGAGACCTCCTAAAGGCAGAAGTCTCTCTCTGACTGCTGGCTAAGGAAGGATGCGCCCCTGAGAGACATCTGCTGCTGGGAAAGAGATGCAAGAGACATGCATAGCTGAGTGCGACACCAAGGGGCACCCACTCTTGGGAGAGAGACTGTGAGAGACTGTTGTTGAGAGACTGTGGGCTGGGAGAGAGACTGAGCATTTTTCCTGAACTTGAATTGTAGCCTGGTGCTTCCCTAATAAACCTCATAGTCTGTGAGTTCTGTGTGGTCACTGCAGTGAATTATCGAACCCAGGAGAGAGGTGGTGGGTGCTTTGGGAGGAACAGTTGGTGAAAGGGATGGAGGGAAGCAGCATGTCCAACCTTGCAGGAATAGGTCTTGGGCTATTGATGGTGATTCTGTCTTCCTTTTGTGGGGTTGGAGGAGGTCGAGAGATATGGCCTCATTGCCTTTCTAGCACAGAGCTTTCCCTTATATATTTTCCATATATATTGGAAGCAGGTCAAATTCCCTTTCAACTGACTGGCTGCTCATAGGAGATCTCATCATAGAGATGGTTATGTTATAGCAGATCCCATCATGAGGGATGACTACTTCATAGCTGCTAAACCACTTTGAATCACAGACTTACTGTCAAATGAGTTTTGACAGTAGTCATAACAATTAAATAGGAAAAGTATAGTCTTATAAACAAATAATGCCAGGACAATTGTATATCACATACAAAAGAATGAGGTTCAACACCCTATGTCGTACCATATACAAAAACTAATTCAAAATGAATCCAAGACCTAAATATAAACTCTTAGGAAAAAAGCATATGGTAAATCTTCATGACCTTGGATTAGGCAATGATTTCTTAGCTATGATACCAAAAGCACAAGCAACAAAAGAACATAAATAAGATGACAATAACCAAAATTCAAAAGTTCATGTTTCAGAGGATTCCAATAAGAAAGTAAGCAGACAACCCACAGAATGGGAAAAGATATTTGCAAGCCATATATCTGTAAACAATTTGTATCAACAATGTAGAAGGAACTATTACAACTCAGGAATCTGTGGGTGGTGCAATTGGCTAAACACTGGGCTACAAACTAAAAAGTTGAAAGTTTGAATCCACCTAGAGATGCCTTGGAAGAAAGGCCTGGCAATCTACTTCCAAAAAATCAACTATTGAGAACTCTATGAAACACAGTTCTACTGTGACACACATGGGATCACTATGAGTTAGAGTCTACTTGATGGCAATTGATTTATACAAACAATAATAAAAACGCAAATAACAATGAAAAAATAGACAAAAGTTCTGAAAAGTCCCCAAATAAGATATACAAATTACCAATAATCAAAGGAAATGATCATTAGCAATAATGCAAAATATCATTAGCAATCTAGGAAATGCAAATCAAAATCACAATGAGATATCACTTCGCATTCAATGTTGTTGTTGTTAGGTCCTGTCAAGTGGTCTCTCACTCATAGCAAGTCTATGTACAACAGAACGAAACACTGCCCAGTCCTGCATCTTCCTTACAATCCTTGCTATGTTTAGGCCATCATTGCAGCCCCTATGTCAATCCATCTCTTTAAGGGCCTTCCCTATTTCACTGACCCTCTACTTTACCAAGTATTTTATCTTTCTATAGGGACTGGTCCCTTGTGACATTCAATAGAATGGCAGTAATCAAAAAGGACAGATTGGAATGGATATACTTAGTGTAACTTTTTATTGTTATGTACGCATAAAATCATGTGGGGATCAGTAAGAATCATCTAGGGATCTTGTTAAAATGCAGATTCTGATTCAGTGTATCTTGAGTGGAAATGAAAATTAGCAGGGTGTTGAACTGGAATGAGCCAGTTGGAAGCCCTAATTTTGATAGAGTAATCTAGTAAATTTGATGTTTATGGTGTGGAGGAGAGGCAAGTAAGTTGGTATGTAAAGTGATGGGAACCAAACCAAAACTCCCTGTCTTTGAGTGGATCCCAACTCATAGCAACCCCTCCTTGGGTTTCTGAGATGGTATCACTATTGCCCCATCTTCCTTCTGAGGAGGGGCTGGTGGGTTTGAACTGCCAGCCTTCTAGTTAGCAGTCAAAAGCCTTAGGCACCAATTTCCTCTTCTAGTTAGTTCTGATTTTATCAATGGAATATGAAGCAAACTTCTCAGTTAAAAGTGAGGAGGAAGAGGAAGCAATATGGAAAATTTTAGGTGTGAAATTATTACCTAGACAGTGAGAGAGTGAAATGACCAAAGAAACATGACAGAATTGACAAGTACTATCAAGGAACTATTTGAAGTTTGTGGTTATAAATTAATCTGAGGCCATAAATTCAAATTACAGTGATTTGATTGTGATTGCCACATTCTATTGCTAGAATGTATGCACATAGCAGAAGGAGAATTGGAGTTTAACCAAGGTGGGTGTTTTACCAGGTACATATGAAAAAGAGGAGAAAACAGGAAAGTTAAAGTTGTTTTCAGGGGAGAATGATAATGATAGATAATGATGGATTATGCCATCTGAGCTTAGTTGGGAAAGATGTAAGGACAGAAGGGAAGAAGTAGGCAGTGAAAAGATATTGAGGTCAGTGGGCTGGTAGCATTGGTGTGGTAGAGAATTAAGAATTGGAAAATATCAACTGGAATTTTATTTGGTGATTGTAATAGATTGAACTGTATCCACCAAAATGTATGTTGCAGTCCTAACTTCTGGAGCTATGAATATGATATACCTGCTTGGGTATATGATCTTTGAAGATGTTTTCAGTTAGGTTAACATGAATTAGGTCATACTGGAAGAGAGTATGTCCTAGTTCTACATGACTTGTTTTTATCGCACTGCAGTTGAGTTGATTCCGACTCATAGAGACCCCTTCTTGGCTTTCCGAGGCAGTATCTCTATGGAAGTAGATTGCCCAGTCATCCTTCCAAGGAGTGGCTAATGAGTTTGAACCACCAGCCTCTGATTAGCAGTCAAATGCCTCAGGCGGTTCAAACCCATCAGCCACTCCTCAGAAGGTAGATGCCTCAGAAATCCAAGGAGGGGTTGCTATGAGTCAGATCAGACTTGAAGGTGGTGATTTTGGTTTGAGTTTGGTTGTTATAAAAAAGAATACACAAAGACAGAGAGACAGAGAGAGGACACATGATGCTGAAGCTACAAGCCAAGGAATGCCTAGAGCTTTGAGAAACTAGGTAAGAGGCATGGAGCACAATCTCCCTCAAAGCTCCAGAAGGAATCACTGTGACTTATACCTTGATCATTTAGCTTCCAGAACTGTGAGACAATAAATTTCTGTCTTATAAGTCACCTAGTTTGTGGTAGTTTATTATGGCAGCCCTAGTGTACTGAAAGAACAACATTTGGAAAACATAATGATTTAAATTGAGAGGTTGGAAGTAGTGCAGTTAGCGATGATAACATGGATGAGGGGAAGACTATGAAAGTGGGTGGCTAAGGATAATAGATATCAAGATAAATGAAGGTGAGTAAGTCAATAACTGAGGGACTAGGACTTCTGTTAAATGTATTATCCATTGTGGTATTGGAATTACAACAGCAGGAAGAATAATAATCTGGAAATAGCCAGTGGGCGGGGGGTGGGGGACAGCCATTGTTTGAGGAAATTAAAGGGAAAGCAGTATTTTTAGAATCAGCAAATTTAAGTTAGATCAAGAAGATGAGGGAATATTCAGAGAAAACTCTGATGATACAGGGAATTTTCTATCTATGGCAGAACATAACTTCTGTCATGAGGAAATATCTGGGATCCCTGGGAGAGACAGGAGATGAGCTCAGACTAGCACACAGAGACAGCTATTAAAGAAGTACAGTTTGCATGGCCAACTCAAGTTTATAAGCTTTTGTTTATAATCACAGATGTTGAGCTTCCACACTTCATGCAATAGGTGTTTTTGTTGGTTTTTTTTTTTTTTTTTTTTTGTCATTTTGTGCTATTGAGTTGGCTCTGACTCATAGCGCCTCTATGTGCAACAGAAAAAAACACTGCCCAGTGCTGCACCATCTTCACAATATCATGCAATAGTTAAGAATATTTAAAAAGAAAATATGAGTACAGGGATTTCCAGGATATGAACAAGATCTCTTCCAAGTGTATCTTTAAGTCAAATTTGTGCTGAGTTGGAACAGCTGCATATTTAGACTTACTTTAGTGCAAGAAAAGGCTCAAAGCCTTTCCAGTGATTTAAAAGCTGCATGTGCAGCAAGTGAAGGTGATTGTGATGAAGAATTTGTTGCAAGTAGGGGTTGGTGCAGTTGTTTCAAAGTGAGGGCAAATTTACATACCATTAAAGGTCAAGTATGAGTTGTCCAGTTAAACATTCTTACTCAGCGACTGTGTGTACTTGAAAAATCATTTACCACCAAAAAGAAAGATTTAAAAGTTTAACCATTTTACCAAAATTTATGTTTATATGGTGAGATAAATCAGTATAGCTGATTATGTTGTGCTATGAGATGCTGTATTCATTAGCATTATTCCCACTTCCTTTGAGTATAGCCAAGAGGTTTTTTTTTTTTTTCTTTCCCTACACAGAATACATAAGAACTGGGTATCTGTTTGCCAATGGACCACTGGATGGGATGAAGACAGCTCATTCTTTATTCCACTTCCATCTCTGGCCTATCTGATGGTACTGTCAACAAGGGGGTGTCACAATGCCAAGTATCGTTGTGATTTTTATGACCTGGACATCTGTCTAGTATGTACTAGACTAGGACCACAAGTTCTGTCGCAGAGGCCATGGAAAAACTGCCAGATGGTAATGAATTTTAGCCACTGCTGACTTCAGCTGGATACAAACAAATGACCTAAGGGGACTAGATTCCACATCTCACTTCTAAACCTTTCAAGCTAACCACTCCTCCTAAGTTATGATTACAAATGCAACATTAATGTGGAAACAGACTTGCAGCCATGAAGGAGCATTAAGGTGCATAATTTAGGCAACAAAGAAAAAATTAAAATATTTGGGCAGATCCTGAACAACAGCAAGAAAAATTCATGTTTTTTGCAAACCTTTGTAATTCTTTCCTTCATCTGAAAGGGATAGAAAAAGGAATAATAAAGTTTTGCCACATTTCTTTTTTATGTTTTGTGGATACCAAAAAAAAAGTTTAACAAAATAATGTATAATAAAATGACACATTTTTAAACCAGATTACAGCCAAGAGATAGTTTTATTCTGACAAATTTAATATTTTAACCAATAGAGTGCTATTTTGTTTGTTTGTTTTCATTTCAAGTCTTCCTAATTTGTGCAGATATAGTACTTACCTCAGTAATATAGTAAATGGAACTGGCAATTGAAGATTTTTCATGGCATTATATTCATTAAAATACATCTTAGTTTAGGTAACATAGAAGACTGGACTAAGCTTATACTTGGCATTAGTTTTTTTTTTTTTTTCATTAAGTTTCTAATATGAGATTGTTATTGTTAGTGCCATCAAGTCGGCTCTGACTCATAGTGACCTGTGTACAACAGAAAGAAACTGCCTGGCTCTGCGCCATTATCACAATCTTTGGTATGCTTAAGTCCATCATTGTAGCCACTGTGTCAATCCAGCTTGTTGAGGGTCTTCCCCCTTTTTTGCTGACCCTCTAGTTTACCAGGAATAATATCCTTCTCCAGAGAATGGTCCCTTCTGACAACATGACCAAAGTAGCTGAGATGAAGTCTGGCCATTCGCACTTCCAAGGAGCTTTCCTCTTGGAAAACTCCATGGTATTTTCAGAATTTTTCACCAACACCACAATTCAATGGCATCAACTCTTCTTCGGTATTACTCATTCATTGTCCAACTTTCACATGCATATGAGGCAATTGAAATATCATAGCTTGGGTCAGGTACACATTAGTCTTCAAAGTGACATCTTTGCTTCTAAAACAAAACAAAACAAAACAAACTCACTGCCTTCGAGTCGGTCTCAACTCATAGCGATCCCCCCTTGGGTTTCCAAGGCAGTATCTGTATAGAAGTAGATCACTCAATCTTCCTTCCAAGGAGTGGCTGGTGGGTTTGAATCGCTAGGCTTCTGGTTAGCACTATGTCTCTAAACACTTGAAAAAGACCTTTTGCTGCAAATTTGCCAAGTGCGATACAACACCTGATTTCCTGACTGTTGCTTCCATGAGTGTTAATTGTGGATCCAAGTAAAATGAAACCCCTGACAACTTCAGTCTTTTCTCCATTTATCATGATGTTGCTTACTGGTCCATTTGTGAGTATTTTGTTTTCTTTACATTGAGGTATAATCCATACTGAAGACTTTGATTTTCATCAGTAAGTGCTTCAAATCCTCTTCACAAGTTGTGTCATCTGCATATTGCATGTTGTTGATGAGTCTTCCTCCAACCTGATGCTGTGCTCTTCTTTATAAGGTCCACTTTGGCACATTATTCACTCAGGATACAGACTGAATAAGTATGGTGAAATGTTACAACCCAGACGCACACCCTTCCTGATTTTAAACCATGCAATATTCCCTTGTTCTATTCAAAAGGCATCTTCTTGGTCTGTGTTTAGGTTCCTTATGAGCATAATAAAGTGTTCTGGAATTCCCATTCTTCACAAAGTTATCCATAATTTGTTATGATCCACACAGTTAAATGCTTTTGCATAATCAATGAAACACAGATAAACATCTTTCTGGTATTCTTTACTTTCAGCCAAGATCCATCTGATATCAGCAGTGATATCCTTTGTTCCCTGTCCTCTTCTGAATCTAACTTGAATTTCTGGAAGTTACTTGTCAATACACTGCTGCAACAGTTTTTGAATTGTCTTCAGCAGGATTTTACTTGCATGTGATATTAATGATATTATTTGATAATTTCCACATTATGTTGGATCATTTTTCTTTGGACTGGACAGAAATAATGATTGCTTCCAATCAACTGGCCAGGTAGCTGTCATCCAAATTTCTTGGCATAAATAAGTAAGCACCTCCAGTGCTGCAACCATTTGTTGAAACATCTAGATTCTTTGTTTCCAACTTTCCATTCCAATTACTAATAATTATCAATACATCCTGATTGCATGTTTGTTCAATTTCAGACTGCAAAAGTTGCTAAACATCTTCAATTTCTTCATCTTTGGCTTTAGTGGTTGGTGCATAAATTTGAATACTAGTAATATTAACTGGTCTTCCTTACAAGCGTATGGGTAGTATCCTATCACTAACAGCGTTATACTTCAGGATAGATCTTGAAATGTTCTTTTTGATGATGAACGAAGATGCCCTTCCTCTTCTATTTGTCATTCCTGGCATGATAGACCATATGATTATCTGAGTCAAAATCAATACCAGTGCATTTCAGCTCACTAATGCCTATGATATCAATCTTTATGCATTCCATGTCATTTTTGACAACTTCCAATCTTCCTAGATTCAAACTTCATACATTCAATGTTCCAATTATTAATGAATGTTTACAGCTGTTTCTTCCCATTTTGAGTCATGCCCATCAGCAAATGAAGGTCCTAAAAGCTTTACTCCATCCATGTCATTAAGGTCAACTCCACTTTGAGGAGGCATCTCTTCCCTCATCATGTTTTGAGTGCCTACCCACTCGAGGAGCTCATATTCTGGCACTGTATCAGACAATATTTCATGGCTATTCATAAGGATTTAAGTGGCCAGATTTTTCAGAAATGGATGGCCCCATTCTTCTTCACTGTCTGTCTTAATGTGGAAGCTGCACTAAACCTTGTCTACTGTGGATGACCCTGCTGGTATTTGAAATACTAGTGGCACAGCATCCAGCCTCACAGCAACATGCAAACCACTACAATTTGAGATTGAATTCTTGTAATTTTTCTCTTTCTACCAAAAGATAAGTGAGGAATGAGAAATAGTAGCTCACTTGTAGTAATAATTGGTTTTTGGTACAACAAATTAGTCCCAACTAATTAGATGGTGAATTGAGTGTTATTGTAATAGTAATTTTGTAATCTCAGAATTCAGTTTCTATACATGTATCCATATGGAAAATTGTATAGAATTTTGGTAGGACTTGTGCAGAAAGGATACGATATGCAAAGTATATATAAATGGCCAACTCTGGCACTTTTTTGTTTTTAACATGTTGTTCTAATGTTAAGACCTCAAGACCTTTCTTCCATACATTTGTTGTTGTCACATGTTGTTGTTGTCTGGTGCTATGGAGTCAATTCTGACTCAGAGTGACCCTATGTACAAGAGAACAAAACACTGCCTGGTGCCTGGTCACACAATCCTCACAATTATTGCTGTTTGAGCCCCTTGTTATAGCCACTGTGTCAAATCATCTTGTTAAGAGTCTTTCTCTTTTTCACTAACCCTCTGTGTCAGATTGGGTTCTCTAGAGAAACACAAAAACCAGAAAAGGGTATATATATATATATATA
>NW_006921758.1:2023128-2024294 GCF_000298275.1 Orycteropus afer afer | reverse complement strand
AACATTGCCCCAACCCTTCAAGGTATTGCCACCTAGCTGGTGCCATATTTATGTTTTTAAGAGGCCATTCCATTGTTCTATCAAACCAGCTGCTTCAGGATTGGGGGGGGGGGACATGGTAAGACCAGTGAATTCCATGAGCACAAGCCAACTGCCACACTTTATGTACTGTGAAATGAATCCCTTGAGCCAAAGCAATGCTGTGTGGGATGCCATGACAGTGGATAAGACATTCTGTAAGTCCATGGATGGTAGTTTTAGCAGAAGTATTGCATGCAGGGAAGGCGAATCCATATCCAGAATAAGTATGTATTCCAGTAAGAACAAAACGCTGTCCTTTCCATGATGGAAGTGGTCCAATGTAATCAAACTGCCACCACATTGCTGGCTGATCACCCCAAGGAATGGTTCCATATCGCGAACTCAGGGTTGGTCTCTGCTGTTGGCAGATTGAGCACTCAGCAGTGGCGGTAGCCAAATCAACCTTGGTAAGCAGGAGTCCATGTTGCTGTGCCCATGCATAGTCTCCATCCCTGCCACCATGGCTACTTTGTTCGTGAGCCCATTGAGCAATGACAGGAGTAGCTGGGGAAAAAGGACGGCTGGTTTCCACTGAATGTGTCATCCTATCCACTTGATTTTTAAAGTCCTCCTCTGCCGAGGTCAACTTTTGGTGGGCATTCACATGAGACACAAATATCTTTACTCCTTTGGCCCATTCGGAGAGATCTATCCACATGCCTCTTCCCCATACATCCTTATCACCAATCTTCCAATCATGCTCCTTCCAAGTCCCAGACCATCCAGCTAAGCCATTAGCCATGGCCCATGAATCCGTATATAATCACACATCTGGCCATTTCTTGCTTCATGCAAAGTGAACAGCCATATGCACGGCTCAAAGTTCTGTCCATTAGGAGGATTTCCCTTCACCACTGTCCTTTAAGGAAGTTACAGAAAGGGGCTGCAGTGCCGCTGCTGTCCACTTTCGAGCGGTGCCTGCATATCACACAGAACCATCTGTAAACCAGGCACGAGTTTTCTCTTCCTCAGTCAACTGATCATAAGGAACTCCCCATGAGGCCATAGGTGCAGAGTGGGACAGGGAAGGTAATGTGACTGGAGTGGAGACCATAGGCATTTGGACCACTTCCTCATGCAACTTA
>NW_006921758.1:2011925-2022342 GCF_000298275.1 Orycteropus afer afer | reverse complement strand
GTGGAAGGGAAAGGCGATCAAGATCCCTACGGACTAAATTATGACATAGCACCGGGGAGTTGATATACCCCTGAGGAAGGACTAAGAAAGTCTACTGTTGGCCTTTCCAGCTGAAGGCAAACTGCTTCTGATGGTCTTTTGAAATTGGTATTGAGACAAAAGCATTGGCCAGATCAATAGCTGCATACCAAGTACCAGGAGATGTACTAATTTACTCAAGCAATTAAACCACATCAGGAACAGCAGCTGCAATTGGAATCACCACCTGATTAAGTTTACGATAATCTACTGTCATTCTCCAAGATCCATCTGTTTTTTGCACAGGCCAAATAGGTGAATTAAATGGGGATGTGGTGGGAATCACCACCACTGCATCCCTCAAGTCCTTGATGGTGGCAGTAATCTCTGCAACCCCTCCAGGAATACAGTATTGCTTTTGGTTTACTATTTTTTTAGGTAGAGGCAGTTCTAATGGCTTCCACTGGGTTTTCCTACCATAATAGCCCTTACTCCACATGTCAGAGAGCCAATGTGGGAATTCTGCCAATTGCTGAGTATATCTATTACAATTATGCATTCTGGCACTGGGGAAATCACTACAGGATGGGTTTGGGGACCCACTGGACCCACTGTGAGACATACCTTGGCTAAGACTCCATCAATAACTTGACCTCCATATGCCCCCACTCTGACTGGTGGGCCACAATGATGCTTTGGGTCTCCTGGAATTAGTGTCAATTCAGAGCCAGTGTCTGGTAATCCCCAAAAAGTCTGATTATTTCCTTTTCCCCAGTGAACAGTCACTCTTGTAAAAGGCCTCAGATCCCTTTGGGGAAGGCTAGGAGAAAGATGACTTTATAGATTTTTGGCAATGTAGTGGGATTCTTCCTCAAAGGGAACTGGCCTCCCCTTCATTCAAGGGGTTGTGGGTCTGTAAACTGACAAGTCTGGGAATTGATTGAGAGGTCTTGACTCTGTATTCTGGCAATTCAATCTAGGTTGCTGTTCACGTGACCTAGAATTCTTCTGTCTATACAGATCAAGTAAATATTTAGTAGGCTTGCCATGTATTTCACTACGAGAAACACCATGAGCAAGTAGCCAATGCCATAATTCCACATGAGTCAGACTATTCTAGTTAGAGTTTCGACTCTGCTGTCCATTATGGTAACCATGCCCACCTTGCCTTTGTGAATTAACTGCTGCCACTTGACCCCTACTACCATGGGGTCCAGTCAGCCCCATCGTGTTTAAGTGTCTTAGTTCAATTAGGGCAGTTCCCACTGTCAAATCAGGTTTACATAAAATAGCAATCACAGCAGTCTTCAAGGATGCTGGAGCTCCCTTCACAAATTTATTCCTCATAGTACTTGTGAAAGGCGTGTCCTCTGGACTCTCCATTTTTGGCTCTAGGGGTCTAATCTGATATGTCCATTCTAACAGGCCAATTTCCCTAAGCCTCTGGATACCTTCTTCTACATTAAACCAAGGCAGTTCTGGTAGTTCAACTTGACTTAAGGTAGGCCACTGCATAATCCATGCCTCAGTAAGCCAACCAAATAAACTATTAGATCGTTTCCTAACCTCTGGATCTGAAGCATTGAATGAAGAATCCATACTTAGTGGACCAAAATCAATAAACTCAGACTGATCCAATCTTACATTCCTTGCACCATTATCCCGCACCCTCAGTAGCCATTCCCATACATATTCTCCAGGTTTCTGTCTGTACATGTTGGCAAAATCAAATAGATCTTTTCGAGTATAACGTATCACCTCCTCAGTCACACTTTCTATTTCACCTCTTGGGGCTCCCTTAGACTTGACCTTTGTTATGGGCCTAGCTGCCAGAATAGGTGCTTGAGGCAGTTCCTGAGAGCATTCAGGAATGTCTTCCATGGCCTCTGCCTCACACAATAACCCTGCAGGACCAGTTTGGCTAGTCCCCTCAAACTGAGGGGGAGGGGATAATGGTTTTACAGTAATCCCTTCAGAAATCCCTTCAGATGGAAGGGAGTCAACAGAATTTACAGGCTCCATATCCTGATCTTCCTGATCATCTGTCCATATGTCCCCATTCCAGGTTACCAGATCCCATTTTTTTCCAATTAATGCCCTCACTTTAACGCCAGACACCGTTCTGGGATGGCAATTGAGCTGGCTTGTAAGTCAGCCACTCTTACAATAACACTCTGGATTGGGGTTTCAGCTATGTCATCCCTGGTAGTAGAAGCTATAAGGCTTTCTTTCAGAGCACAGCTGGAAGCACTGAGGTCATTTATGCGGCGCTTAAGTCAAGACTCAGCAGCTTTGAGCCCATCTCACTCTTTCACCAATTTATCCAGTGTAAGTAGGACCAACCAACCAGCTTCCTTATACTCCTCATTCTGACAAAATTGCAGAAAAGTATCAAATATCCAATTACCCAGAGTTTCACTTCTCACAAGTACGTGATCTATTGGTGGTGCTATTTCACGTATTAATTTTGCCACCTCACACCATGAATTAGTAGGGCTCTCTTTACTAGCAGACACAGAGTTGCTAGTGTCATCAAAATTAATCAAACTGGAGAACCAATCTAGCAAGTCCATCCTTATGATTTTGTCTCTGTAGAACCAGTCCCGGTACCAAATGTGTTAGACTGGGTTCTCTAGAGAAACACAAAAACCAGCAAAGCGTATATATTGAGAGAGAGAGAGAGAGAGATTTATTTTAGGAAAATGGCTCACAAACGTATAGAAGATGGCAAGTCCAAAGTCCCTGGAGGAAACGTCAGGCTGGTGGCAGCCTTAGCTTCTGCAACCACAGGGGGCTGAGAAATTCAAGGCTGGCAGGCAGTACACTGGTTGTTGACTCCAACGAAAGACGAATCCAAGATCTCCAGGCCGAACGGTGGGCTGCTCACTCAAGGAGGGTTGTAGTCGGCACACCAGGGTCCCGATCCACCAAAGAATGTCTCTCTTCCCAGGATATCCTGGGAAGCAGGCCACACCCCTAGGGAAACTCCCCTTGGGCAGATTGGTCACTCAGAATGCAGTCATCTGATCCCATCATGGGAACAACCACACAGAACTGAGGTCCAGCCAAGTTGACACACAGCTCCAGCTATCACACCCTTCACTTTATGGACAATAATGTCCTTCTCCAAAGACTGGTACCTTCTTAAAAGCATGTCCAAAGTGTGGAGTATTCTGGCTGTACTTCTTCCAAGATCTTCCTCTAGTATTCTAAAGTATTTTCAATGTTCTTCACCAGAACCATAATTCAAATGTGTCAATTCTTCTTCTGTCTTCCATATTTATTGTCCAGCTTTCACATGCATATGAGGTGATTAACAATATCATGGCTTGGATCAGTTGCACCTTATTCCTCAAAGTGAATTTTTTTTTACATTTTCATACTTTAAAGAAGTTTTTTACCAATTTTTCCAAAGCAATACATCATTTTATTTCTTGACTGCTGCTTCCACGGGCATTGATTGTGGAACCAATTGAAATGAAATCTTTGACAACTTCGATGCATTTTCTATTTATCATGATATTGCTTATTTGTCCATTTGTGAGGATTTTGTTTTCTTTATGTTGAGGTATAGTCTATACTTAAGGCCATAGTTTTTGATCTTCATCAGAAAGTGCTTCAAGTCCTCTATACTTTGAGCAAGTAAGGTTTTGTCATCTGCATATTGCAAGCTATTAATGAGTTTTCCTCCAATTCTGATGCACTGTTCTTCATTAAATCCACCTTCTGAGATTATTTCCTCAGCATGCACATCAAATTACTATAATGAAAAGATACAACTCTGAAGCACACCTTTCCTGATTTTAAACCACACAGTATCCCCTTGTTGTGTTTGAACAAATGCCTTTTTATCTATATACAGATTCCTCCTGAGCACAATTAATTGATCTGGAATTCCCATTCTTTGCTATATTATCTATAATTTGTTATAATCCATGCAGTCAAATGACTTAGCATAGTCAATAAACCAGAAGAAAACATTTTTCTAATAATCTCTGCTTTTAGCTAAGGTCCATCTGGCATCACTTTGATATTCCTCATTCTATATCCTCTTCTGGATCCAGCTTGAATTTTTGGCAGTTCTCTGTCAATATACAACTACAGCCATTTTTAAATTATCTTCAGCATAATTTTACTGGCAAGTGGTATTAATGATATTGTTCGATAATTTCTGTATTTTGTTGGATCACCTTTCTTTGGAATGGGCACAAACATGGATCTCTTCTAGTCAGTTGGCCAGTAACTGTCTTCCAGATTTCACGGAATCAAGGAGTAAGCACTTCCAGCATTGAATCTGTTTATTGAAATATCCCAATTGGTATTCTATCAATTCCTGGAGACTCTTTTTTCACCAATTCCTTCAGTGCAGCTTTTACTTCTTCCTTCAATACCATTGGTTCTTGATCACATGCTACTTCCTGAAATGGTTGATCATTGACCAATTCCATTTGGTACAGTGAATTTGTGGATTCCTTCCATCCTCCATACAGTTAGTGGGACTGTAGTGGAAAATCTCTTTAGTGAGAAAGTTTTTTTTTTTCCCCTGAAAGTATTTCTTTGAGGTTTTTCATGCATAGAAAAGCACACAATATATTATTACTAAGACAAACCTTTAACTGATGTCAGATATGAACTGTACCTAACAGTAAAAAATTATTATTGTTATTATTTTGTATGATGTTTCATAGTTTATAAAGCATTTTTACACATGTAATTAAAAAAGAAATAGAGATTCAGGCAAGTTAAGTAAGTGCATGAGACTTTGAAATTTGGATCTCTGAAGTCAAACGTTGGGCTCTTTCTACTCTGCAACCTGTCCGACCAGACTCTACTTAGACATGCAGTGACAGAAAGCCAGCCCCTTAGGTCTCAAGGCAGCCCCATTACACTTTTAGAAAGTTTTTTTTAATATTTATCTAAAATCTGCTTTCTGCTAAATTCTACCCCTTAGTCTTAATTTTTCCTTCTGGAGCCAAATAAAAGCAATTGTCCTAAGACAACTTTGATACATGCACAGACAGTTAAAAGTCTTTCCCAAGTCTTCTCTGTTTAAGCTGCATGCCCTGTATCTTCAGCCTTTCCTCTTATGACATCCTCACTGACCCTTTCCCAGCCTCATCACTTTCCTTTTCCATCTCGTCACCCTCTACTCATTTTTCACAATTTGATTTGGGGTTTACTAATTTATTTATTTATTTATTTATTTATTTATTTTAGCATGTCAGAATTTTTTTCATCTTTTTTTTTTTTTTTTTTAATTTTTAAAATTGTGATTTGGGTGAAAGTTGATAGAGCAAATTCACTTTCCATACAGCAGTTCATACACATTTTGTTTTTGACATTGATTGCATTCCCCATAATGTAACAGCTCTCCTCATATGTCCTCCTTATGGTTATCTTTTCACTATGTCCTTCTTTCCTATGCATTCTAGCCCTCTGAGTTATTTCCCTGTGTAAATACTGCCCTTCTGACCTCCCATGATTGATAGTTCTAAGGAGTATACCTACCTGGTATAAAAGTTCACTTTATATGCCTGTCAATTTTTGGTTGTAAGCCACAGAAATTAATTCAATTCCAGGCCTGAAGGGTGCTAGGGGCTATAGTCTTAGGGGTTTCATCAGTCTTTATCAGACCATTAGACTGTAAGCCTGGTCTTTTTTAAGATTTTGAGTTTTGTTCTTCGTTTTTCTTCCACTTTATCCAGGATCTGCTGCACTAATCCCTTTCCTAGTATTTGACAGTGGTAGTCAGGCACCATCTAGTTTTGGTCTCATGGTCATATAGGCTGAGTTTCACATGGTCCACTAGTCCATTAGACTAATTGTTTCCATAAGTCTTTGGTTCTCTTCATTCTTCTTTCCTCCAGATGAAGAGAGACCAATTATTGCATCTAGATGACCTCTCATAAGCTTTTAAGACCCAGCCACTACTTACCAAAGTAGGATTTAGAACAATGTTTTTGTGCACTATATTGTGTCAATTGAGTTTGACGTCCAGTATGAAATGTTGGTTTGGAGTCTCCATATTTTAGGAGTAATGAGGAGACATCATGTAAACAAAATGATATCAAGTTAAAACCAATGGAATTCATGGAGGAATCAGTATCGTAATTATTAAATTCTTCAAGGTTATTTTAGTTAGTTTGTTGATTGATTGATTGTGACTTAAAATATTTATCCTTCTATATGTGATTGTTTTCTTATGTTTCATTAAAGATTCAGGGGCAGAAACAAGATGGCATCCTGTTAACACACTCCTCCCAATCTCTCTACAACAGAGAACCAGAAAAACCCAGTGAAACAGATACAAATAATGATTCTGGAATTCTGAGCATCAAATGAGAGGATAAAGAACATGATTGAGCACTGATTGGAAAGGGAGATGGAGTGAGGTCAGTGACTGGAGAGAAAAAGATCAACTAAAGCTTCACCGTTCTAAGCATAGAGGCATCAGATGTACCTGAGGAGAAAACAACTTCATGGAATCCACATGACAATAAAGGTACAGTGTAGACAGATCGGGAGGAAATTAAGGTAAGCAGAAGATATATGGCAGCTGGGAGAGGAGTATGAAGGGAAATGGCTTAGTTTTACAGTGGCACCAGCAGCCAGAAGAAGGAGGGAACCAGAAAAAAAGGAATGAAATAAGTCACCACTAGTAAACAATAGTCCCTTGGGCTTAGGACTTATACAAGAGGAAAAGCCTAGGTTAGGCTGATTGGAGAAGCTAGATCCAGGGTGACTTTTCACTTGATTGAATCTGGGCAAGAGCCAGATAAGTAGCTATGTGTGCCCAGAAGGGCATCAGACTGATGCAAGTGAATCATAACTGGAGAACTATACTCTCTGCTCTAACAAACATACCTTCCTGATACCTAGTCATAAATATTCTTTTTGCCTCTACCAACCCAGCTTCCAGTACTTATGGAAGCTCACCCTCACTGACCAGATCCCTGGCCGTTCCCATGGCAGCCCAGCCATGCTCAATAACTTGTCTCTAACAGGCAGAGCCAGGGGCTGAAACATACCTGCCCAGTGCCTGAGTCATAGACAAATCTTTTTCACATTGAACACAAGAGCAATACCCTTAAAGACTTCTCTCTCAGGGGTGTCCACTCGTGCCAGGCACCTCTCACTTCTATGAGGGATAAAGCCTCTGTTGGGGCAGTTGGAGAAACTAGTCTCAGGGTGGCCTTTCACTTGGGTCTGGGCAGGAGCTGGATAAACATCTGCATTACCAAGAAGTGTGCCAGACTAGTGAATTGTGACTGGAGAAATGCAATGTCCACACCGCAAACCACAGCTTCCCTGGTACTAGAAGTGCAACATCTCCCTGACTCTACCAAGGTAGTGGATAGGAAAGTCCCACCCAGATCCCCCAACCATCTCCTCTACAGCCTAGCCACCCTCATCAACTCACTCCAAACAGACCTAGGGGCTATGGCACCCCCTTCCTGGCTGTTCTCTGTCACACTTAACACAAGAGACCACATCTGCAGCCTCCTCTCTTGGAGGTGCCTACTCACATCATGCTCCTTCCACCTCTGTGGGCACATACCTCAATGTATCAGTGCTTTGCATCACAACCACCTGCTTTCAGGACTTCCATCTGACCACAATAACAAAAGTACCTTTTCCTAAGCTTCTTATTTTCCCCTTATATATTTTTCTTTTCTCCTTTTCTTTTTCCCAATTTTTCCTCCTTTTTATTTGTTCATTTATCCATCTTCCTCCTCTTTTTCTTTCATTTTCACCAATCTTTCTTGTTGTCTGCTGTCTCTTTTATTTTTTTGCTTTATTTTTCTCTATTTGTTAATCTTTTATTTTTATTCTTTTTTTTCCTTCTCCTGTTTTTTTTCTTTTCTTTTTTCCTGTTCCAACCAATGAGAAGAGAACACTAAATCTCCACTAGTCAGCCACATCTACTACCCAGACCACCTCACCCAACAGTTGAGCACCCAGCACTAGCTCTTGCACAACTGGATCAATGACAGATGGTGGACAAAATCTGCTCATCACACCTGCAGCTTCTCTTCATGATAAACAGAGACCCACATCCATATTCCCAATAGTTATTCCACCAACCTGGACATAGCTAGGAGAGTCCCATTGCTGCCAAGCCAATGACCACAGAAGCATGCCTACCCCACCTATCCAGAATATGGAAACAAAGAATCAGAGTAAAACAAACCAACCCTTAGCTAAAAAATAAAAATAACTATTTCAAAATGTCTCAGACATAACAGACAACTTCAATTCAACAAAGAAGCAGGATAAGACAGTGGAAGCAAGTGACCAAAATAAAGAATTAGGAAAACTTTCTGAGGAAGAACAGACAATAGAACTATCTGACAAGGAATTCAATAGATATATATATAGAGAGAACTTTCAAAGAGCTCAAGAAAACCATAAACAAAAACAAGGAAAAGACAGACAATAGCCTGGAAGAATTCAGGAAAATGATACAAGAGCAAAACGACAAAATGAGCAGAAAATTCAAAATCATATAAAAGCAGCAATTAGAAATCCAAAAGATTAACACTATTTCTGATTCATAGTGACCCGCATCAGGTTTCTGAGGCTGTAAATTTTTACGGAAGTAGATCAGCCAGTCTTCCTTATGTGGAATAGCTGGTGTGTTTAAACCACTGACCTTCTGGTTAGCAGTCAAGTCCCTTATCCACTACACCACCACAATTCCCAAAATTACAGAAGTAAATAAAACATTGGGAGGACAAAAGTGCAGAATCAAATTGGCTAAAGATCCCATTAGGCAGCTTGAAGATAAATCCCTTGTCTTGTATGAGGAAATCAGGAAAAAAAAAAAAAAAAGATTGATGAAGACAGAAGAGTTACATGGGATGATAACCAAAGAAATAACCTAGTGTGATTCAAATTCCAGAACAAGAAAAGGGGAGGGGGGAAGAAAATTGTCAAAGACCTGCTAAAAGAAAACTTCCCCAATATCCTGAAAAACAAAAAGATATTCATCTAAACTTAGGAAGATAAAAATTTACCACCTCATAATCACAAAGAAAATTAATAAGCCTTGTAACTAAAATAGAAAGAAGAAAATCACAATGACTTATTAAACACAAAATCAACAACAATGAAGAAAAGGAAAAGGAAACTTGATAACAAAATGAACTCAGAAAAGAAAAATATTCAGAAAAAATAAACCATCAATAGCACAAAAAAACATACAAAAGAATGACAATATATTCATAACTATCAATAATTACGGGAACTCTGGTAGCATAGTGCCTAAGGCATTTGACTGCTAACCAAAAGGCTGGTGGTTCAAACCCATCAGCCACTCCTTGGAAGGAAGATGGGGCAATCTACTTCCGTAGTGATACTGCCTCGGAAACCTAAGGAGGGGTCTCTATGAGTCGGGTCCGACTCGACGGCACATAACAAAAACATAAACAATTACGTTGAGTGTAAGTAGATTAAATGCATCAGTCAAGAGAGAGAGTGGCAGACTATACAAGAATAAATATGCTGCCTACCAGAGACTCATCTTACATACAAATTTAAAAATAAATTAAAAATCAAAGGATAGAAAAAAAATGTATGAAGCTAATGGCAACAAAAGCAGCTCTGGTGGCTCAGTGCCTAAGGCATTTGACTGCTAGCCAGAAGGCTGGTGGTTCAAATCCACCAGCCACTCCTCAGAAGGAAGATTGGGCAATCTACTTCCATAGAGATACTACCTCAGAAACCCAAGGAGGGGTTGCTATGAGTTGGGAACAACTCGACAGCAGTGAGTTTGTTTGATTGGCAATTGAAAAAGAGCATGAGTGGCAATATTAATTTCTGATAAAAGAGACTTCCAGGTGAAAACCAGCGTAAAGGACAATAAAAAGGTCAATCATCCAAGAGCACATAACAATAACAGATATCTATGCATCCAATGAAAGTCTTCCAAAATACATAAAGCAAACACTAATTGAGTTGAAAGGAGAATTAGACAATTCTACAATACTAAAATACTTTAACAAACCACTTTCAATGAAGGACAGAACAACAAGAAAAAACTCAACAAAGATACAAAAGATCTCAACAAAACCATCAATGAACCTGACCTCCTAGACAAAGATAAAACACTCCACACAACAAAAACACAATTCATATTCTTTCCAGTTCACATGCATCATTCTCCAGAATAGATATATGTTAGATCACAAAACAAGCCTCAATATATTTTTTAAAATATCAAAAGACTATAATACATATTCGCAGATCACAAAACTATAAAATTCAAAATAAAAAATAAGAACACCAAGGGAAAAATCAAATACATGGAAACTGAAAAATAAATTGCTCATGAACTACTAGGTAACAGAAGAAATAAAATGTGAGAGGAAAAAAAGTCTGAACTCCAGTCACTGCTCGA
>NW_006921758.1:2008616-2011825 GCF_000298275.1 Orycteropus afer afer | reverse complement strand
GAAAAAAAGTAGAAAAAAAGAATGAAAACAAAACATACCAAACAAAATCTTTGGGATACAATGAAAGCAGTACTCAGAGGTCAATTTATAACAATAAATGCACATACCAAAACAGAAGAAGGAACCAAAATCAATATCTAAACCCATCAACTCCAGCAAAAGCCCACAGTCTCCAAAAGAAAGGAAACAATAAAAATCAGAGCATAAATGAATGAAGCAGAAACAGAAAATCAATTTAAAAAATCAATAAAAATGGCAGCTGTTCTTCAAAAAGATTAACAAAATTGACAAATCAATGGCAAATTTAAATAAGAAAAAGAAATAGAAGATCCAAATAACATGAATAATAAATGAAATGGACAAGATCACAAAAGAACCAACCGAAATAAAAAGGCAACAGAATACTATAAAGAACTGTTGTACTCTAATAAATTCAAAAACCTAGAAGAAATGGACAAATTTCTAGACACACAGCCTACCTAAACCAACACAAACTGCGATGGAAAATTTGAATAGATCCATAATAAAAGTAGAAATTGAGGTCATACAAAAATCTCCCCCCCAAAAAATGTCCTGGCCAAGACAGCTTAACTGGAGAATTTTGTCAAAATCTAAGAGTTGACACTAACCCTACCCTATTCCAGAACATAGGAAAAGATAGAATATTCCCAAATACTTTGTATGAAGCAAGCATAATTCTGATACAAAAAGTCGGCAAAGACACCTCTAAAAAAAGAATACTATAGACCAATATCCTTCATGAATATAGACACAAAAGTGTCCATATTAAACAAAATCTTAGCCAATACAATCCAACACTTTATCAAAATAATAATAATGATAATGCATCATGACCAAGCAGGATTCATACCAGGTATGCAAGGATGGTTCAACACTAGACAACCAACATAATCCATCAGAAAATATAAAACAAAGACAAAAGAATGACAAGATCATATCAGTCAATGCAGAAAAGGCATTGTAAAATCTATTATTTGTTCCTGATCAAAATTCTCAGCGAAAAAGGAATAGAACGGACACTCCTCAACATTATTCTCAATGAAGAGAGACTCATAACATTCCCTTTGAGAACAGGGACTAGACAAGGATGTCCTCTATAACCACTTCTATTCATAATGGTATTGGAAGTCCCAGCCAGGGCACTAAGGCCAGAAAGAAAAATAAGTCACCCAAATTGGCAAAGAAGAAGTAAAATTATCTCTATTTGAAGATGACATGATACTATACATAGAAAGACCAAAACATTCAGCAAGAAGACTACTGGAACTACAGGAAGACTACTAGAGCTTTTGGAACTACTGGAAGATTCAGCAAATTGGCAAGATACAAGATCAATATACAAAGATCAGTTGGATTCTGTGGTAGTTAAAATTGTATGTCAACTTGCCTGGGCCTGGTTGAGTGGACTGGGCAGCTGGTGGTAGTTATTCCCCATGATGAGTCTGGCAAACACCTCCATGGTGGGATCTACCACAAGCAGCTGAGTAGCTGCCTTAAGGATGTAGTCTGCTTCCTGTATATAGGGAGAAGCCTTGGGAATAGTCTCCAGTTTATGGTACGTTTGAACCCTGTACATAGCCAAGTTATTGTTCAGCAGCCTGTCATGCTCTGCAGAACTTAAGACTTTCAGTGGACTTGAACTAATGGCTTTCTGTGTGGTTAGGTAACATCAGGACTGTGCCTTGTTACTTGTCAACCTTGGGCTTGTCAGCCTCAACAGCCAGCAGCTGTCTGAGGGAAGAAAAGCCTTTAGCTTCTGTGGGCCAGGAGCAGGAGGCAGAGCTGAAGCCAAAGGTTGTGGAGCTTTCACTCAGCCCCTAGAGAATGGCACTTTGAAGTTGGACTTAAAGCCTCCAAACTGTAAGAGAATAAACTCCTGTTTCTTCAAGCCATCCCATTTGTGGTATATTTCTGTCAGAGCAGCACTAGGTAACCAGAACAGATTCCTTTATATCAACAAAGAGATCTCTGAAAAGGAAATAAGGAAAGTAATATCATTTAAAATATCTACCAGAAAGATAAAATATTTAGGAATAAATCTTACCAGAGACATAAAAGGCCTATACAAAGAGAATTAAAAAACAGTACTACAAGAAACTAAATGGAAAAGCATACCATACTCACAGATAGAAAGACTGAACAATGTGAAAATGTCAATATTACCCAAAACAATCTATAGATTCAATGCAATCCTGATCCAGATTCCATCACCAATCTGTAAGCACATGGAAAAACCAATCATTAATTTAATATGGAAAGGAAAGCAAGCTTGGATAAGCAATGCAGTACTGAAGAAGAGGAAAAAAGTAGGAGATCTCAAAATCTGCTATACAGCCAGGGTAGTCAAAACTGCCTGGTATTGGTACAATGATAAACACGTAGACCAGTGGAACAGAATTGAGAATCCAGAAATAGATCCATCCACCTATGGACATGTGATCTTTCACAAATGGCTGAAACCCATTAAAAGGAGAAGAGAGAGTTTCTTTAACAAATGGAGCTGGCAAAACTGGTTACCCCTTTCCAGAAAAAAGAAACAAGATCCATACCTCACATTATACATGAAAAGGAACACAAGAAACATCAAAGACCTAATGTAAAACCTAAAAACTATAAAGTTCATATAAAAAAAAAATAGGGACAAACTTAGGGCCTCTAATGTATGGAACAAATAGACTATCAAACATAACCAAAAATGCACAAAGAGCAGAAGATAAACTAAATGGCTTGGACCTTCTGAAAACCAAATTCTTAAATGCATGATAAGAATTTTCCAAAAGAGTAAAAAAGAGAACCTATAGATTGGGGAAAATATTTGGCAATGACATATCCAACAAGGGACTTATCTCTAGAAATTATAGAACACTACAACACCTCAACATCAAATAGACAGATAATACAATTAAGAAATAGGCAGAGACCATTACTCTTGAGAACAGGAACCAGACAAGGATGCCTGCTATCACTACTTCTACTCAACATTGTACTGGAAGTCCTAGCTAGGGCCATAAGGCAAGAAAGGGAAATCAAAGGCATCGAAATTGGTAAGGAAGAAGTCAAACTATCCCTATTTGCTGATGATATGATTCTATACCTAGAAAACCAAAGAGACTCAGTCAAAACTCTACTGGAACTAATTGAGAGATTAAGCATCGTGGCAAGATATAAGATCAACATCCAAAAATCAG
>NW_006921758.1:2005619-2007351 GCF_000298275.1 Orycteropus afer afer | reverse complement strand
GGAAAAAAAAAAAAATAGGCAGAGGACATGAACCAACACTTCACCAAAGATATGAGGAAGCCAACAAACACATGAAGAAATGCTCAAATCATCAGCCATTTTTATTGTTGTTCTTGTGTACCATCAAGTCGAACCTGACTCATAATGACCATTCCTTGGGTTTCCAAGGTGGTATCATTATGGAAATAGATTGCCCAACCTTCCTTCTGAGGAGTGGTTGGTGAGTTTGACCTGCCAGCTTTCTGATTAGCAGTCAAATGTCTTAGGCACTATGCTATTCATTAGCCATCAGAGAGATGCAAATCAAAATAACAGTGAAACCCTATCTCACCCAAGCAATAATAGCAAAGTTCAACAAGACAGAAAAAACAAATACTGGTGAATGTGTGGACATTTAAAACTCTCATACACTGCTGGTGGGACTATAAAATGGTACAACCACTGTAGAAACAGTATGGCACTTCCTTAGGAAGTTGGAACTAGAAACACCATTTAATGTAGCAGTGCCACTTTTGGAATACATTCTAAAGAGGTGAGATCGAGACACAAATAGATATATGCACATGAATAGATATATGTTTCACAGCACTATTCACAATAGCAAAGAAGTGGAAACAAGCTGTTGTTTTGTTGTTGTTATGTGCCATCGAGTCACCTCTGACTCATAGCAACCCTATGCACAGCAAATAAAACACTGCCCAGTCTTGTGCCAGCCCTATAATCCCTGCTATATTTGACCCCATAGCCACAGTTACTGTGTCAATTCATCTTGTTGAGGGGCTTCCCCTCCCTCATCAACCCTCCGCCTTACCAAGCATGACATCCTTCTCCAGGGAATGGTCCCTTCTGACAACATGACCAAAGTAGGTGAGATGAAGTCTGGCTATTCTTGCTTCCAAGGAGCATTCCAGCTGCACCTCCTCCAGGACAGATTTGTTAGTTCTTTTAGCAGCCCATGGTACTTTCAGCATTCTTCAGCACCACATCTCAAAAGCGTCAACTCTTCAGTCTTCTTTACTCATTGTCCAGCTCTCACATGCATATGAAGTGACTGAAAATATCATGGCTTGTGTCAGGCTCACCTAAGTCTTCAAGGAGACATCTCTGCTCCTCAGCACTTGAAAGAGATCCCTTGCAGCTGACTTGCCCAGTGCTATACATCATCTGATATCCTGACTGCGGCTTCCATTGGAGTCAATTGTAGAACCAATCAATGTGGACTCTTTGACAACTTCAATCTTTTCTCCGTTTATCATGCTGCTGCTTATAAGTCAGTCCAGTCGTAAGAATATTTGTTTTCTTTATATTGAGATGTAATCCATACTGTAGATTGTATTCTTTAATCTTCATCAGTAACTACTTCAAGTCATCCTCACTTTTAGCAAGCAAAGATGTGTTTGTTGTCAGCATATCACAGGTTGTTAATGATTCTTCCTCCAATCCTGATGCCACATTCTTTCTCATATAGTCCAGCTTCTCAGATTATTTGTTCAGCATATAGATTGAATAAGTATGGTGAAAGAATACAATCCTGACACATTCAATTTTTGATCTTAAACCATGCAGTGTCCCCTTGTTCTGTTCAAATGACAGCTTCCTGGTCTATGTACAGGTTCCTCATGAGTACAATTAAGTATTCTGGAATTCGCATTCTTCTCAATGTTATCCACAATTTGTTATGATCCACACAATCAAATGCTTTTGCATAGTCAATAAAACACAAGTAAACATC
>NW_006921758.1:2000593-2001314 GCF_000298275.1 Orycteropus afer afer | reverse complement strand
CTGACAATTTAGTATTAATCTTCTGGATTTCTATCTGTAGATTTACAATCATTTCTAATTTTTCATTTAATTTGTCATTTTGTTCTTGTATTTTCTTCTAAAATTCTTCTAAGGTTTTCTCTGTGTTTTATTTGGTCTGTCTCTCAATCCTTTGAAGATAACCTAAAGATAATTCTTTTGAATTCTTCATCAGAGAGTTCCAATGCAGCTTCTTCTTCAGGGATGTGTTCTGGGTCTATATCCTGCATCCTTTTTTTCTTCCACGTTATCCTGCTTCTTTGTGTGGGCTGTGATAGTTTGTTGTTTCCAAGGTATCGTGGCATTGTTGTATTTAGATCTCCATTAACTGTTTGTGAAGAGCAGCCAAGGGTGATTCAGGCTCTTCTTGGTGGTTTTTTATCATTGGCCAGTTGGTGGAGAAGGAGGTAGTGGCTCTCGCTCAGTAAGTGGAGTTGCAGGAGTTGTGGCTATAGTAGTGTCTTAGGGGAACTGCTGTTGTCTCCCACTCAATTAGACACAAATTACAATTGAATAACCATAAAAAAAACTAAAAGCCCATGGACGAAAAACACACCATTTTATCACACAGGAACCATAACCAAAAAAAGAAAAAATGGAAGAAAAGAAGAAGAAACAGGAAAACCTGCACTATCTGGGGATAGGACATTAAGAAAAAAAAAAAGTAGGGGAGGAGAATAATAAATGAAGAAAAAAATGTGAA
>NW_006921758.1:1992577-1999734 GCF_000298275.1 Orycteropus afer afer | reverse complement strand
TTCATGCAAATTATTCTGCTAGTTGGGGTTTAGTCCACTTCTATATCCTTCCCTTCAAGGCTCAGGGGTCCAAGATTATCTTCTGTGTCCATGCTAATTGGTTTTCCTTTTCTTTGTTGAAGAGGGTCTGTGCAGTCTTTCTACCTAGTCCGCCATCTTGCCGGAACACCTCATAATTGACTTTGTATTTTCGAGCTGCTCTTTGAAATCTTCTGTTCAGCTCTTTTTTCTTGTCATCATTCCATTTGCTTTAGCTACTCTCCACTCAGAGCAAATTCCAGTGTCTCTTCTGACATCCAGTTTGGTCTTTTCTTCTTTTCTTGTCTTTTTAATGACCTCTTGCCTTCTTCATTGATGTTGTTCATGATGTCATCTCACAATTCTTGTTTTCAGTCATTGGTGTTCAATGCATCAAATCTATTCTTTAGATGGTCTCTAAATTCAGAAGGGATATATTCGAAGTCATATTTGGCTCTCATGGACTTGTTTTAACTGTCCTGAACTTCAATTTGAACTTGCATATGGTCTGTTCCGTAGTCAGCTCCTGGCCTTGTTTTGGCTGAAGATATTGAGCTTTTCCATCTCCTCTTGCCACAGATGTAGTCAATCTGATTCATGTGTACTTCATCTGGTGAAGTCCATGTGTATAGCCGCCATTTGTGTCATTGAAAAAAGGTATTTGCAATGAATAAATCATTGGTCTTGCAAAATTTTATCATGTGATCTCCAGCATTATTTCTGTCACCAAGGCCAAACTTTCCAACTACTGGTGATTCTTCTTTGTTTTCAATTTTTTCATTCCAGTTACCAGTGATAATTAACACACCTTGATTGCACGTTTGGTCAATTTCAGACTGCGGAAGTTGATAAAAATCTTCAATTTCCTCATATTTGGCTTTGGTGATTGGTGCATAAATTTGAATAAGAGTCATATTAACTGGTCTTCCTTTTAGGTGTATGGATATTATCCTATCACTGACAGCTTTGTACTTCAGGAGAGATCTTGAAACATCCTTTGTGATGATGAATGCCATGTCATTCTTCTTTAAATTGTCATTCCCAGCATAGTAGATCATGTGGTCGTCTGATTCAAAATGGCCAAAAGCGGTCTATTTCAGCTTGCTAATGCCTATGGTATCAATCTTTATGTGTTCCATCTCATTTTTGACAACTTCCAATTTTTCTAGATTCATATACTTCATACATTCCATGTTCCTATTATTAATGGATGTTTGCAGCTGTTTCTCCTCAATTTGAGTCATGCCACATCAACAAATGGAGATTTCTAAAGCTATACTCTATCCATATCAATAGGGTTGGTCCTACTTTGATGATACAGCTCTTTCCTAGTTATATTTTGAAAGCCTTCTGACCTAAGGGGATCATCTCCCTGCACTGTATTGGATAATATTTCTGAGCTATTCACAATGTTGTGCAGTAATGTTTCAGTGTTTCTCTGCTATTCATAAGGTTTTCCCTGGCCAATTCTTTGAGAAGTGAATGGCCTCTTCCTTCTTCCTAGTCTGTCTCAGTCTGTGTTCTGGTTACCTAGTGCTGCTCTGACAAGGATATACCACAAATGGGATAGCCTTAACAAACAGGAGTTTATTCTCTTACAGGCTGGAGGCTAGAATTCTGAGTTCAAAGTGCCAGGTTCTAGTGGCTGTGTGAAAACCCCTCAACTTTGGGCTTCAGCTCTGCCTCATGCTCCTGGTCCACTGAAACTAGAGGCTTCTCTTCTCTCAGGCAGCTACTGGCTGCTGAGGCTAACAAGCCCAAAGTCCACAAATAAAATGGCACCATCTCAATGTTACCAAACCACACAGCAAGCCATTAATTCAAGTCCATTGTAAGTCCCAAGGTCAGCAGAGCATGACATGTTGCTGAACAATGACACGGCTACATGCAGGGTCCAAGCGTGCTGTAAGCTCAAGGCCATTCCCCAAGGCTTCTGCTTAAATACAGGAAAGCAGTCCACATTCCTTAAGGCAGCTACTCTGCTGCTCACTGTAGATTCCACCATGGAGTTAATTACCAGTTTCGTCATGGGGAATACCATATCCAACTTCCCAGACACTCAACCAGGCCCAGGCAAGTTGACACACAATTTGAACTACCACAGTCTGTAAGCTGCATTAAAACCTGTGCACCATGTGCAACCCTGCTGGCACTTGAAATACAGGTGGTACAGCCTCAAGCCTCACATCAACATGCAAGCCACAATAGTATGACAAACTGACAGACAAGTTTGTCTCACTTAGCTGTCCAAAACCTCTCCGCCCTCCCTTTACTTGTACACCTGGCATTGCTCTGCTCTGCTCTGTGGTCGCATTTGGCTTCTCTTTTCCCTGCTTTCCTGCCTGGTGGGTGTGGGGCCTGGGTCCCTCCCCCCCACACACACACACCTTACCTGGATGCCTGGCTGCTGCTCTGCTCTGTCATAGCTTCTGGCTGGACACAATCTAAATGGCCATTAATGGAAAAATGGATAACAAAAGTATGATACACAGTAGAATAATATGCAACATTAAAGAATAAAGAAGAATCAAAAAACACCTCAGAACATGGATGAACATGGAGGGCATTATGCTGGGTGAAATAAGTTAGCCACAGAAAGACAAATATTGTATGAGCATGTTATTATAAAGGAACTCTGGTGGTATACTTATTAAGGCATTTGACTGCTAATCAATACATTAGTGGTTCTCTGCAGAAGAAAGATGAGAGTCTGCTTCCATAAAGATTTACAGCCTTGGAAACCCAATGGGGGTCTCTATGAGTTGGAATTAACTCAATGGCAGTGAGTTTGTTTTTGAGTTTGAGGTTATTAAAAAAGTCAAGGAAAGGCTTACACATGGAAGGAAATTTTCTTTTTTGGTTACCAGGGAGGAGAGGGGACAGGAGTGAAGGGAAAATTGCTAGCTAGTTAAGAAACATGTATTGATGTGGATGAAGGGAAAGGCAATATAACAAAAGCATGTGACCAGCACGATATCACTAAGGAAAAGGAAGACAGGGAGAGGTGCACAAGAGGTATAAACAACAAAGGTAATACTATTACATACACAATACTGCATTATCAGTAATAATAAACATTAATCTACAGGTGGATACATAGGTAGACAAGCAAGAGGATCGGTTATCAGTAAGCAAACAGGAATATTCCCATGACCATATATTGGTTTGGCAGACAACATTTCTTATTTGCAAGTTCAGAAAAAAAGTCCATATATATAAAATAAAGTTAACAAAAGTCAAAGTTAAGATAATTTCATAGCCCATCCTATCACCTTGGGGGAGTGAGTTGTCAGGCCTGCGGGCTTAGGACAATGGTGCCAAGGGATGTCAAGCTCAACTGACACAACATAGTACCATAAAAACATTGTTCTATATTTACTTTGGTGAGTAGTGACTGGGGTCTTAAAAGCTAGTGAGCAGCCATCTAAGATGCACCTGTTGGTTTCTCCTTGTCTAGAGCAAAGAAGAGTGAAGTAAATCAAAGACACATGGAATAAATCAGTCCAAGTGACTCAGCCTTCATGACCTGAGACAAAAAGTAGGTAGTGCCTGGCTACCAATGCCAACTACTCTGAAAGAGATCAAATTTGGAGATCCTGGATAAAATGGGAGAAAAATGTGGAACATAATAAAAAACATAAAAAAGACCAGGATTACTGGTCACACAGAGACTGGTGAAACTCCTGGGAATATGATACCTAGTCACCCTTTGTTTCTGAAATTGAATTCACTCACATGATTTAACTCTCAGCCAAATAATAGACAGGCCTACAAGCCAAACAATTACAAAGGGAGATGTACTCCTTAGCACAATCAAACATGGGAGAGCAGAAGGGCAGCATTTGTTCAGGGAGAAAGCTACAAGGCAGGAATGCATACAAAAGAAGGCCACAGGGTAAAGGTAACCACAGGGAAGAAATGGGAAGAGAGCTGTTCCATTGTGGTGATTTTAATTAATGTGGGGAAACAAAATGTGTATGAGTTGTTGAATGTAGAACAACTCTGCTCTGAAAAATTTCCCCAAAATCACAATAGATTTTTTTAATCTGTTATTAAATTAATTGTAAAATCTTATCATAATTTTTGTTTTTGCCAGTTAAACTATGGTACAAGGCTAAGATGTTAGCAACAGGACCTATGTTAATTTAAAAGTTGTTAAAATATGTGGAGCAGGGAGAAATGCATTTTAGAATCAAAGACATACCATGTTCTTATGATGCAATAGCTCATCTTATTTTTCCACTGGGTTATAAATGCCTGGAAGGGCAGAGGCTTTGTCTCATTCATCTTGGTGTTTTCCACTGGGGCTTCTAGTCAACATACACTGAATAAACATCCAATAAATTAATCCTAAAAGGAGAATCTGGGAGCTCTGGTAGCGTAGTGCCTAAGGCACTGACTGCTAACCAGAAGGCTGGTGGTTCAAACCCACCAGCAACTCCTCGGAAGGAAGGTTGGGCAATCTACTTCTGTAGTGATACTGACTTGGAAACCCAAGGAGGGGTCCCTATGAGTTGGGTCCGACTCGACGGCACATAACAACAACAACAACAACAAGGTATGAAGGAGTTCTTGGGTGTTGCAAATTGTTAATATGATCAGCTGCTAACCAAAACTTTGGAAGTTTAATTCCAATTCCAAGTTTAATACCCAAAGATACCTAGAACAAAGGCCTGGTGATCTACTTCTCCAAAAATCAACCATTGAAATCAATTTGGAGTACAATTCTGCTGACACTCATAGGATTATCATAGGTCAGAATGGAGTTGATTGCAACTGATTTTTTTTTTTTATGATGATTATGAAAATAGTTTTGATCTTGCAGACCCCCAGAGAGGATTTTGGCACTCCATGGGTCCTAGTCCATACTTTGGTAACTGCTGATATAGGAAGTCTGAGAAAACAGAGTGATGAGTCTTGAGGAATAGCAAAAACTTTTTAAAATGTTTTTTGAAATATCTATCTGGAAAATTTTTAAGTTTAAAGATTTGAATTTGACACTTCATGAATCATTTAAACCTTTCTGCACTTTAGTTTCATTATCTGTACTATTCAAGATAGTGATGAGAATGTAATGAGCTAATATATATGAAAAGGCTGTGTGAAATATAAGGTTTTTTATATCTGCTATTATTTTTATTTAGTAAGACCTTGAATGAGATTCAAAGGGTGGGTAATTAGCATATGCATGGTTTGCAGCTGAGAGAATGGGAGTATTCCATTTTAATGCAATGATCTACTTTAGTACTCATCTCACATGTCCTACTGACATATTTGACATTGTTTTTGGCATAGTGCCTAAGGCATTTGATTGCTTACCAGAAGGCTGGCAGTTCAAATCCACCAGCCACTCCCTGGAAGGAAGGTTGGCCAATCCACTTCCATAGTGATACCACCTCGGAAACTAAGGAGGGGTCGCTATGAGTCACTCCAACTCCAAGGCAGTGTGTTGCACTGTGTTGTGTCCCTTTAAACACTTCAAACCCACCAGATGTTCCACAAAAGGAAGATGGGGCAATCTACTTCCATAAAGATTTACCCCCTCAGAAAGCCAGTGGGGGTCACTATGAGTCGAATCAATTCAATGGAAGTGAGGTTTTTTTTTTTTTTAAATCAAGATATAATTCTCCTGTTTTCCTACCTGGCCATTCTTTAATAGTCATCTATGCTGGTGCCTCCATTTCCCTATTAGCAATTACTGTTGGAATTTCCCAGGGTGCAGACCTTGTTCTTTTTCTTTACTCCATCTACACTCACTCCTTAAGTGATCTAATCCTATTTATTCTGTACATAATAAACACCTGTTGATCACACCATTAGAATAATATCTGGTCTGTGCTCTGTTTCTGGCAGGTCTTTTATCTTAAGAACTTGTGTACTCAGTACATCACAGAAGTACAGCCAGAATTATCCTTAGAAACTAGGATGGTAAGCATTTGTCTTGCTTAAAAGTAAGCAAGGGATATGTCATGAGAGGGACCAATAGCCAGAGAAAGATATCATGCTTGGTAAAGTAGAGGGTCAGCTAAAAAGAGGGAAACCCTCAATGTGATAGACTGACACAATTGCTGCAACAATGGGCTTAAATGTAACAGTGATTGTGATCATGGCAAAGGTCCAGGCAATGTTTCATTCTATTATACATAAGATCACTGTAAGTGAAAGTCAACACAAAGGTTCCGGCAAGATGGCGGACTAGGCAGAAAGACTGCACAGACCCTCTTCAACAAAGAAAAGGAAACCAATTAACACAAACACAGAAGATAATCTTGGACCCCTGAGCCTTGAAGGGAAGGATACAGAATTGGACTAAACCCCAACTAGCAGAAGAATTTGCGTGAAAATACCAAAAAAGGAGACATATGGAGCTACGGTCTGGCAGCGATCCTGACGGCACAGACAGCTTGGAGATTCCCGAGTGGTGGTAGAACCTAAAAATTAACCGAAAAATCATCCTACTAGCCAAGAACTGCATGGAGCACTGTGCACGGTGGCTGGGGAACAAACAGAGAAGGTGAAGAGAAAGGTGGGCTGAACTTTTGCCCGTCCGGAGGGCACCGCCAATTTGAAGGTTTAAAAAGAGGCTTGAGTATTTTGCATACTTAAAGAGACAGTGCTCTCACAGATTCCTGGGGCTTAAGACACGTTCCACTTTCCAGCAACCCCAAGGACACTCAGGGCCTGCCAGACTGAAAAGTTAACAGGGATCTAAATACAACAATGCCACAATGCCTTGGAAACAACAGACCATCACAGTCCACACAAAGAAGCACAATAAAATGGTAGAAACAAGGGAGAGGATACAGACCCAAAACACATCCCTGAGAAAGAAGCAGCATTGGAACTCTCTGATAGGGAATTCCAAAGAATTATCTTTACGCATCTTCAAAGGATGGAGACACAGGACAAAGAAAACACAGAAAAAACCTTACAAGAATTTTGGAAGAAAATACAAGAACAAAATGACAAATTAAATGAAAAATTGGAAATGATTCTAAATCTACAGATAGAAATCCAGGAGATTAATACTAAATTGTTGGAAATAGATAACACAGTAGAAGGGCAAAGGAGAAGAATTGATGGAAAGGAAGACAGAATTAATGAGATTGAAGACAAATACCTGAATACTTCTTTGGAAA
>NW_006921758.1:1979562-1986944 GCF_000298275.1 Orycteropus afer afer | reverse complement strand
ATGGAGGGCTGGACACTGGGAAAAGGTAACTATGGGGAGGAAGTGGGAGGGGAGCTGTTGCATTGTGGTAAACTGTGGTCAATGTCATGAGACAAAGTATATGTGAATTGCTGTATAGAAAGTGAATTTGCTCTGTAAATCTTCACCCAATTCACAATAAAAAAAAAAAGAAAGAAAGAAAGTCAACTCAGTGGGATCTAACAACAACATTACTTACTAAAATACTGTATTTTTTTTTCCCTCAGGCTTTAATTTTTTTAACTTTTTATTGGGTGAAAGTCAATAAAATCAGTTTTCCATTTAACAATTCATACACATTTTTTTATGACATTGATTTCAGTCCCCATAATATAGTGGCACTCATCTCACTTCCTCTGTGTTTCATGTTTCCAGTTGTCCTTTGCTATCCCTTCCTGCTGTCTAAATTATGATCCTGAGCAAATGTTGCCCTTTTGATCTTGAATGGCTGATTGTTCTAAGACATGCGTACCTCCTTAGTATTATTCTTAACCTTATAGTCCTGTTTGTTATTTGCTACATGTTGAGCCATGGAAGTGAGTTCAGTTTCAGGTATGAAGGGTGACTAAGGACCATAATCTTAGGGGTCCCACCAGTCTCTTTTAGACCAATGAGGCTGGGTTTTGTTGTTGTTGTTGTTGTTGTTTCTGTTTTTATGACTTTGAGTATTGTTCCACATTTTTCTTCTACTCTGTACAAGACCCTCTAATGTGATCTCTTTCAGAGTGGTCAGTAGTTAGGCACCATTTAGTTCTTCTGGTTTCCAAGTCATGGAGGCAGAGGGTCCTATGGTCCATTAGTCCTTTGGACTATTTTTATGGGTCTTTTTCTTCACTCTTCTTTGCTCTGGACAGGAAGGGACAAATAGCTCCACCTTAGATGTCTGTTCATAAGCTTTTAAGACTCTATTCTCTACTTACCATGCTACTCACCAAAGTAAGATGTAGAACATTGTCTTTATGGAATTGTTGTGCCAATTGACTTTAATGTTCCCTGTCAAGCTTTATTTGTTTATTGTTGTTCTATATAAGCTCAATAAGGATATGTTTTTTTGTTGTTGTTGTTTACAGATATATTTGTTCCCATGGCCTAAAACAGCACACAAATTGGTACAACAGTTAAATACTTGACTACTAACTTAATGGTTGATAGTTCAAACCCACCCAGCAGCTCTGTGGGCAAAAGACCTCATGGTCTGCTCTAATGAAGAATTCAGCCTAGGAAACCCTGTGGAACAGTTCCACTCTGGCCTATAGGTTTGCTATAAGTTGGAATTGACTCTACAGTATACAACAACAGAACAGCACACTGTAGGCACTCAAATATTCATTGGATGTATTAATGAATACATCAAAATCTGAAAATCATGGCAGCAGGAAGGAGCAGAGAATGCCCATGATGTGGATAGAGGCAAAATGGAGTAAATGGAGGGGGTAGGAGTGTGGGGGGGTGCAAATACAGTAAGTGTAAGCTCAGTTTTATTGGAAAAGAGTGTGCTACTGAGCAGTAGATAGTTTAAAATAGATTTTCTTGGGAAGCTATGTAGACTTTCTCTGTGGTGAACATTAAAGTAATACAGCTCTTTCTCATCCATTGTGAACTGGAAACAGAGACTGAATAAAATGATTCCTTGATTCTTTCAAGTTCTATGTCTTGTGAATATGAACTTAAACTCCAGAAAAGCAAGGCCTTACATATCATGGAGATATTATGTACCCAGTCTATTATCTAGTACATATACTATAGATTATGGAAATCTGTTTTTGAAAATCTGTAGATAATTGAGTGAGAGGGGATAAGTGGAAATACAGACTGAAGAGGATTTAAATTATCTCCTCGGATGGTAGTAAGTTAGTTTTTTTAGTTATACTTTGGTATTACCAATTTGCCAAAAACAATTTTGGCATTGGGCTTCATTTTGAAAGTAAATTAATGTCTTGATTGTTTGATGCACCATTAGAATACATTTCCCAATCCTCAATAAAGATAAAATCTTCAACAAGAGAAAACCTGTAGAGCCAAGTCTGTAGGTTAAAAACTCAGTAATGAAATACTCTTGTTCTTATGGGTTATTTCAGATCCTTAATATTATTTTAATGTCATTTTTAATGTGAATTTCCATGCTATTTTAATTCATTAGTCATGGGCTATCATTTTTTGAAGTAATTACTGTAATTTCATCAAATGACATAATTATAGTAAATACTTTGATGTAATTACCATAAATATGGAGACACCCGAAGGTGTAATAATGTCACAAACTAAGATATTTATGATGTGGAAAGACAAATTATGATGACTTTTATGACATGTAATAACATCATAGAGTTCTATGTTTATGTTGTATAAAGAATAATGATATAAATAGAATGTAAAATTACATCATGTAGATTAATTTCTTTTATAAATAGTATAGAACTTGAGAGTGTTACAAGACCTCGGGTTCAGATTAATAGATCATTGCCACTTTTTTTTTTTTTTTTTTAGCATTATCTCCTTTGAATCCTAAAAAAAAAACTTTACTATTTTATTGGGGATAAGGCCTATTCTCCTTAAAAGCACAGACATACACAGAAGACTGAGATACAAAATGAGAAAGTATATTTAGTTTTTTAGGGGAAAAAATCATTATTTGAAGAGTTGAAAAATAACTTTTTATACATTCTGGAGTAAAGTCAACGTTTGGTCAGTTTTCTAAATTCAGACTCACAGGTGACTTCAGTACATTTTAAAAAGGAGTCAGCTTGACCATTTGGCAAGACCAAAGCAGATGCCTACTTAGTTGAAAAATTTGTTCTCTTGTTTGATTGTTAAAATTTTAGTTAATGAAAAGATAACTTTATATGTCTACATTCAGACTATTAAAATAATGTGAAAATAAGTTAAAGAAAAAGTAAATAGAAGCCACAAGCTTGAAGCAAAGCCTAATTTTGCAAATTTATATTTTATTGTTAAGCTAAGGTAGAAAATACCTTTTAAATATTTCTTATTGCAAAGTTGTCACTTACAGTGAAAAGTATTGTGGACATCAATTATTTTTTTTACAGGACTATTAATGAGTTATGACTTTTGGCATTCAAGGAAAATCTAAAGTCAGAATAGAATAGCCAAAAACTTTTGGAATATTTACTTGATTTGATTATGTCTTAAATCTAGAATTTAGTATTTTAGTCATTCTCTTTCCTTCTATTATGCCATTTGAAAGAGCCTTCCCACTCCACAGTCTTAAGATTCCTTATGGCCTTGATAATAGTACACCAAAGTATAATTCTGACTCCTAGTGACTCCCTGTGTCCACCAGCCACTCCTCGGAAGGAAGATGGGGAAATCTACTTCCGAAGTGATACTGCCTCGGAAACCCAAGGAGGGGTCGCTATGAGTCAGATCTGGCTCAACGGCATGTAACAACAACAACAACAACAATGTTCCTTAGGATTCTCAGTGACTGGCTTTTTGGAAATGGATCATCAGGTCTTTCTTCCAACTTATCTCTGGGTGGACTTGAACTGCCAACAAAATAAAGTAATATTTATAACCAAATAAGGCATAATAATTTTCCCTCTACGAACCATTATTTCCAGTTGATGACAATGATAATTGTTTAAAGTGTTTTGCTGTCTTTTCCCATGGGCTTCCAGAGTTCTGTTCCCTAAAAATGAATGGATCATTATTTTTCATTTTCAAAACCAACAATCCACATACACATTCCCATTTCCTTAAGTTTTGTTGCCTGGAAGCAATTCTGACCCGAATTTCTGCATTTGTATGGGTTCTTAATTGCTAACAACAAAATTTATTCCAGCTAGTTTAAGCAGGAAACAAATTTATTAAATCATCCTCTGCAGTTTACTTAATCTCCATAAGGGCCAGTAAATTAGGCACAGAAGCTACACCATCAGGAAAAAATCTAATTAACAACACTGGACTGCTTGCAGGAGTAAGATTGCTTCTACAGCCACACTTCACACAGCTTTTCCCTGAGAGAATTAGCATGGAACCTTCTAGTAACTCTGTTTTTGCTGCATCTTATAAGCTCAAAGACCCTCATGTCAGGTTTCTCAACATTTGTCAGCCAAACAGATTTTGTGTACACCTCATTCCCCAGTTTTCTCTGTGTATAGAGAAGTCATTCTTTTGGTTCCATATGATTATTAGAACTTCAGTCACAAGACTGCGCCTCATCTGCATAACAGAAAGGTGAAGTCCTGGCCTCTAACTTTGTTGTAGTCAGGTGCCACGGAATCAGCTCTGGCTCATGCCAACCCTGTGTACAACAGAACGAAGCACTGACTGGTTGTGTGCCATTTTCACAAGCCATCATGGCAGCAACTGTGTTGATCCATCTTGTTGAGGGTCTTCCCTTTTTTCACTGACCCTTCACTTTACCAAGCATGATAGCCTTCTCCAGAGAATGGTCCCTTCTGACAACATGACCAAAGTACGTGAGGTGAAGTCTGGCCATTCTCGCTTCCAAAGAGCATTCAGCTGTGTATCTTTCAGGCCTCTATCTTGGAAAAGAGCAAATCATAATGGTAAGAAGCTATTTTAAAATATAGAAATGGTTTTCACTGGGCTCTGGGAAACATAAACTTTACACGTATTCATTTCACCTGGGAAATATTCTGCAAAACCTTAGATTTAGAAAACGTGTGTGGTAGTCAAAGTTGTATGTCAACTTGGTTGGGCCTGGCTGAGTGGCTGGGTAGCTAGTGGTAGTTATTCCCCATGATGGGACTGGCAATCAATACCATGGTGGAATCGACCACAAGCAGCTGAGTAGCTGCTTTGGGTAAATGGTCTACTTCCCGCATATAAGAAGTAGCTTTGGGAATGGTCTCTAGCTTATGGCATGCTTCAGCAACCTGTCACACTCTGCCGATCTTGGGACTTTTCATGGACTTGAATTAAAGGCCAGCTGTGTGGTTTTTTAACATCGGGACTGTGTTTTGTTACTTGTCAACCTTTGGTTTGTAAGCCTCAGCAGCCAGCAGCTGAGTGAAGAAAAGCTTCCAGCTTCAGTGGGCCAGGAGCAGGAGGCAGAGCTGAAGCCTAAGTTGAGGTGCTTTCACCCAGCCCTAGAGCCCAGCACTTTGAACTCGGACTTAAAGCCGCCAGACTGTAAGAATAAACTCTTGTGGTTGTTAAGGTCATCCCATTTGTGGCATGTTTGTGTCAGAGCAGCACTATGTAACCAGAACAACGTGTAAAGATATTTTACCTGTGCCCAAACACAAGGTTTACCTTTTGATTAAATCACAAAAGCATTTACATGCTTTTTTTGAGATTATCCTATACTGTCTCAGTCAAGAACCAGGTTCTGGGGATAGATAGATATGCATATGCAAGTGGACTCATTGGTTATGAGGTGATAAATTAAAACCGCATTCTAAATGAATTACTATTATACTTCTTTTTAAGTTTCATCTGTCATCAAGCTCCCAATGTCAATTTAGAATGACTTTGATTTCTACTAAGTTATGACTAGTGGGTCACTAGAAGATAACTACCTCAGAACTGACTGATTTTTGGATAAAGTGAGTTCAGTCACAGTTTCTCAAAATGATTTGGACAGGCAGGAGGGTCAATACCAGTCAATCACTGAGGTAGTCCTAAGTAGTAGTAGCTTAACCCTAATTTAAGTCAATGGGTCTCTTTACAGAGAAGATGGCACAGTGATTCAGGATAACATGAGAAATAGCTAAGTGCCCAGTCTCAGCTAAGGACTATCTATGTACTCCAAAGTACTAAAAACCCTATGGAGTGTAGCTTGACTCTGAGGATAGTGGCAGGGAGTCACCATGAGTCAGAAACATGGCTTTTTGGGGAGCAAAGTTGTCTTATAGTTTAGCTTAAACTTAAATGATTTTCCCAGTAGAAAACCTCACCTCACATTGAGGACACTGATAATTTGAAACACTAACAAAATAGAAAGATAAAACAGTCCTTAAAAATTACAGGATTTTCCAGTTGTTTGGGGAGAGAAATTAGTTAAAACTACCAGAAGTTTAGACAGCTGTAGTAAAAAACACCAGGCCTGCTTTGGGTAAAATCTGGCCAAGCAACTGAGGAAAGACATTCAAAATGGTAATCCCTGTTCAAAGTACTGAGAAGCTAAGAGCTGAGTGTTCTAGAATACATATATACATACATACGTACATGCATACATACATATATATATATACATATATATATATATATATATGATTACATAAGGAGAGTTAGAATATGCAAGTAGAACAGGAGAGCACACACAAAAAATCATTAAAAATGAGATTATTAGTTTTCTACAACAGAATATTCTCTTGAAATCTACTACTAATGTTCCCAGGATAAGAGTGAAAAACAACCTATGCCTAATTTCAACTCTTTCCCTATGTGTTTTTTAAACCACATTACATCAATAGTTTCTTAATCACTAGAAGTACTTGCCATTTAAAGCCTAAATGGTGTAATTGTAACTAGCTCTTTTATTTTCCACTTTACTCCATTTTAAATTAGTTTTAAAGCACTCAACTGTTTTGGAGTTTTGATTGAAAGCTCCACTTTCTTCAAACCATCTTTAATTAAAAGATATTGGAATGGAGAGACTTTCTGAATAGGTTAGTTAGGACAATGGATACTGCCAAATGTGAGCATCAAATATCTAGGGTGCTACAGAGAGACATCAAGCAGCCTAGCATGGTCAGTGAATTTTATACCGGTGAATTCTGAACCTGCTCCATTGCTGCCTTCCTGTATGCTGGCCAAAATGGATAATCTAACCTCTTGCTTCTGTTTTCTTCATCTCTTAAATTAAGGATGGTGGAATAGCATTCTTGTCAAATTGTCATGATATGACAGGGATGTTTGAAACTAGTAGAAAGTGTTTAGTCTATCTCCTCTGGAAAATAAAACAAGACCCTATTGTGTTTTAAGAGAAAACTCAATTGCCTGATTTATACTGTCACATGTTTGCAAAGAGTGTAAATTGATTTTCACTCAAAACAGACTGCAAATCCAAAGTGCCTGCCATACTCAAAATCACTAACCTGTGTGGAAATGCTTACCCAAACCCATGGAATGAGATTCTGGGAGAAAGCAACTTCAATCAGAAGCATGAGCAGAGACAAACTAATCATAAACTATGAAAACAAACAATTCTTTGTTGTTGTTGTATACCAAGAAAAGTATAAAAGTGATCTCCGATTCATAGCAACCCTATACACAGCAGAACAAAACACCCCATGGTCCTGAGCCATCTCCACAATTCTTGCCATACTTGAGCCCATTGCCGCTGCCACTGTGTCAATCCATCTTGTTGAGGCCCTTCCCCTCTTTTGTCGACCCTCCACCTTACCAAGCATGACATCCTTCTCCAGGGAATG
>NW_006921758.1:1972692-1975817 GCF_000298275.1 Orycteropus afer afer | reverse complement strand
ATGGATCTTGGCTCAAAGCAAAGAATACCAGAAAGATGTTTACTTGTGTTTTATTGACTATGCAAAGGCATTCAATTGTGTGGATCATAATAAATTATGGATAACTTTGAGAAGAATGGGAATTCCAGAACACTTAATTGTACTCATGAGGAACCTGTACATAGAATAGAAGGCTGTCATCTGAACAGAAAGGGGACACTGCATGGTTTTAAATCAGGAAGGGAGTGTGTCAGGCTTGTATCCTTTCAGCATAATTATTCAACCTGTATGCTGAGCAAATCAGCCAAGAAGCTGGACTATATGAAGAATGTAGCATCAGGATTGGAGGAAGGTTTATTAACAACCTGCAATATGCATAAGATACAACTTTGCTTGCTGAAAGTGAGGATCACTTAAAGCACTTACTGGTGAAAATTAAAGACTACACTCTGCAGAATGGATTACACCTGAATAAAAAGAAAACAAAAATCCTCACAACTGGTCCAATAAACAGCTTCATGATGGATGGAGAAAAGATTGAAGTCGTCAAGGACTTCATGTTACTTGGTTCTACAATCAACACCAATGGAAGCAGCAGTCAAGGACATCAAAAGATGTGTTGCATTGGGCAAATCTGCAGCAAAAGACCTCTTTCAAGCACTGAAGAGCAGAGATATTTCTTGGAAGACTAAGATGCACCTAACCCAAACCATGGTATTTTCAATCACCTCATGTGCATGTAAGAGCTGGACAGAGAATAAAGAAGATCAAAGAAGAGTTGATGCTTTTAAGTTGTGGTGTTGGTGAAGAACGCTGAAAGTACTGTGCACTGCTAGCTAAAAGGACTAACAAATCTGTCCTGGAGGAAGTGCAGCTGGAATGCTCCATTGGAAGTGAGAATGGCCAGATTTCATCTCACTTACTTTGGTCATGTTGTCAGAAGAGACCCTTCTCTGGAGAAGGATGTCATGCATGGTAATCGCTGATGCATGGAGCATCAACGAAAGAAAAGAAGGCCCTCAATGACATGGATAGACACGATGCATGTGGCAATGGGCTCAGGTATAGTAGGGATAGTGAGGCTGGCACAGGACAAGACAGTGTTTCATTCTGTTGTACATAAGGTCCTTATGAATCAGAGACAATTCAATGGCACATAACAACAATAAAAACATATGCATGTAAAAGCTGTACAGTGAATAAGGAAGACAGAAGAAGCATTGATGTCTTTGCAGTATGGTGTTGGCAAAGAATATTGAATATGCCATGGATTGCCTGAAGAACTCTGTCTTGGATGAGGCGTAGCAAGAATGCTCCTTAAAAGTGAAGATGGTAAGACCTTTTCTCATGTCTTTGGACATATTATCAGGAGGGACCAGTCCCTGGAGAAAGATATAATGCATGGTAAAGTAAAGGGTCAGTGAAAAAAGAAGACCCTCAATTAGATGGATTGACACAATGGCTGCAACAATGGACTCAAACATAGCAACAGTTGTAAGGACAGTGCAAAACCAGGCAGTGTTTTGTTCTGTTGTACCTAGGGTGCTATGAGTTGGAGCAACTCAAAGGTACCTAATGACACATAACAACAATATAGAGGATGTTGATGAATAATTTTCAGACTTTTTCTATGGATAAGTTTTAATACAGATAGGATGATAGGCAATTGATAGAATTAAGGTGTTTTTTTTTTTAAATAAACTATGTTTTACATTTTTAAATTTATAGAAAAATTGCAAAGATTGTATAGAGAGTTCCCATATGCCCTGCATGCATTTTTGTCTATTAGTAACCTCTACATTAGTATGATATATTTGTTACAATAAATCAATATTGATATTTTATTATTAACTAAAGTCCATACTTTATTCAAATTCTCTTAGTTTTCACCTTCTGTCCTTTTTCTGTTCCAGGGATCCCATATAGGATTTCAGATTACATATAGACACATGTCTTTGTAGGCCCATCTTGCCTGTTATAGCTTCTTAGACTTCCCTTGTGTTTGATGACCTCAACAGTTTTGAGGAAACAGCTAATAGAGAAGCTGAATAACATCAGTCAAAATAAGGCCAGAAGCTGACTCTGGAGCAGACCATCAATTGCTCCTATGCAAGTTCAATTTGAAGCTGAAGAAAAATTTTAAAAAGTCCACATGAACCAAAATATGACCTTCATTATACCCCACCTGAATTTAGAGACTATCTGAAGAATAGATTGAATGTATTGAATGTCAGTGACCAAAGACAAGAAGAGTTGTGGGATGACTTCAAGAACATCACATATGAAGAAAGCAGATGATCATTTAAAAGACAGGAAAGGAAGAGAACATGAAGATGGATGTCAGAAGAGCCTCTGAAACTTGCTCTTGAACAGAGTGTAGCTAAAGTGAAAGGAAGAAATGAGGAAATAAAAGAGCTGAGCAAAAGATTTCAAAGGACAGCTCAAGCAGAAAAGGTGAAATATTATAATGAAATGAGCAAAAACCTGGAATTAGAAAACCAAAAAGGAAGAACGTGCTCAGCATTTCTCAAGCTGAAAGAGCAGAAGAAAAAAATCAAGCCTCAAATTGCAATATTGAAGGATTGTATGTGTGAAATATTGAATGATGCAAGAATCATCAAAAGAAGATGGAAGGAATACACAGAGGCACTGTATCAAAAAGAATTCAATGGTTTCCGATAGTAGCCTATAATTAAGAACCAATGGTATTGAAAGAAGAAGTCAAAGCTGCACTGAAGGAATTGGCAAAAAGCTATGTTCCAGGAATTGAAGGAATACCCACTGACACGTTTCAATGAATGGATGCAGTGCTATGTGTGCCTACTCATTTATGCTAAGAAATTTGGAAGACAGCTACCTGGCCAATGGACTGAAAAAAGTCCGTATTTGTGCCCAATCCCTAGAAACACGATCCAATAGATTGTGGAAATTATCAAACTGTATCATTGCAGTGTAGTAAATTACTTAGTGTGGCTTTTCTACCCTTAAGTCTTTGTAAACTCCAAGGTGGGATTTTGTATGAGCAACTGAGCAGCCCCTGATTGCTGAAGCTATCCACCTGGGTTATTTCTGTTGGGAGTGGCACAATACAATACAATGTTCTGGGAGGTGCCCACTCTCTCTCACGTGCTTAGAGTTCTGATGCT
>NW_006921758.1:1958348-1970262 GCF_000298275.1 Orycteropus afer afer | reverse complement strand
GAAAGGGCTGGAGGGAGGCAGCATGTTTGGTCTTGCAGTAATAGGCCTTGGGTTACTGCTGGTAATCCTGCCTTCTCCTTGTAGGGTTAGAGGAGGTCAGAACATGTGGCCTCCTTGTCGTTTTTGCAATCATTAATATCACATGCCAGTAAAACTTTGCTAAAGATAACTCAAAAATGATTGTGACAGTATATTGACAGAGAACATTCAAAGATTCAAGCTGGATTCAGAAAAGTGCATGGAATGAGGGATATCATTGCTAATGCCAGACAGATTTTGGCTGAAAAATCTTATGTGTGTTATATTGACTATGCATAGGCATTTGACTATATGGATCATAACAAATTGTGGAAACATTGCAGAGAATGGGAATTCCAGAATATTTAATTGTGCTCATGAGGAACCTGTACTTAGACCAAGTGGCTGTAATTTGAGCAGAGCAAGGTAATACTACATGGTTTTAAATCAAGAAGGGAGTGTGTCAAGGTTGTACACTTTCACCATAGTTATTCAATCTGTGTACTTGCAAATAATTAGACAAGCTGGGCTATAGAAGAACATGGCATAAAAATTAAAGGAAGAATCTCTAACAACCTGTGATATTCAGATGACATAACTTGCTTGCTGAAAGTGAAGATGACTGGAGATACTGATGAAGATCAAAGATCAAAGTCTGCAATATGGATTACACTTCAACATAAAGAAAACAGAAGTCTTCACAACTGGACCAATAGGCAACATCATGATAAATGGAGAGAAAATTGAAATTATCAGGGATTTTATTTTGGGGGGACCTACAATCAACACCCATGGAAGAAGCATTCAAGAAGTTAGATGTTGTATTACACTGGCAAATCTGCTACAAGGGACCTCGTTAAAGTGTCAAGAATCAAAGATGTCACTCTGAAGACTAAGGTGAGCCTGACCCAAGTGATGATATTTTCAGTAGCCTCATATGCATGTGGAAGGTGGACAATAAATTAGGAAGACCGAAGAAGAATTGATACCTTTGAATTGTGGTGTTGGTGAAGAATACTGAAGACACCATGGACTGACAAAAAAAAAAAGAACAAATCTGTCCTGGAAGAAATGTAGCCAGAATGCTCTTTGGAAGCGAGAATGGCTAGACTTCATCTTATCTATTTTGTTCATGTGGTCAGAAGGGACTACTCCCTGGAGAAAGATACCATGCTTGGTAAAATGGAGGGTCAACAAAGAAGGGGAAGACCCTCAACAAGATGGATTGACACGGTGACTGCAATAAGTCACTTAAGCATAGCAAGGATTGTGAGGATGGCACAGGACCAGGCAGTTCTGTTGTATGTAAAGGTCTTTGAATCAGAGCCAAGACAACAGCACCTAACAACAACAACAACAGCTGTGAGAAAATAAATTTTTGTTTTTTGAAGCCATTCACTTGTGGTATTTCTATTTTAGCAGCACTTAGTAACCATAATCCTAAAAATTGCAGCATGTATCCTAGGCTTATTATAATGTAATTTAAATGATTAACTTAACAGTCTACCAGTATTGCCAGAACCTTATAACATTTTTGAAACATTTACTTCCTGATGGCACAAATAGTTAAGAGCTCAACTGCTAACCAAAAGGTGGGAAGTTCAAACCCATCCATCAGCTCCATGAGAGAAAAACCAACAATCTACTTCCATAAAGATTATAGCCAAGATAACTCGATGGAGGCAGTTCTACTCTGTCACAGAGTATTGCCGTGAATTGGAACCGACTTGATAGCACACAACAAAAACATGTGAACCTCAGACCACTCTTTCAAAGGAACTGGTAACCACTAAGCACTATATTTTCAATAAAATTCTGAGTTGACAAAATTAAGCTTAATTAATTTTGTGCTGTGCTCTGTGTCTCTGACTAGACATGATTGTTGTTGTTGTTATGTGCTGTCGAGTTGGCCCCAACTCATAGCGACCCCTCCTTGGGTTTCTGAGGCAGTATCACTATGGAAGTAGATTGCCCCATCTTCCTTCTGAGGAGTGGCTGCTGGGTTTGAACTGCCAGCCTTCTGGTTAGCAGTCAAGTGCCTTAGCTACTATGATACCAGAGCATATTAAAAACTCTGAAAAGAGCTATAATAACAAACTCTTTGACTTGGTTTAATCAGATATTTTCCCAATTTTTTTTTTTAAACTTGGAGCTCTGCTTTTAGATGATATGTATTAATATCCTACCAAAAAATTGGGGGCATTATTATTAGAGGACTGATAATATCTTAACTGTGAGGATCTATCAATAATTAATGTGGTCACTGAGAATATATTTATATATATCTGTTTACCCAACCTTCACCAAGGAATAGTTTAAAATTATTTATAAGGATTAATATAGTTCAATATAATAGTGTCATGGTTCATTTTATGTGTCAACTTGACTAGGTTATGATTCTTAGTGGTTTAGTCAGATAGTGGACTGATTGCTATTCCTTAATGTAATGGAATCACTTTCAATCCATTATAATGTAATCCAATGTAATATGTTAATCTTTTATGATGTGATCTGATATGCTCAACCAATCAGTTCAATGGGGAGTTTCCTTAGGGGTTTGATATGTCTCCAGAATATAAATGGATATTCTGGAAGAGCTGTCTTTGTCTCTTCTGGCTCTGAATGCTTCTCATTGCCTCTAAGATCTTGGGATGGAAGCTGGCAGAGATCTATGGCCTGCTGCCAGAAATAGGGATTTTGGACCTGCCAGTCCCACTATCTGATATATATATATATATATATATATATATATATATATATATATATATCTCACTGGCTTTCAACCCAAACTAAACAGACAATATAAATTAAAAGTGGAATGATTGGGGAAAGAATAAAAAGGAGGTGGAAGTAGGAATGATAAGCCCAGAAGGAGATATAAAATACATATTACGTTATTAGGTGCCATCGAGTCATTTCCGACTCATACCGACCCTATGCACAGCAGAATGAAACACTGCCTGGTTCTGCACCAGCTCCACGGTCCTTGCTATACTTGAGCCCATGTCTGCTGCCACTGTGTCAATCCATCTCGTTGAGGGACTTCTCCTCCTTCATCAACCGTCCTCCTTACCAAGCATGACATCCTTCTCCATGGAATGGTCCCTTCTGACAACATGACCAAAGTAGGTGAGATGGAGTCTGGCCATTCTCGCCTCCAAGAAGCATTCTGGCTGCACTTCCTCCAGGAGAGATTTGTTAAATCTTTTAGCAGTCCATGGTACTCTCAACATTCTTTGCCAGCACCACAACTCAAAAGCATCAACTTTTCTTCGGCCTTCCTTATTCATTGTCCAGCTCTCACATGCATATGTTGTTGTTGTTATGTTCCATCAAGTCACACCTGACTCATAGTGACCCATCCTTGGGTTTTCGAGGCAGTATCACTATGGAAGTAGATTGCCCAACCTTCCTTCCGAGGAGTGGCTGGTGGGTTTGAACCACCAGCCTTCTGGTTAGCAGTCAAGTGCCTTAGGCACTATGCTACCAGAGCTCCTATGAGGCAACTGAAAATACCATGGCTTCTGCCAGGTCTACCTTAGTCCTCAAAGAGATATCTTTCCTCTTCAGCACTTGAAAGAGGTCCTTTGCAGCCTGTTTGCCCAGTGCTATGCTATGTGTTGTCTGATGTCCTGACTGTTGCTTCCATTGGCATCAATTGTAGAACCAAGCAATGTGAAGTCTTTGACAACTTCAATCTTTTCTGCATTTATCGTGATGTTGCTTATAGGTCCAGTTGTGAGGACTTTTGTTTTCTTTATATTGAGATGTAATCCATACTGCAGACTGTATTCTTCAATATTCATCAGTAAGTGCTTCAAGTCATCCTCACTTTCAGCAAGCTAAGTTGTATCATCACCATATTGCAGGTTATTAATGATTCTTCCTCCAATCCTGATGTCACATATTTGCTCAGCATATAGATTAAATAAGTATGGTGAAAGGATACAACCCTGATGCACTCCCTTATTCATTTTAAACCATGCAATGTCCCCTTGTTCTGTTTGAACAACAGACTCCTGGTCTACATACAGTTTTCATGAGTACAGCAAAGTGTTCTGGAATTCCCATTCTTCTCCATGTTGTCCGTAATTTGTTGTGATCTACACTATCGAATGCTTTTCCATAGTCAATAAAACACAAGTCAACACTTTTCTGGTATTCTTTGCTTTGAGCCAGGATCCATCTGACGTCCACAATGCTATCCCTCATTCCATGTCCTCTTCTGAATCCAGCTTGCATTTCTGGAAGTTCTCTGTCAATATATTGCTGTAACCATTTTTTAATTATCCTCAGTAAGATTTTACTTGCATGGGATATTAATGATATTGTTTAATAATTTCCATATTATGTGGGATAACCTTTCTTTGGAATGTGTACAAATATGGATCTTTTCCAGTCAGTTTGCCAGATCCCTAGGCATAACCAAGTGAGTGCCTCCAGCAGGCATCCATTTGTTGGAACATCTCAATGGGTATTCCATAAATTCTTGTTGCCTTGTTCTTCACCAATTCCATCAGTGCAGCTTCAACTTCTTCCTTCAATACCATTGGTTCTTGATCATATGCCACCTCCTGAAATGGATATAAATGGACCAGGTCTTTTTGGTAAAATGACTCTGTGTATTCCTTCCATCTTCTTAAAATACTTCCTGCATCATTCAATATTTTGCCCATGTTGTTGTTTTGTGCTGTCAAGTCAGACTAGACTCATAGAGACCCCTCCTTGGGTTTCTGAGGCAGGATCACTATGGAAGAAGATTGCTCGATTTTCCTTCCAAGGAATGGCTGGTGGGTTTGAACTGCCAGCCTTCTGGTTAGCAGTCAAGTGCCTTAGGCACGATACTACCAGAGCTCCCATTTTGCCCATAAAATATTTCAATATTGCAATGCAAGGCTTAATTTTTTCTCCTCAGTTCTTTCAGCTTGAGAAATGCCAAGTGTGTTCTTCAAACTCTAGGTCTTTGCACATTTCGTTATAGTAATTGGCTTTGTCTGCTTGAGCTCCTCTTTGAAATCTTTTGTTCAACTCTTTTATCTTGTCATTTCTTCCATTTGCTTTAGCTACTCTCCATTCAAGGGCAATTTTCAGAGTATCTTCTGACATCCATTTTGTGGTTTTCTTCCTTTCTCATCTTTTCAATGACCTTTTGCTTTCTTCATGAAGTTCTTGATGAGGTTCTTGATGTCATGCTGTAATTCTGCTGGTTTTTGGTCATTGGTGTTCAGTGCATCAAATCTATTCTTTAGATGGTCTCTAAATTCAGGCGGGATATATTCAAGGTCAAATTTTGGCTCTCATGGACAATTAAAAAGTTGTCTTCAGCTTCAAGTTGAACTTGCATATGAACAGTTGATTTGTCTCTTCCACAATCAGCTCCTAGCCTTGTTTTGGCTAAAGATATTTAGCTTTTCCATTGTCTCTTGTCACAGATGTAGTCAATCTGATTCCTGTGTACTCCATATGGCAAAGTCCATGTGTATAGCCACATTGGTGTTGTTGGAAAAAAGTATTTGCAATGAATAAGTCATTGGTCTTGTAAAATTCTATCATGCGATGTCCAACATTATTTCTGTCACCAAGGCCAAATTTTCCAACTACTGGTAATTCTTCTTTGTTTCCAACTTTTGCATTCCCGTCACCAGTGATAATTAACACATCGTGATTGCATGTTGGGTCAATTTCAGACTGCAGAAGTTGATAAAAATCTTCAATTTCTTCATCTTTGGCTTTGGTGGTTGGTGCGTAAATTAGAATAATAGTCACATTAATGGGTCTTCTTGTAGGCATATGGATATTATCCTATCACTGACAGCATTGTACTTCAGGACAGATCTTGAAACAACCTTTGTGATGATGAATACCATCCCATTCCTCTTCAAACTGTCATTCCCAGCATAGTAGATCAAATGGTTGTCTGATTCAAAATGACCAAAACTGGTCCATTTCAGCTCACTAATGCCTAGGATCTTTATGTGTTCCATTTCATTTTTTACACCTTCCAATTTTCCTAGATTCATACTTCATACATTCTATGTTTAGATTATTAATGGATGCTTCCAGCTGTTTCTTCTCAAATTGAGTCATGTCACATCAGCAAATGGAGATGCTGAAAGCTTTATTTTATCCATACCATTGAGGTTAGTTCTTCTCTCATGATGTAGCTCTTTCCCACTCGTATTTTGAGTGCCTTCCAACCTAAGGTGCTGGTCTTCCTGCACTGTATCAGGCAATGTTTCAGGGCTATTCGTAAAGTTGCCCAGTAATATATCAGACAGTGTTTCTCTGTTATTCGTAAGGTTTTCCATGGCCAATTCTTTGAGAAGTGGATGGCCTCTTCCTTCTTCCTAGTCTGTCTCAGTCTGTAAGCTGTGTTGAAACCTGTGCACCATGTGCAACCCTGCTGGCATTTGAGATACCAGTGACACAGCCTCAAGCCTCACAGCAACACTCAAGCCACCACAGTATGACAAACTGACAGACACATTTGTCTTCCTTAGCTGTTCGAAATTTCTCTACCCTCCCCTTACCTTGATCCCATGGCTATGTCATCCCTGGTTTCCCCGCCCCCCTTCCTGCCTCTTGGGTGTGTGGCCTGTGTTCCTCCCCTTACCTGCATTCCCTGTCTCAGCCCTGGCTCCTCCCCAGTCTCCCTGTTCCTCCCCTTACCTGCATTACTCTGTCTCAGCCCTGGCTCCTCCCCAGCCTCCTGTGTCTGGGTGTGTACTCCATCTGGTGATGTCCATGTGTATAGCCCCTGTCTGTGTTGTTGAAAAAAGGTATTTACAATGAATAAGTCATTGATCTTGCAAAATTCTATCATGCAGTCTCCAGTGTTAAAATATATACTAAAATGTACAGCACATTTGTTTTTGGTGGACAAAAATTTCACTCAGGATTCTGATACTTAGAGTGAGAAAAAATGAGGTGACACCCTTATAAAATGTTTTTACTATTCTTATTTGTGCTTGGATGCATAATAACTTGTATTTTCATATATCTTAATTGATTTTTCATAACAATCTAATAAGATGGAATTTATCAGTTTTCCTCTTAAGTGTAAGAGTTTTGAGACCTAGAAAAATAATTAACCTGCCCACTATTGAGAATGTAATGCAATGCAATTAAATGTATTATTACCACCTTCCATGATGTTATCTGATGTCATCAACCAATCTATTGAAAGGGAATTTGTCTAATAGTAATTTATACCATCTAAATGTGCTCAGAAGGAAGGTCAGGCAATCTACTTCACTAGTGATACTGCCTCGGAAACCCAAGGAGAGGTCACTATGAGTCAGGTCTGACTTGATGACACATAACAACAACAACAACAATGTGCTTGGCATATTAATGTGTAAATCACAAATTTACAGCATCTCTGATAGGTATTACTATTCAATTTTTTTTTTTTAATAATGCAGTATTTTTCAGACTTCTAACTGGTTTAATCATAGATGATAGGCACAATTTCATTCTAAAATAGTCAAAATCTAGTCTCACTACTAGACTTATTTGTGAAAAAAGTAAGAAGGATTTTCTCCCCCAAACCAAAGTTCACAATAAACCCTGCAAAAATTTATAAAACCAGATTAAATATAGCATTAATATCAATATATTAAATATAGTTGACCCTTGAATAGGAGCTCTGGTGGCATAGTGCCTAAGGCATTTGACTGCTAACCAGAAGGCTGGTGGTTCAAACCCACCAGCCACACCTTGAAAGGACAATTGGGCAATCTACTTCCGTAGAGATACCACCTTGGAAACTCAAGGAGGGGTCACTATGAGTTGAATCTACTTGACGGCAGTGAGTTTGGCTTGTTTTTTTTTTTTTTTGAACAACATAGAGATCAGTGGTGCCGACTCCCTGCACAGTTGAAATTAGGTGTATAACTTTTGACTCCCCCAAATCTTAACTATTAATAATCTACTGTTGACCACTAACCTTTCCTATAACATGAACAGTCTATTAACACAGTGCTTGCTGTACAGTTATTAGATTGTCACATAAAGACACCCACATACATTCACAATTGATAAGCTTATTAACAGTTGCCATGATGATTATTCATTAAGTGGAAGTAGATCATCATGAAGGTCTTCATCCTCACCATCTTCACATTGAGTAGTCTGAGAAGGAGAATCATGCTTTCTCAAGGATGGTAGAGGCAGAAGAGGTGGAGAAGGTGGAAGGGGAGGCAGGACGGGCAAGCACACTTGGTGTAACTTTACAAAATATATTGTAATTTCTGTCTGATATTTTTGCTTTTTCAGTTCTTTAAAAATGTGTCTATATGGTACCAATCTTTCTTCCTCTGTTTGCTTTAGTTTCGTTGCCCTTATCTTAGAGGGCTGCATGTTATAAAAGAAGGTAAAAGCAGTCTTGAATAATTGGAACAATTCTGCCAAATTGTCTGATGCCAATTTGTTTTCTGGCACTGCTCCTTCTACATCTCTTTCCTCATCATGTGACACTAGTGAGAAAGCACTCAGCTCCATCAAGTCATCTTCTGCTAATTCCTCCAGTATGGTGTCTATTAGCTGTTGGATTTCTCCAAGATCTGTATCTTGAAATAAATTAAAAAAAAAAAAAAAAAAAAACCTCTGTATAGGTGGTCCCGTACAGTTCAAACATGTGTTGTGCACTGTATAGCTCTATAAGTTTTACAGGCTGGATGAAGTGTGAGAGATAAAATAGTAGGCCTAGCATATAATTTTTTTTCTAGCCTATAATTCCTTCCAAAATTTAATAGAAAAGACAACATTAGGGACGCCATTGATGATAAATTGGCTACCATCCTTGATTTCTGGTATTTTGGTTTTGCCTTAGCATAAAATTACTTTTGGTGTTGCCAGTGAAGTATGAGGTCAGCAAAGTCATTTTCTCTCTTTGTTAAAGGAATTTTTTTTAACTGTGAAGCAGCTGCAGGCATAAATTCTAAAGATACTCTAGTATCTTCCAAATTAGATGTTCAAACAACATTACATCTGAAGTCATTAAACCCTTGAACTCCAGTGGCTGGGTATGTACCCAAAAGGAAAAACTAAAAAAAAAAAAAAAAAATCATAATTAGTTTCTTTATTACTCTTCCCTAGACTCTAGACTCTGTATCTTCATGAATAATTTGTATATGACAGAATTATATTGGTTCTTAGCAAATGGTTAGTTATCAGGTTTCTTTGGAAATGAATATCCTTGACAAAGTTAAAACTAAATATTCTTACATAATTTTTTCCAGAAGAGAATATGGAATGTCTCTGGTGGTGTAGTGATAAAGGCATTTGACTGCTAACCAGGAGATTGGTGGTTCAAACCCACCAGCCACTACTTGGAAGGAAGGTTGGGCAATCTACGTTCTGTAGTGACACTGCCTCGGAAACCCAAGGAGGGATCAATACGAGTCAGATCCGACTCGACAGCAATGGGTTTTTTTTAAGTAAAATCTCCTCTCCTTAGCAGCAGCTGACCCAAGAAACTGTGTTGCAATGTAGTATACATAAAGCTGTATTTTCCATGTTTATGCAATAATATTAAATAAATATATATGTATATGGCTATACCCAAGGAGGGATCAATATGAGTCAGATCCGACTCGACGGCAGTGAGTTTGGTTTTGGTTTCGATATTGAATTTTTACAGTTGAAAATGTTTTCCTGTGTACTTATGTTTCTTTTTCTGCTGCTGCTTCCCATTCTTTATGCATAAAATAAAGCCATGACTCGAATTAGCAAATAAAATTCTAATGCCGAGGAGTAGCTTCCTTTACAAATCACATTTTAGTAATATTAAATAGGGAATAGTGAGGGAGAGAAGTATTCTCAAGCAGCATAGAGAGAACTATTATAAAGATACACACAATGTAAGACAACTTTATTATTAATTTATGTATAAAGAGCCATTGATAAAAATTTACATAAATGCATACACATAATGATATAATGTATAGTTTGCATGTGTCTGTTTTTAGGATGTTCTCTTTTAAATATTCTGTTCCATTTTTATTTAGTGTGAGTTAAGAAAAACCTGGGAACTCCGGTGGCGTAGTGCCTAAGGCATTTGACTGCTAATCAGAAGGCTGGCGGTTCAAACCCACCAGCCACTCCTCAGAAGGAAGGTTGAGCAATCTACTTCTGTAGTGATACTGCCTTGGAAATCCAAGGAGGGGTCACTATGAGTCAGATCCGACTCGATGGCAATGGGTTTTTTTTTAAGTAAAACCTCCTCTCCTTACCAGCAACTGACCCAAGAAACTATGTTGCAATGTAGAATACATAAAGCTGTATTTTCCATGTTTATGTAATAATATTAAATAAATATATAAGTATATGTCTATACAAAAATATACACATGTATGAGATTTTTAGGTCTTTGATTAGTGTTAAAAAATCGAATGATAGTATGTAACCATCTTTTATCTTGTTCTCCTTCACCAATGTTTTGGAAATCCTTTGAAGTAGTATGATCCTAATTTATTCTTTTTAATGCCTATAGAATATTTTATAATATGGATTTACCATAGTTCATTCAATGCTACTGGGATTCACAGTTACTGGAATTTTTCCCTATTTTTTAAAAAATTCTAATAATTGTTGCTATGAATTGAATTATGTTCCCCCAAAATATGTGTTCTAAATTCTACCCCTTATACCTGTGGTTATAATCATGTTTGGGAATGGACTTCCTTTGCTATGTTAATGTGGAAGTATCACTGTAAGGTATGTCTTAAATCAATCTCTTTTGAGATATAAAAGAGCAGAATAAGCAACAAGCAAGCAGAGATGGAAAAAGATAGATGCCATGACACTTGAAGATCACCTAGGAGCCAAGGAAGATAAACTACAAAGAGATAAAAACCTTCCCCCAGAGCTGACAAAGGAAGGAAGCCTTCCCCTAGAGCTGGTACCATGAATTCAGACTTCTAGCCTCCTAAACAGTAAGAAAATAAATTTCTGTTTGTTAAAGCCATGTGTTATTTCTGTGATAACAGCACTAGATAACTAAGACAACTATGAATAATGCTGTAATGATTATCTTTGTATGTATTTCCATATATACAGATGATTTAAATTCTAAATGTCAAAGCCTGTGTTCTGGGTACCTAGTACTGCTCTAACAAGAATATACCATGTGGTAGCTCAGTTTGTGTGTCAACTTGACTGGGCCTGGTTGAGTGGCTGGGCAACTGGATATAATATTACCAATGATGGGACTGGTAATCAACTCCATGGTGAAATCTGCTGTGAGTAGCTCCAATGGACCGGGAGCAGGAGGCAGAGCTGGACCCCAAGGTTGAGGGGCTTTCACCCAGCCCCTAGAGCCTGGCACTTTGAACTTGGACTTAAAGCCTCCTAATTGTAAAAATAAACTCCTATTTGTTAAGACCATCCCATTTGTGGTATATTTCTTGTCAGAGCAGCACTAGGTAACCAGAATATACCACAAATGTTATGGCTTGAACAATTGTATTCTCTTACAATATGGAGGCTAGAAGTTTGAGTTCAAAGTGCCAGGCTCTAGGGTCTGTGTGAAAGGCCCTCAACCTTGGGCTTCAGCTCTGCCTCATGCTCCCAGCCCACTGAAGCTAGAGGTTTTTCCCTCACTCAGGCAGCTACTGGCTGCTGAGGCTAACAAGCCCAAGGTCGACAAATAAAATGGCACAGTCTCAATGCTACCAAACCACATGGCAGGCCATTAATTCAAGTCCACTGTAAGTCTCAAGGTCGGCAGAGCATGACAGGCTGTTAAATAATGACATAGCTATATGCAGGGTCCAAGTGTGCCATAAGCTAGAAACAATCTTCAAGGCTTCTCCTTATATACAGGAAGCAGACCACATCCCAAAGGCAGCTACTCAGCTGCTTGTGGTAGATCACACCATGGAGTTGATTGCCA
>NW_006921758.1:1922467-1958248 GCF_000298275.1 Orycteropus afer afer | reverse complement strand
CCCATCCACTCAACCAGGCCCAACCAAGTTGACATACAAATTTAACTACCACAGCCTGTATCAATTAGAGTAGGCTACCAGTGGTAACTCAGGCTCTGCCATCTTCATGATTCTCAGGGTCACCATTTCTTATGGATTCAATTATGTCAACCTAAAAGATATGTTGAATTCCAAACTCCTATATCTGTGGATACAGATACAGATACAGATCTGAAGATGTGAAATTGTTGGAAATAGGACCTGATGTTATCAGTTCAGCTAATATGAAGTCTTACTGAAGTAGTTTGGGTCCTCATCCTATATGAATGTGTCCTTATAAAAGAGAAGATACATAGAAGCAAAGAAACAGAGGAAAGACACATGTGACACTGGAGATTGCAATTCAAGGAATGCTTGGAGTTAGTAGAGGCTATAAGGGAGATATAGAATAGATTCTCTCTCAGAGGGAATCAACAGTCAGTACACTTATCTTGGACTCTATGACAGTTCAGGTTGTGTATCAACCTGGCTGGGCCATGATTCTAGGTGGTTTAACAATTATGATGTTGTAATCCTCCATGATGAGATATGATATAATGTAATCACCTTCATGATGAGATTTTTCACAAATAGCCAATCACTTGAAAGGGTGTTTCCTTCAGGGTATGCCCTGCTTCTAATATATATAGAAGAGCTGTGGCAAAGCTCTCTGGCCTTTTGCTTGATCTGGATCCTGCATCTGGCTCTTCCTCATCTGATCTCCAGTTTTTGAATTTGAACCAGTGGCCTGGCATATATTCTGCTGATCTTGGGATTATTGCCTTCGCAACCTGTGAGCCAATGTTCTGCCATCTTACCTGCCAATCTTGGATTCATAAGCCTCTGAAGCCAACAGCCTGCTGTATTGCCTGCAGGTCTTATGTTCATTAGCCCCTCCAGTTATGTGAGTCAGGAGAAGCCCTATCTTGACAAATGACCCATGGACTTGGGACTTGCCAGCCTTTACAACTTTGTGAGCCATTTCTTTGAGATGAATTTCTCTCTCTCTCTCTCTGGATAGCTAGTTAGCTAGCTAGATCTGTAAAAGCTTCTCTGGTTTTGCTTTTCTAGAGAGCCTATGACAAACTTCTAGCCTCCAGAACTGTGAGATAATAAATTTTGGTTCTTATTAGCCACACTGTGGTGTTTTGTTACAGCAGCCCTAGGAAACAAATGCACTATCTCAGTTAGCTGGAAGGAGAAAAGAGCATAGAAAAGCACATATGATATGTAGGAGGCTTATATGTGCCTATCCTGGAAAAGGCAAATACCAATCTTCCTCACACTTGTTGGCTAAATTTCAGTCAAATGGGGCTGGAAAATGTATTCTAGCCACATGTCCGGGAATAAGAGAAAAAATAGATTTTGGAGAGCAGCAAGCATTCTCTATTAAGAGTGTGTGTGTGTGTGTGTGTGTGTGTGTATGTGTACAAGTGCATGTGCATGCTCCTACATGCACATTATGATAATATTAGTTTACTTTCTAAAATGCCTGTAATTCCATATTTCTTCTGTGCCAAGGGGAAAAAAAGATTCTACATCGAAACACATTCTATCATAGAGACCCTTTTGTTAAGCTTTTAACAGGACAAAGACAAAACAAAGACAATCATCTAACATGAAGGAAACCATCAGCACACAGTACACACTCTACATACTCTACACACAGTAGAGAGGTTGAACAGAATCTGCTGATTTCCAGCCATGGAGTTAATTATACATGACAGAAAACATAGGAAATCACCACAAAATCGTTAAAAGTTGACCGATTTGTGGGGTCAGTTCATCACTGTCACAGGCAGGACTACAGAAGCGGGAAAAGGACCATGATTGCAATTTGTACACAATTGCAGATAAAAAAGGGTTATAAGATTGGTTCTGAGGCTTGACTACCTGCTTACATGGTGGTCAGGGTATGACTCCTAACCATGCACCATGCATAGTTACCAATTTTTAAATTTGATATTAAATGAAATTTGATAACATACAGTTATTTTCTGTAAATCAGTTAGGAAACACCCAGGCAAGTTCCCTGGTTCTTTCTGTAAGCCTGAGGGCAAAACTGCCCCTCCCCGGACTTACATGGAAGTTGTAATCTACTTTCAACCACACTATTCCTGAGAACAAACTATCCCTCGCTAGGTTTGCCGCAGACAAATATGCATATCATATTGCAGTTTACTGTTCAGAAAGGACTTAAATGGTGTCTGAACGTATGTAAAGACTCAAAATAGAGTTAGGCCTCCCCCTATAAATGCAGCCTTCCACAAATCAAGTGCTTTAGAGTTTAAGCTCTAATGTACTTTACTGACTGGATGCAGGTTTTATGTTGTTGTTGTTAGGTGCTGTTGAGTCAAATCCAACTCATTGTGACCTTATATACAACAGAATGATGCATTGCCCTGTCCAGATCCTGCCTCACAATCCTTGCTATGCTTCAGCCCATTGTTACAGCCACTGTGTCAATCCATCCTGTTGAGGGTCTTCCCCATTTTTGTTGACCCTCCACTTACCAAGCATGATATCCTTCTCCAGGGAATGGTCCCTTCTGACAACATGACCAAAGTCGGTGAGACCAAATCTGGCCATTCTCACTTGTAAGGAGCATTCCTGCTGCACTATTTTCAGGATATATTTGTTTGTTCTTCAGGTAGTCCATAGTATTTTCAGTATTGTTCATCAACACCAAAATTCAATAACATCAACTCTTCATTAGTCTTCCTTATATATTTTCCAGCTTACACGTGCATATGTTGTTGTTGTTGTTATGTGCCGTCGAGTCAAACCCGACACATAGCGACCCCTCCTTGGGTTTCTGAGGCAGTATCATACGGAAGTAGGATTGCCCAACCTTCCTTCCAAGGAGTGGCTGGTGGGTTTGAACTGCCAGCCCTCTAGTTAGCAGGCAAGTGTCTTAGCCACCATGCTACCAGATAAGGCTATTGAAAATACCATAGCTTGTGTTAGGTGCACCTTAGTCCTCAAAGTATCTTTGCTCTTCAATGCTTGAAAGAGGTCTTTTGCAGAAAATTTGACCAGTGCAATACAATGTCTGATTTCTTGACTGCTGCTTCCATGAGTGTTGATTGTGGATTCAAGTAAAATGAATATTTGACAATTTTTTTTTTTTTTTTTTTTTTTTACCATTTATCATGTTGTCACTTATGGGTCTAGTTGTGAGGATTTTTGTTTCCTTTATATTGAGATGTAATCCATATAATCCATACTGAAGACTGTAGACTTTGATCTTCATCAGCAAGTCCTTCAAATCCTCTTCACTTTCAGCAAGCAAGTTGTGTCATCTGCATAATTCATCTGCACATCTAATCCTGATGCCATGTTATTCTTCATAAAATCCAGCTTCTCAGATTATTTGCTCAGCATATGGGTTGAATAACTATGGTAAAAGGATATAACCCTGATTTTTGCCCTTCCTGGTTTTAAACCATGCAGTATTCCTTGTTTTGTTCAAATGATAGCCTCTTGGTCTATGTATAGATTCCTCATGAGCACAATTAAGTGTTCTGGAATTCCGATTCTTCGTAATGTTATCCACAATTCGTGATCCACACAGTCAAATGCCTTTGCACAGTCAATAGAACACAGGTATTTCTGATATTGCCCTGTCCTGAGCCATCCTCATAATCCTTGCTATGATTGAAGCCATCATTGCAGATACTGTGTCAATCCATCTTGTTGAATGCCTTCCCATTTTTTGCTGATCCTCAACTTTACCAAACATGATATCCTTCTCCAGGGAATGGTCCCTTCTGACAACATGACCAAAGGTTTTTTTTTTTTTTTTTCCCACTTTCAGCCAAGATCCATCTGACATCAGCAATAATATCTCTCATTCCACATTCTCTTCTGAATCCAGCTTGCACTTCTGGAAGTTCCCTGCCAATGTACTGCTGCAACCCTTTTTTCAATTATCTTCAGCAAAATTTTATTTGGGTGTGATATTAATGATATAGTTAGATAATTTTCACATTCTATTGGATCACCTTTCTTGGGAATGGACACAAATATGGATCTATTCCAGTTGGTTGGCCAGGTAGCTGTCTTCCAAATTTCCTGGCATAGAACAGTAAGCACTTCCAGAGCAACATCCCTTTGTTGACATGTCAATGGTTCTCAGCCCAACAGTAAACTAGTTGTACATGCGGACAACTCAACCCATGGTGATGCACCCACATAGTTTATGGAGATGCATCCCTTGGAGCAATCAACCACAGGGCACCATAGGGGCAACATTCACATGGAGGAAATGCAGGACACACAGGAGTGCATAACTATGAAGGGCATGGAGGGGGTGGCAGTAACTGGTCAGGGAGGGGAAGAGACTGGATTAGTTTTGGAAATGGTAAATGGGAAGTGAAACTAAATGTACATGAAATGTTGAATGTAAAACAAACTCTGCTCTGTAAATTTGCACCTAAAGCACAATTAAAGAAAAAAACAAAGAAAAAGAGAAACATGTCAGTGGGTATTCTGTCAATTTCTGGAGCTTTGATTTTCACCAAGTCTTTCAGTGCAGCTTGGATTTCTTCTTTCAGTACCATTGATTCTTTCTTTTTTTTTTTTTTCCCAAATGACTTTAAGTTTTGTTCCACATTGTTCTCCCTCTCTATCCAGGATCTCCTACATAGATGCCCCTTCAAGTTGTTGACAGTGGTAACCAGGCACCATCCAGTTCTTCTGGTCCCATAGTCATATAGGCTGCGGATCGCATGGTGTACCAGTCTTTAGGACTAATTCTTTCCATGAATATTTGGTTTTCTTCATTCTTCTTTGCTCTGGATGAGGAGAGACCTATCGTTGCATTTAAATGGCTGCTTGCAGCCTTTTAATATTCCAATCGCTACTTGCCAAAGAAGGAGGTGGAACAATGTTTTGTGTACTATGTTATGCCAATTGAGCTTGATGTCTCTTGCAACTATAGTCCCAAGCCCAAAGGTTCAACTACTCACTCCCTCTGTGTAGCTGGCTGTGACCAAGAAGTGACTACAAACTTGTCCCTTGTCAGCTCTACTATACACCTGGGAATTCTAACATCATACAAATAAACTTGTAGGACCATTGTCTGCTAACTCTATACATGGTCTTAGGTATACTCTCTGCTCATAGACATACCTAATAGTTCAGCCTGTCCACCCATCTATCCATCTGTATACCCATGTTTGCTTTCACTGACAACACAGTACTATATGTGGAAAAGGGCTCACCTTTGTTGTCTGTACCTCCCATGTACCTCTCTATGTCTTTCTCTTCCTCAATGTCACCATGTTGATCACTCACGTTTGGTACATTGTCCTTCTCTTCACCCAAATCAATATTTGTCTCTACCTATCTAACAGTGGTCCCTTGGTCTCTCCCCTCCCCTCCCACACCTGGTAACCAACAAAGAAAATTTCCTTCCATAGATAAACCTTTCCTTGACTTTTACAATAATGGACTAATACAATATTTGTCCTTCTATGATTGACTTATTTCACTTAGCATAATGCCCTCCATATTCATCTATGTTATGCAGTGTTTTGTGGGTTCTACATTATTCTTTAGGGTTGCATACTATTCCATTGTGTACATACCATAGTTTGGTTATCCATTCCTCAGTTGATGGACACCTAGGTTGTTTCCATCATTTGGCTATTGTAAATAGTACTGCGATGAACATGGGTGTGCATATGTCTGTTCTTGTCATGGCTCTCACTTCTTTAGGATATATACCTAGTAGTGGAATGGCTGGGTCAAATGGTATTTCTAATTCCAACTTTTTAAGGAATCGCCATACTGCTTTCCACAGTGATTATGCCATTTTACAGTCTCACCAGCAGTGTATGAGTGTCCTAATCTGTCCACATCCTCACCAGTATTTACTATTTTCTGTCTTTTTGAGCTTTACTACTAGTGCTGGGGCACTAGTAGTTGTTTTGATTTGCATCTCTCTAATGACTAACGATCATGAGCATTTCTTTGTATGTTTGTTGGCCGCCTGAATATCCTCCTTAGTGAAGTGTCTATTCATGTCTCTGTCCATTTTTTTAATTGGATTTTTTGTTTTTGTTATTGAGGTGTTGGATTTTTCTATAAATTCTAGAGATAAGTCCCTTGTCAGATATGTCATTGCCAAGTATTTTTTCCCAATTTGTAGGTTCTCTTTTGACTCTTTTGGAGAAGTTTTTGGAAGCACATAAAAATTTAATTTTTAGAAGGTTTCATTCATCTAGTTTCTCTTCTGCTGTTTGTGCATTTTGGGTTATGCTTGATAGTTTATTTATGCCATATATTAGGGCCCCTAAATTTGCCTCCAGTTTTTCCTTGAGGAACTCTATAGTTTTAGGTTTCACATTTAAGTTTTTGATCCGTCTGGAGTTAGTTTTTGTGTATGGTGTGAGGTACAGATCTTGTTTCATTTTCTGCAAATTGATATCCAGTTTTGCCAGCACTATTTATTAAAAGAAACATTCTCTTCCCATTTGTCAAAGATCAGCTGACCATAGGTCAATGGATCTATTTCCAGGTTCTCAGTTCTATTCCATTGGTCTACATGTCTGTCATTATACCAATACTAGGCAATTTTGACTATTGTGACGGTGTAGTAGGTTTTGAGACCTGGCAGTGTGAGACATACTACTTTGTTCTTCTTCAATAGTGCTTTGCTTATACGAGGTCTCTTTCCTTTCCATATAAAGTTAGTTATTGGTTTTTCCATATCCTTAAAAATATGTTGATGGGATCTGGATTGAGATTGTATTGAATATATAGATTCCTTTGGGTAGAATTGACATTTTCAGTGTTCAGTCTTCCTATCCACAAGCATGGTATGTTCTTCCATGTAGATTGATCCTAGGCTACCTCCTGAACTAACTGAACATCTACCAATTCTTTTTGATATAGTGGTTCTGTATTCCTTCCATCTTCTTTTGATGCTTCTTGCATCATTCAATATTTTACCCATAAAATCCCTCAATATTGCAATTTGAGGCTTGAATTTTTCCTTCAATTCTTTAAGCTTGAGAAATGCCAAAAAAGTTCTTCCCTTTTGGCTTTCTAATTTCAGGTCTTTGCACATTTCATTATAATACTTTACTTTGTCTTCTCGAGCCACACTTTGAAATCTTCTGTTCAGCTCTTTTATTTCATCATTTTTTCCCATTCACTTTAGCTACTTAAGGCTTGAATTTTTTCTTCAGTTTTTTTCAGCTTGAGAAGTTCCAAGCGTGTTCTTCCCTTTTGGTTTTCTAACTCCAGGTCTTTGCATATTTCACTATGGTACTTCCTCCAGAGCCAGCAGAGAGCCACCCACTAGAGCCAGCGCCCTGAATTCAGACTTCTAGCCTCCTATACTGTAAGAAAGTAAATAGAATAAAGACACTCATTTGTGTTATTTCTCTTATAGCAGCACTAGATAACTAAGACAGTAAGTATGAGTAGAGAAGTGAATTTATCATAGTAAAATTCAATTAATTCAAGCAAAATTCTAGCAGAACACTGCCTTATAAGGGCTGAATTTTCTTTTCTTCCAAGTGCATATGGGCCCAACATTTAAAGTTTTAGTTTTACAAAAATACTTCAACCAATAGTAGAAATTTTGTCATTCTCCCCCCATAGATCTTCTCTGGGTGTGTGCACAAACAGGTCAATGAGATCACTGCAAAGGTCTCCAGAGGTTTTATGAGGAAATGAGCATCTACTATCAAATTGTAAAGAAGAGATGCCTTATCCGCATTCATCCAGGGGTTGATCAAATTCTATGAAATTCATCACTTGATCTCATAGGGAAAAAAGAAAATGACTCTATTAAAAAATAAAAAGTTACTCTATACTTAAAACCTTGATTAAAAAGAAAAACAAGAAAAATCCATACCATTTAGGAAACTACAAGATGCACGTGAACTCTCACACGTGGACACATTTTTTTTTTTCTCCTTCATTCCTTTCTCCTTTATGAGAAGCAATTGTGACTCATTGATACTTTTCTTTCATTGTCAAAGAAAAATGTCAAGGTTAGAAACCACTTTTAGTCACGTTACTTTATTCTGCATTTACTTTATTTTTTAAAAGTCCTTTTTTTGGGCTTAGTAGGGCAAGTTGAATATCTAAGATCTAAAATGTCATAAAGAAATGCTCTTGTGAAAAAAATTCACATTTACATGAACAGAAATATTCAGAACACAAGGGGAGGTTAGCACATTTTAAAATATCAGAGTAAACCAGGGTATTCTTTCCCCAATCAGCTGTACACAGCTTCTGTTAGATTGTATGCTAACGGAGTCCTCACACACAGAATGTCACTGACATAAAGAAATTCTAAGAAAAATTTTTAAATGAAGTTTGATTTTCCTGGCAGACATTGCTAAAGCTATTCCAGTTTAGATGTTCTGAGCACAGCCCTGAATTTCAGCACTTCTTCAGTTTCAATCACTTCCACAGGCATATCTTTATTTAATCACTTCACTTTGAAAGGCATATTTGTTGTCCAATTTAAGCACATTTCTTTCATTATCACTTTGTCACCCAAAAATAGTATTTTCTTCAGGGCTCATTTTTATTTAGCAAAAATGACCATAATGCCCTTTAAAAGTTGAGAAACCTTCTTTTGAGTATTTTCAAATTTTTAAAGTCCAGATTCCATGATTTTCAGATTCATGTAATAGCCTAAGATATGTTATGGGGAGAAGTAAAATCATGTGTTAGGTAGCATGGTGACTTTTTAATTGTAAAATTTGGAACTACTCAACAAAACTATTTGGATAGAACCTTACCTGGGGCCACTCTTTGCAACTTATTGAAAGCCTTTTCTAGTCTAACAATTAATTACTGCTCAGTCAAGAGAGTCACTTTGATTTACCTGGTTTCTCACTCCTCTTTGTGCTGTGCTTTATGTTTTGAGATTGACTTGACTCAATAACTTCCTTAATAACTGCATCCATATTAATGAAAAATGTAATATATTATATTCTGGAGAATTCTGAGAAACTGATGAAAGTGAAGATACTTCTCCTATGAAAAATGAGTATAAAAGCAAGCATCAGGGCATTGGTAATATGTTTCCTTAACCGGATAAAGCCTATGAATAGACCCACTCTGAGGCTCAATTTCTTCATTGCATTAGTTACTTGTTGCTATATAACAATATTACCACCAACTTAGCACAAAAATCTCCATACATTGATTGTCTCCCAGTAGATAGGAGTCCTTCCAGAGGTTAGCTGGATCCTCTGGCCCAGGATTCCACAACGCTGTCATCATGGTATCCATCAGTCCTGTGATCTCATCTGAGGCTCAACTACAGAGGCTCCACTTCTAAACTCTTGTGGCATCTCACAGAATTCATTTCCTTGCAAGACCTTGAGAACTTCAGTGTCTTGCCAGCTGTTAGCCAGAGGCTGCCCCAAGTGTTTAACCACTTGGCTATTTCCATGAGCAGTTCATTACCTAGCAGCTTGCTTCTTTAAATCCATCAAGGGAGAGAGAATCTCAATTCAAAACCAGCTTACACTCTTAAATAACAAAATCATGTGCACACTAAATGTACATCTTATTATTTTGCAGTATTCCACAAATGTGTATGCAATCTGTGACTTGCTCCTAGTCAATGGTATCACCCAGAGCACAAGCACCAGGAGATGGAGATTATTGGAGTTGTTTTACAATATGTCTGCTTTATTCATCTGAAGAAAATTGGGCAGAAAAATATCTACATCACCTATCTTGCTGAATTGTTGTAAACGTAAAAATGAGATTGCATAAAATAAGAAATTCTGAAAGACTTGTTTAGTTTAAGAAAGCTGTCTAATATTTAAGGAGCTCCAGTGACATAGTGGGGGAAGCAATTAGATGCTAACCAGAAGGACTGTGGTTCAAATCCACCAGCAGCTCTGCTGGAGGAAGATGAGACAATCCACTTCCATAAAGATTTACAGCCTTGGAAAGCCAATGAGAGTCGCTTTGAGTTTGAATCGACTTGATGGCAGAGGGTTTGGGTTGGTTTGGATGCAGGAGCCCTAAGTTGAATTCCCAGCTGATGCACCTTGTGTGTAGGCACCACCCATCTGGCAGTGCAGGCTTGCATGTAGTTATGAACCAAAACACATTTCAGTGGAGTTTCCAGACTAGGAAGAAAGGTCTACCGATCATCTTCCAGAAATCAGACAATGAAAAAAACCCTGTGAATCACAATGGTCGGATCCACAACCTGTCATGGGGATGGCACAGGACTGGGCAGCGTTCCTTCCATTGTGCATGGGGGGCCATGAGTCTGGATCCCACAGGACCGTAGGTGACTATCAACAACAATAGCAACCACAATATTTTGCATCACTGTGGGTTAGCTCAACTGAGAAAGCTGCTGGAGGAGGTTGAACTGATTATGAATTTTCCTGCCACAAGTACAAACAACATAAGTCCTGGCTGTGAGGAGAGCCAATAGAATGAGAAATCAAAGTGATCCGGGACATCTTACGACATCTGAGAAGGGAGCCGTGAAGTCTGAGAAGAAAGAAGCACACGTGCATATAAAATCTGCCGTATACAGGTAAGTTAGCTTGAAGACTTATGATTGTTTTTGTTGTACATAGGGTCACTATAAGTCAGAGATGACTCCACTGCACCTAACAACACAATGCTTAATCTAATTTTAACACCTTGTGAGGTTTTAAAGGAGCTCAGGTGGTGCAGTTGTTAAATCATTTGGCATTAGTTACTTGTTGCTATATAACAATATTACTAGCAACTTAGCACATAAAACTCCATACATTGATTGTCTCCCAGTAGATAGTAGTCCTGCCAGAGGTTAGCTGGATCCTCTGGCTCAGGGTTCCACAAAGCTGCAATCATGGTATCCATAAGGCCTGTGATCTCATCTGTGATCTCATCAAAAGGTCAGCAGTTCAAACCCACCAGCCCTCCATAAGAGAAAGATGAGGCAGTCTGCTTTGGTAAAGATTTACAGCTTTGGAAATCCTATGCGGCAGTTCTCCATCCTTAAGCGTCACTATGACTCGATGACAGCGTCTTTTTTTTTTTTTTTTAAAGGTTTTGAACTTGAGTTGAGTTTAATATATTTGTTTTTATTTCTCAACCTCATAGTCTCTTAATTACTGATGATATTTTACATAATTAATGCTAGTATTTTTGTTGTTCTAGAATACAGCTTTTAAATGCTTTCAAATATATTACCCTTTCCATGAAACCTTTTCTCATCTAGAAAATACAAATAACAATCCCCCACGTGGTGCTCCCTGTGGAATGTGAGCATACTTCTATTCTGGCCCCAATCATGTGTACTGAGTTTTTCATGTTTGTCCTTTCTTTTCAGATTAAAATATTTTCAGATTTTCAGATTCAGATGTCCTTTAAGGTCAGAAATGGTGGCTTCTATATTTTCTTTTCAGTGTCTGGAATTTAGAAGGATTAATAAATATTTGTACAATGAATAAATGAATGAATGAATAAATAAATAAATGCCTTTAATAATTCACTGTTAATCTCTTTTGTGTTACTCTGTCCTATTTTGCACGTCTTTCTTTAGCACAACTTTAATAACTACCATTTATATTGTTTGTTATATGAGTCAGGGCCGACTCGGCGGCAAACAACAACAACAACAACAACAACAACAGAACTGTTCTAAGCTCTATACATACGTATCTCATTTAGTAATCACAGCCTGTATGAAGTAGATGTTATCATGGGCCCCACTTCCAGATGACAAAACTGAGATGATAGAAGATTAAGTAATTTACCTAAGTAACACAGCAAGGCAGTAGCAAAAATAATATTCCTATAAAAATGACCTGATTCCAGAGCCTATATTGTTAATATTTATTCTATTTTTTTTCTAGAGCTAATGTTCTACTATTGCATTCAATTAGTTGTTTAAACTTATCTTCATTTTTTTTTTCTTTCAAAGTCTTAGTGTAATATTTTATTCTTGCTTTATTTTTAGTTCATTTTATCAATTTAAGAGCTCTGGTAGCACAGTGCCTAAGGTTTCAGACTGCTAACCAGAAGGTTGGTGGTTCAAACCCACTAGCCACTCTACAGAAGCAAGAAGGGAAATCTACTTCTGTAAAGATTTACTGCCTCAAAAACCTAATGGGGGACTCTAACAGTTGGAATCAACTCAACAGCAGTGTTTTGTTTTGTTTTGTTTTGTTTTTCCTTATTTTGGTGACATAGTGAGTAAGGTATTTGGCTGCTAACCAGAAGGTTGGCTGTTCAAGCCCACCAGCTGCTCTGCAGGAGGAAGACTAGGCAATCTACTTCCGTAAAGATTTACAGCTGTGGAAAACCAATGGTAGTTACTATGAGTTGGAATTGACTCAATAACTGTGTTTGGTTTGTTGGGGGGTTATCACATTATTTCTATTGTCTTCTTTTTTTTTCAATATTTTATTATAAGAATTTTCAACATTTAAAAATTCAGAGAATTTCCCATGAATATTTATTTGTATATCAATTACATAAATTCTACCCTTAACATTTTGCTATACAGGCAGTCCCTGGATTACAAACAAGATTCATTCCTAAGTGTATCTTTAAGTCAAATTCATAGGTAAGTCAAAACAGGTGCATATAGTACTTATTTAGCTGTACTTCAGTGCAAGAAAGAGCTCTGCTGGGGTAGTGCCTAAGGCATTTGACTGTTAACCAGAAGGCTGGCAGTTCAAACCCACCAGCCACTCCTCGGAAGGAAGATTGGACAATCTACTTCCATAGAGATACCTCTTTGGAAATCCAAGGAGGGGTCACTAGGAAACCCAAGGAGGGGTCGCTATGAGTCGGATCTGATTCAATGGCAGTGAATTTGGTTTTATTTTTGGTTAGTGCAAGAATAGGCTTGAAGCCTTTTCGGTGATTTAAAAGCTGCATGTGCAGCAGCAAGTGGAGGTGATTGTGATGAAGAATTTGTTTTTGAGTAGCGGTTGGTTCAGTTATTTCAAAGTGAGGGCAAATTTATGTAACATTAATGGGTAAGTAGGAATTGTCCTTTAGTAGGACATTCATAACCCAAGGACTGCCCAGGAATTGATTCCTCATATATCACTCATCTATCCATCTCTCAGTCTGTGTTATTTCATTTCTTTGTGTACTTCAGAGTAAGCTATTGTCTTTTACATAGGTTTAATTAGAGTTTCATTTTTTAAATTAGTTTTCCTTCAACTCTACTTTTTCTTATCTTAGTACAAGGAATACAGTAGATGCCAATAAATGAAAGTTATTATTATTGTTCTTAAACATTTGGACTTTTAAAATGCTGCTATTTTTCTCACAGCTTGTACCATTAACTCCTCCTAAGACAAGTTGTGTGATTATATTTAATGGTTTGTAATCTACACCTTCAATGGACACATAAACACATCAAGATACATAAACAAATCACAGCAAAAGAAATGAGAAAAAGAGGCTTATTTGTGGGAAAGTGCTTCTTAATTAAACTTCAGAGATTTCTTTTCTAAACACAATGGTATCGAACATTCTACAAATGTAATCTGAGGAGGAGCAGTAAAAGGTTTAGGTTGAGGTTGTATAACTTTTCTCCATCAGCTTGCCTCCAACATGCTTATTACCAATATTGTTGTTGTTATATGCCTTTGAGTCGGACCCGACTCATAGCGACCCCTCCTTGGGTTTCCGAGGCAGTATCACTACGGAAGTAGATTGCCTCATCTTCTTTCCGAGGAGTGGCTGGTGGGTTTGAACCGCCAGCCTTCTGGTTAGCAGTCAAGTGCCTTAGGCACTATGCTACCAGAGCTCCCTATTACCAATAGGACTGCCTTTCTTTCAGGCATCACTTTCAAAGACTCTAACACCAGCCACTTCTCAGAAGGAAGATGGGGCAATCTACTTCCGTTGTAATACTGCCTCGGAAACCCAAGAAGGGGTCGCTATGAGTCGGGTCCAACCCGATGGCACATAACAACAACAACAATTGATATTAGGTTGAAAATGCCTTTAACTTATGATAGCAACCAAGCCAAAGTTGTCCAGGGCTGGAATATTAAATTGCCCTAAATTGTCCTAGCAGAGTCTTCAGAGTGAAGCAAACTACACTATCCTCTTTGCTGATGATTATTTTGCTACCATAAAGATCTTGTAAAATGCTATTTTAAATTGAATAAATCAACAAATATTAGCTTGAATCATACATTCCTCCTGAAAATACAAACTTTAACATGGTAGTGTGTTGTCTATTCAATAATCTTGCTCACAAAGAATTGATATAATTTATACTTGCTGGCTGGTTAGGGTTAAAGCTTTAAACATTACTCAATTCTTTAAATTTATTATTTTACTAAATTAATGTTAATTATTCTGAATTACTCCCTTGGATACGGGATAAACAATGAATATGGTAAAGGATTATCTAAATCTGTGTTCTGTACTAAAACAGGGAGCTCCGGTAGCGTTGTGTCTAAGGCACTTGACTGCTAACCAGAAGGCTGGCAGTTCAAACCCCCCAGCCACTCCTCAGAAGGAAGGTTGAGCAATCTACTTCAGTAGTGATACCACCTCGAAAACCCAAGGAGGGGTCTCTATGAGTCGGGTCTGACTTGATGGTATATAACAACAACAACAACATACTAAAACAACCATGTATTTGATGATTTATCATAATATATGAGTTAAAAAATTGATACATCACTACATATTGCTTCTTAATAGTTTTTAAAGGGAAGGGTTTGGATTTACATTTTTTATTATCAAAATTAAGAGATCCATTATTTCCAAGACAAATGATCTGATTAGTTCATGGGTAAGATGGTGATACATATAATATCAAATTCATCTGACATAGTAATTCAGGAATTCTTTTCTTCAGGACCTACACTAATTAAGTCACTTGGGTCATAAATAAATAAAACTGGAAGTAAGAAGAGAAAATTTCATTCTCACTAAGGTGATCTCGGGGAGCTCTGGTAGCATAGTGGCTAAGGCACTTGACTGCTAACCAGAAGGCTGGCGGTTCAAACCCACCAGCCACTCCTCGGAAGGAAGGTTGGGCAATCCTACTTCCGTAGTGATACTGCCTCGGAAACCCAAGGAGGGGTCGCTATGAGTCGGGGCCGACTCGACGGCAAATAACAACAACAACAACAACAAGGTGATCTCAGAAGGATTCAAAATGGTGATTCATAAAATACTTCTGAAACTGGGAGAACAATAACATCATCCTCTCCAGTGATATCATTTTACAGGGGAGGGAACTAATACTCAGACAAAAAAAAAGCCTCACATCTGTCGAGTTGATTCCAACTCATAGTGATCCCTTTGAGTTTCCCAGGTGGTAAATCTTTATGGAAATTGATTGCCCAGTCTTCCTTCTGCAGAGTGGCTGGTGGTTTTGAACCACTGACCTTCTGGTTAGCAGTCAAATACCTTAGGCAATACACCACCAGAGCTCCACAATACTCAGAAAGGCTGACATATATAACTCCAAGATAGGTATACAGCTGGTAGTAAAGCAAAGAGCTCTGGTGGTGCAGTGGTTAAGCATGTGGCTGCTAACCAAAATACTGATGGTTGGAACCCACCAGCAGCTCTGTGGGAGGAAGGTGAGGCAGTCTGCTTATGTAAAGATTTACAGCCTTGGAAACCTCATGGGGCAGATGTACTCTGTCTTATATGGTCACTATGAGTTGGAATTGATTTGATGACTTTGGGTTTGGTAGTAAAGCTGAAATTTAACCCTAGAATGTGGCTACTGTACTCTTCTCAATTCCTCATGCTATCTCTATCTTTAAGGATTTCCCAAGAAGGAGTGACGATGTTTAGATATTGGGTTGTGGGAAAGAGTTCTTTACCATAAACAACAAAAACCCAGACCCACTGCCACTGAGTCAATTCAGACACTTAGTGATCCCCACTGGGTTTCCAAGGTGGTAAATCTTCATGGAAATAGATTGCCCATCTTCCTTCTGCAGAGTGGCTGGTGGGTTTGCACTGACAACCATTTGGTTAGCAGTCAAATGCCTTTGGCACTGCACCACCTGAGCTCCTTTTATCATAAATAGAGGTCACTTACTCCTTTAAAGGAAACTCTAAGCCTTAACTTTCAAAATAAGAGAAATCTTTTCTTAGATTGGAAGCTTGGAATAGGAACCCAGTTGCCCTAAAGTACAAGTGGTACAAAGTGAACTAGAAGATACAGAGATGTAAACTTGCACATTTTCTCGAAAGAAGTTTGGCCTAAAATAATTTCAAAGATTTGACTCATTAATATTTAAAGGGGGAAAATTAGAAAAGCATTCAAAGGTTTATATACATAAATGTTCACCAAACACTATTTACAAAGGAAAAAATAGAAAATTATCTAAATGTCTGATTGGAATGTTAAGATTTTTTTTTTCAATAAAAAGAGTAAAATGTGTCATTTATTATATTCTCAATTTTTTTAAATGTTCATTTGTTGAAATAAAAGTCTCCACTGTTGTTGTAAGGTGACATCAAGTCATCTGTGACTCATAGTGACCCTACCTATAGCAGAACGAAGCACTGACCGTCTCATGCCAGCGCCACAATCCCTGCTATACTTGAGCCCATCATTGTAGTCACTGTGTCAATCCATCTTGTTCAGGGCCTTCCCCTTTCTCATTGACCCTCCACTTTACCAAGCATGATATCTTTCTCTAGGGAATGGTCTCTTCTGAAAGCATGACCAAAGTAGGTGAAACGAAGTCTGGCCATTCTCACTTCCAAGAAGCATTCTGGCTGCACTTCTTCCAGGACAGATTTGTTGGTTCTCTTAGCAGTCCGTGGTACTTTCAGCATTCTTTGCCAACACCACAACTCAAAAGTCTCCATAAAAAATAAAAAAAAAAAAAACTGCCATGGAGTCAATTCCGACTCATAGAGACCCCCATTGGGTTTCCAAGGCTGTAAATATTTACGGAAGCAGGCTGTCCCATCTTTCTTCTGCAGAGCAGCTGGTGGGTTCAAACCACAGAAATTTTGTTTATCAGCCAAATGCCTTAACCACTATACCACCAGAGATCCTTAAAAGTCTCCATACAAACCCATGCATGCACTGCCCTTGAGTCTGATCCAACTCATAGCAACCCCTCCTTGGGTTTCCCAGGCAGTATGGAACACTAAATATTAACAGTGACTATTTCTTAATTTTTCCCCTATTTCACGCTTCCCAAATGTTCTCAACACATCACATTAAAACCAGAACGAAATATACATTTTTTTTTTAATTTGTCTATTTAGTTTCTTTTGATTACTAAATTTTAAGATCCCAATATCTTAAATTGAAATATATTTTTTTCTGAATTTTTATTTTGGTTTAAGTTCATTCTCATACAGTAGAAGCAGAACTTGGACTTGTGAGGTAGAACCATCTAGTATAGATCAAACCTTACACAAGTATATTGTCCTTTGGAAATTTGCTGAGCTACCACAAATCATTAAAATAAATTACAAAGTTGCCAAAAAGATTATTGGCTCAAATGAAGTCAGTTTCCATTTGGCTGAATTCTTGAATAGGGGGATAGTCATTAACGTTTTGAAAACCTTCAAACTTTTTCATGAAATTAGTTTATAAACTGGAAACTCTGTATAAAAATTTTTATTAAAATAAAGCAAGTTTTTTTTTTTTTTTTTTAAATCACTTTTATAGCACTAGATGCTTGGAGACAAAACTATAAGACACTATAAGAAATTTAAAACACACGGTTCCATCTTATTGATAAACTAATATATTATTAACAAATTTGAATTCAGTCTTCAAAAAGTAATAGTTCTTTTTGAAAAACTAGGAGACACTTTAAGAATAATGAGTTTTGTCCATCATCCACCTTCATCTGTCATCTAAATACTGAGTTTTTTTTTCTTTCCAGAAAAAAAAGTTTTGCCACTATTATCAACATGCTGTCAATGATGTTTTTATTGTCATTCAGGGAGTTGTCTATGCAATTTCCTCCTCCCTGACAGGATAATATATTGACCTTCCTTATTCAGTCAGGTTATAATGGCTCTCCCCACCTCCTACATATAACTTCACTTTCTATCAGGAAACAGACAAAAGAATCAAAGACAAAAATAGACTAAAAATCAAAATCACTTCTACTTCATTTCCTCAGTGTTCCTTTCAGATGGAATTTGGAAATTAACTGAGATTGAACATTGTCTAAGATATAAAAATTTACAAACTTTCTCACAAAATCAATCCATTCATAAATTGTCCTGCTCACTGATGAAAGAAAGAACAAAAAGAGAAAGCCAGAAAGTACATCCTGAAACCTCAGAGACAAAAGATGTTCCATGCAGTTGCCTGGGAAATGTGGCAGTGTCAATACACCTTTTCCTTTATTCTTCTCTAGGTAAGAGGGATATACATAGATAATAATATAGATATAGATATGGGATCAGTATAAACCAAGGCTTTTTGAGAGCTGGATTTTGTTTTTTGTATATGCCTTTGTTAAAACAGTTAAGATTGCGTCTTAATTACTCAGTTCAGTTTTTCAGAAAATTTACACTTAGAGCTGGTCCCCAAAATTAAGAGGAATGATTAAAGGATATATAACAAGTTATTTATTCATATTAAGCTCATGAATTGAATAAGACTGGCTTCAGTGGTGTTAATAGAATCAATGCCCAAAACCTAAGATGGTTTCCCCAGTGCTGGGGGCAAGTTACCTAATGTCAGTGAGTGCCATTCTTCAAAATGTAGTACGATCCTGCTGAAGTTGTTAAAATCCTTTAGTCATTTTGGTTTACCTTTTCAAGCAATTGCTCCTGCAGATAAGAATAGAAGACCTGTATGCAGTTATATACAAGGCCAATTAATGCAGCTTCTATGTCCATCATCCATCCATCCATTCATGCATCCATCCATTATTTTACTCTTTTATTTATTCTATAAAATGTATTTCCAAGTGCCATGCACTATCCTGGGTATTAAGTATATACAACCAAAAATATACACATCCTTTCCTCAAGGGAGTTCACAGTCTTGCAAGACAGAATCACAAGACAATAAAAGCAATAAAGTATTTTACGTAATATTTTTAAAGTATACGTATCTTGAAGGGAGTGACAAAAACAAGAATGGTAAATTCTACCAGAAAGAAAGAAAGCCAGAGTATATTTCATAGAAGACATTTAAACAGAGAAACATGGCATAAATTATACTAAAACAATATAAATTATCATACTTTTACTTTATTTATTTTTTATTTTTTATTTTAAGAGTTTGTTTTACATTCAACATTACATGTACATTTAGTTTCACTCCCCATTTACCATACCCAACCCTAACCCAGTCTCCTCCCCTCCCTGCCCAGTAACCACCCCCTGTGTCCCTCATAGTTATGCACTCTTGTTTGTCCTGCATGTCCTCCGTGTGAATATTGCCCCTCTGGTGCCCCGTGGTGAATTGCTCCAAGGGGTGTGTTTCCATAGGGTATATGAGTCCGTCACTCTAGGTTGAGTAGTCTGCATGTACATCTTGTTTACTATTGAGCTGAGAGCCAGCCCTTGAGTGAGCTTTATTCCAGGCCCAGAATGTAAAAAGTTTTGAGTTGGACAGTACCATTACCTATTAGAACTGGAGCTCAACGAGATCAATTTACTTGTCCAAATTTGCCTACTGATCAAAAACAGTGCCATACTTTGAATCCAAGCCACTCTGTCTCCAAACTCCATGCTCTTTCCCTTATACAACACTACTCCTACCCATACCTTCTTGTCTTTGTTCCTACAGTAAAGATGTATCTCCTGCCCTTTGCTTGCTTTATGTTCAAGACCCTTGTCATGCAAGATACTTCATCCTTTTTCAGACATTTGTTATCAACAAGCCATAGAGTTTTAGAACTGGCAGGGATATTTGAAACCATTTAATTCAATAGCTTCATTGTACAGCAGGGGGAAAAGAAAAAGAAAACCTGCCCCAAAGAAGTTAAGTGACTTGAGCAAAGCCATAAGTCTAGTTAGTTTCAGAATAGATCACATACTTCCCAACATAGGCACCTTCCTTAGTGCCTAAGTTGTCTCTTCTCTGGGTCACCATAATGCTCAGTGTCTTTCCTCAGTGGATAATTTGTTTTAGAGAAGGAACTAGCTTTCTTCTTTTATTTTCTTCAGGAAAAAAAAAAAAGGTAAGTATGTTGGGGGGTGGGTTGGAAAGCATAAAACACACACCACGCACACAAACAAAACCCTTTGCCCTCCAGCAGATTCCTATCATGGCAACTCCACAGGTTCAATTTGTAATTGGCTGGCAGATCAAACCTACACAGCACCTACTTAGCTACTCCGAGGAAGAAAGATCTGGTGATCTGCTTCCATAAAGATGACAGCCAAGAAAACCTGATGGAGCAGTTTTCTTCTGCAGCATATGGGGTCACATGGAAAGCCTGTTGTTGTTGCCTTTGAGCTGATGTCAACACATGCCTTTCCCATTGCCATAGAGACAATTCCAACTCCTAGTGACCCTATAAGACTGAGTAGAACTGCCCGTAGAATTTCCAAGGCTATAATCTTTATGGAAGCAGATTGCCACATCTCTATGTAATTTTTATGGAAGCCACATCTTTCTCCAGTGGAGCAGCTTGCAGGTTCAAATCACTGACCTTTTGATTGGCAGCTGAGCATTTAACCACTATCCCACCAGGGCTCCTTATGTTGCTATTAGGAAGGAACAAACAGAAGAATATAGTTAGGCCTCAGCTAATAACCAAAAGTTGGTGATTGGAACTCACCTAGTCACTTTGTGCAAGAAAGGACTGACAATCTGCTTTTGCAAAAATTACAGCCAAGAAAACCCCATGAGGCAGTATAACTCCATGTGACACCTAAAAACAAACAAGGCTAGAAAGGGCTAGGGAAGCGGGAGGAAAGTGTGGCCAGATTAGATAGTAGATCAGAGAGTGCCCCTTGTTGCTTATTACCATCCAAGTGGATTCCAACTCATGGCAACCCCATGTGTGTAGAGATCAGAACAGCTCCATAGGGTTTTCAAGGTTGCGACCTTCTGTAAGCAGATTCCTAGGACTTCAGTGGCCTACTTTCAGTCAATTTTTTAACTAGTAGTCAAGAGCTTAAACTTTTGTGTCACCCAGGGACTCCATGTTTTACCCTAGGGCTAGCCTAGCTTCTTCTCAGCAGGGCTTGCATGCTGGCTCAGATTGAGGATGGGTTAACATTGGAGGACCTAGGGGAAGGGGAAATACTTAACTAAAGTTTGATTAACAAGTGTTTTGTTTTGATTAATCAATGAGCACAAGTTGTTCAGCAAATAATCATTTCTGAGGCAGTGAATGGGAATTTAGGAGCTTTGATGGCTCAATGCCTAAGGCATTTGACTACTAACCAGAAGGTTGGTGGTTCAAACACTGGCCACTCCGTGGAAGGAAGACTGGGTAATCTACTTCTGTCATGATTTACCACCTCAGAAACCCGAAAGGGGTCGCTGCTGTGAGTGAGTTTGGTTTTTTGTTTGTTTGAAATGGGAATTTAGACTGTCTGCCTTTGTCATGGTAAATGAGGAGGGAGTAGGGGAGAAGTATGAGTCTTAACTAAATCAGATGGGGAAAGGTGGTCTTTGTAGTAAGCCACTTTTAGGAACACAAAGAATGAGAACATTCCTTAAACTTCCTTCCCTGTTTTCCAGGATTACAGGGCTCAGATAAAATTTAACAGGTGCACATGGCACAAAAAGCTAGGACTCTCTGTGACAATGGAGAATGAAGTCAGATAAGGATTCTGAAAGTAGGATTTTAAGTCACATAATGATAACTGAAACCTCTAGAAATGGACAAAGATGTTGTGCAAGGCCCATGGATTAAATTAATTTAGCTGGTCCTCATGCATTTAACTGCTAACCAGAAGGCTGGTGTTTTAAACCCACCAGCCACTCCTCGGAAGGAAGATTGGGCAATCCTACTTCCATAGTGATACCACCTCGGAAACCCGAGGAGGGGTCTCTATGAGTGGGGTCTGACACCACAGAGTTTGGTTTTTTGATCCTCATGCATTATAATAATTGGGATATTTGTTTCAGTATTTGTCTCCTCCCTCACACACTCAACTGTAAGTTTCTTGAACAGATCTTTTACCTTTCTTTCTGCATTCTTAACACATGAACCTGTAGCCCATGGGTACAAATGGTTTGTGTTCACCTCTGAACGTACCTAGCCTCTCTGTGGATGAAAGTTCTGCTGATCTGCTTTCGTGAAGATTGTTGTTAGTTGCCATCGAGTAAATTCTGATGCATGACAACCTATGTGTGCAGAGCAGAACTGCTCTATAGAGCTTTCAAAGCTGTGACCTTACAGAAGCAAATTGCCAGACTTGTCTGTCTTCTGAGGTACCTCTGGGTGAATTGGAGCCACCAACATTTCAACTAATAGTCAAGCACTCAACCATTTGTTCTATCCACAGACTCCATCCGTGCAGATTACAGCCAAGAAAAGCACATGGAGCAGTTCAACTCTGTAACACATCGGGTCACCATTAGTCAGAATGGACTCACAGGCAATGGTTTGCTTGGTTTTTTTTAATCCCATAATTCACATCATTTTTATGAGGTGAGCACACAGTTGGGTGTTTTTGTTTTTTACTCTATCAAAGCAGAATTTAATCTGCAGATGCACAACGCAGCAATGGAAAGGAGCATTGGAGACTCCAAGCATGAGGAGTGTGGTTAGAGGAGGGGCTGCTCCTGTGCTATGTCGACTTTAGGATCCAGAAGAAGGCTAGAGACAACTCAGAACGAGTCTCAGTCTTCTCAGTGGAGAGGAAAAGTGGAAGATAGTTAAAAGGGCCAGGTGTAAATGAGCCAAGGATAGACTGAGATTTAAAGATCAAATGATGTAGACTCACTGCCATCAAGACCCCTCCTTGGGTTTCTGAGGCAGTATCACTACGGTAGTAGATTGCCCAACCTTCCTTCCGAGGAGTGGATGGTGGGTTTGAACCGCCAGCCTTCTGGTTAGCAGTCAAGTGCCATAGGCACTACACCACAAGAGCTCTTTTATGAAGGCTCTCTATGAATGGAATTGACTCTATGGCAGTCAGTAGGTACTGCTTGGAGTCCCTGGGTGGTACAAACATTAGTTAATGCAGTTGACTGCTAAATGAAAGACAGGAGGTTTGAGTCCACCCCAAGGTGCCTGAGAAGAAAAGCCTGGTAATCTACTTCCAGAAAACCAGCCACTGAAAACCCTACAGAGCACAGTTCTACTCTGACACACATAGAGGGTTAGAATGAGTTGGAGGCAATTCCACAGGAACTGGAATTTAGGTAAGGCTCATTTTTCAAGACATATGATGATGCAGTGGTTAAAGCACTCATCTACTAACCAAAAGATCGGCAGTTCAAACCCACCAGCCTCTTGGTGTGAGAAAGATGTGACAATCTGCTTCCATAAAAAGTACTGCCTTGGAAACCTTATGAAAGGGCAGTTCTACTCTGTCCATAGGGTCACTATGAGTCAGAATTGACACAGCAGTAGAGCTCCCCAACAGCAGTAGGTTTGCTTTTTTTTTTTTTTTTAAGGCTTATTATTTAGTAGGATTGCAGATGGTTACTCATCCTGTTATTGGAGTTCTTGTCAATTAAAATTTTTATTGCAATGTACTGAGTTAATCTCTTCTGAAGTGGTTCAAACTATTAATGAACAATAACATATGTGCTCAAAACCAGGGTTGTTTTGGTTACCTCATGCTGCTCTAACAGAAAATATCACATATGGATGACTTTAACAAACAGGAGTTTATTCTCTTAGCAGTTTTGGAGGGTAGAAGTCCAAGTTCAAAGTGCTAGGCCTTAGGTGCTGGATGAAAGCCCCTCTATCTTGGGCTTCAGCTCTGCCTCTTGGTCTCAGCCCACTGAGTCTTTCTTCACTCAGGTACCTACTGGCTGCTGAGGCTGAAAAACCTGAGGTTGACAAGTAAACAGGCACAGTCCCTATATTACCAAACCACACATCAGGCCACTGATTCAAGTCCATTAAGAGTCCTACGATCGGCAGACAACATGTCAGGTTGGTGAACAACGACACAGCTACATGCAGGATTCAAGAATGCCAAAACCTACAGACTAATCCCAAAGCTACTCCTTATATACTAGAAGCAGACCACATCCCTAAAGCAGCTATTCAGTTGCTTGTGGCAGATGCCACAATGGAGCTGATTGCCAGTCTCGTCATGGGGAATAACTACAACCAGCTGCCCAACCACTCAAAACCAAGCCCAGTCAAGTTGACACATAACCTTAACTACCACAAGGGTACTGGAGGAGCATCCGGCCTTGATTGTCTTAGGTTTCCTTGACTTAGATCATAACTATAAGGAGTGTGCACAATTGGGTAAATGCTGGCCATCTCATCTCAAACACACAGCTACATTCTTGGAGGATATTTGTTGAGAAAAGCTAAGAGCTTTACAGCATTATTGCTCAGAAATGAAAGTGATTATGTGCACATGAGGATATAAAATGTAGTATTCCACACTGTGCTCAGTAAGCACTAGTCATGTATTCAACAGCTTATACTAGTGTGAATTCAGAGCTTCTGTTGGTATGATCTAGGAGCTCTGGTGGTGTAGTGCCTATAAGGCATGTGACTGCTAACCAGAAGGCTGGCGGTTCAAACCCACCAGCCACTCCTCGGAAGGAAGGTTGGACAATCTACTTCCGTAGTGATACTGCCTCAGAAACCCAAAGAGGGATCTCTATGAGTAGGATCAGACTCCCAGGCAGTGGGTTTGGTTTTTTTTGTTGTTGTTGTTGCTATGATCTAAGTCAAGAAGACAACTGGAAGCCTCCAAAGTCCTGTCTTCTCTTTCACACTTCCTACTGTACTGGGGGAGGAGAGGGACTTTGAGAAGACCAAACAAGGAACTATGATGTAGCAGCAATGCTATATGAAGTAAAATTAAAAAAAAAAAGAAACTTAAAGAGGAATTCAACTATTTCATGAGGTAGCATATGATCATGAACCTATGGTAATGAAGGAAGAAGGCCAAACTTCATTGAACGCACTGGAGAAAAACAAGGCTCCAGGAATTGAAAGAACACCAATTGAGAAGTTTCAACATATGGATATATAGTATTGGAGGTACTCCCTTACATATGCCAAGAAATTTGGCCACTCAACAGGAAGAAATCCATATTAGTTTCCTTTCCAAAGAAAGGTAATTCAATAGGATATGGAAATCATTAAAAAATATAATTGATATTGCACACAAGTAAAATCTTGCTGAAAATAATTTTAAAATGGTTGCAGTGGTACATAGGGAACTGCCAGAAATTCAAGCTGGATTCAGAAGAGGATGTGGCAAGAGGAATATCACTGCTGATGTCAGTGGATCTTGGCTGAGAGCAGAGAATACCAGAAAGATGTTTACCTGTGCTTTATTGACAATAAAAAGGCATTTCACTGTGTGGATCTTAAACAGTTATGGATTACCTTGGGAAAAATGAGAATTCTGCAACACTTTAATTGTGCTTATGTACAGCTTGTACATAGACCAAGAGGCAATTTTTCAAACAGAACAAAGAGATACTGCATAGTTTAAAAGCAGGAAAAGTGGATATCAGGGTTTATCTTTTCACATGTTTATTAAATTTGTACACTGCGCAAATAATCCAAGATGTTGGACAATATGAGGAAGAATGTGGCATCAGGATTGGAGGAAGACTCATTAACAATCTGTGATATGCAAATGATATGACTTTGCCTCCTGAAAGCCAAGAAGACTTGAAACACTTACTGAAAAAACTCAAAGACCACAGCCTTCAATATGGGTATCAACATACAGAATACAAAAATTGTCATAACTGGACTAATAAACAACACCATGATAAATGGAGAAAAGACTGAAGTTATCAAAGATTTCATTTTACTTGGTTCTATAGTCAACACCCATGGAAGCAGCTGTCAAGAAATCAAAATATGTATTGCATTTGTGAAATCTACTGCAAACAACCTCTTTAAAATTTTAGAAAGCAAGCACGTCACTTTAAAGCCTAAGGTGGACCTGCTCCAAGCTGTGGTAGTTTTAATCCCCTCATATACATGCAAAATCTGGATAATGAATAAGGAATATCAAATAATTGATGACTTTGAATTATGATGTTGTGAATAACATTGAATATACCAAGGAGTGCCAGAAGAAGGAACAAATCTGTCTTGGAATAAGTACAGCTAGAGTGCTCCTGTGATAGTTAAGGTTGTATGTCAACTTGGCTGGGCCATGCTTTTGAGTGGCTGGGCAGCTGGATATAGTTACTCCCCATGATGAGATTGTAATCACCTCTATGGTGGAATCTGCTGTGAGCAGCAAAGTAGTTGCCTTCAGGATGTGGCCTGCTTTCAGTATATAAGGAGAAGCTTTGAGGAAGATCTTTAACTTTTGACACATTTGGATTCTGCATTTGGCTGAGTCTTTATCTCCAGTTCCTGGACTTGAACCAGTGGTCTGCTGTGTTGCCTACTGATTTTATGATTTTTCCTGGACTTGCACTAGTTGCCTGCTGTGCTGCCTGCTTATCTTGGGATTGTGCCACTTTACCTGCCAACCTTGGGTCCATCAGCCTCAGCAGCCAGCAGCTGCCTGAGTTGAGAGATGCCTCTAGCTACAGTGGGCCTGGAATAAGAGGCAGAGCGGAAGTCCAAGGCTGAGGGACCTTGACCCAGCCTCTAGAGCCAGCACTCTGAATTTGGGTTTCTAGAATTCTTAACTGTGAGAGAATAAATCCCTTTTTGTTAAGCCAACCATTTGTGGTATTTCTGTTATAGCAGCACTAGAGAACCAAGACAACTCCTTAGCAGTAAGGATGGCAAGACTTCCTCTCTCATATTTTGGACGTGTTATCAGGAGGGTCTAGTCTCTAGAGAAAGACATCATGCTTGGTAAAGTAGAGGGTCAATGAAAAAGGGGAAGACCCTCAACAAGATAGATTGACAGAGTGGCTGCAACAATGGTCTCACACATAATGATGATGTGAGGATGGGCAGTGTTTCATTCTGTTGTGCACAGTGTCACATAAGTCAGAACCACCTCAATGGCACCTAACAACAACATTGGTTGCCCAAGAAGTTTGAGGAAACAGGAAGCCACTGCTAATGGGCACAGTTTCTTTTTTGGGGTTTTAAAAAGATCTAAAATTTCTTGTGGTGATGGTTACACAAAGTTTGATAAGTCTTATATTCAGTATAATTTAGTACAAACTTTGTGATTTCCATTTTTACTTCTTATGGACCTAGAAGAATGATTTCTCTATGGCCTAGCACATTGCCAGTTTTGGTAAATGGCCTAGGAGCACTTAAAAAGAATTTTATCATGCTTTATTTTTTATTATTATTATTTTTAAATTTTATTGTGCTTTGGGTGCAAATTTACAAAGCAAATTTGTTGTGATAGTTGGAGTTATGGGTCAACTTGGCTGGACCACAATTCTGAGTGGTTTTAGTAGGTGTGATGTGGGTTATTCCCATGATAAGATCGGATGCATATGTTTTGAGCAGCTATTCCATTGAAAGGGAGTTTCCTTAGGGGTGTGGCCTGCTTACATCCAATATATTTATGGACATCCTGGGAAAAAGAGACACTCTTCTCTGGATTGGGACCCTGTTGTGCTGCCTACAACTCTCTGTGAGAGAACAATCCACTATTTGGCCTGGTGATCTTGGATTCATCATTCGTTGGCGTCAACAGCCAGGATACAGCCTGCCCACTTTGAGCTCCTCAGCTCCTGCAGCTGTGTGAGTCAGAAAAAGCCTCCAGCTTGATTTGATGTCTGACCCAACAATTTGTGACTTGCCAGTTTCTATAAGTGTGTGAGCCATTTTCCAAAGATAGATTTCTCTCTCTCTCTCTCTCTCTCTCTCTCTATATATATATATATATAAGCTTTACTGGTTTTGCTTCTCTACAGAAGCCAGTCTAACACATTTGGTACTGAGAGTGGTTCTAGAGAGACAAAATCATAAGCATGAACTTCCCGAATTGGTTCCCACTGATTCTGTTTTGGTTCTTCAATTTGATTAGTCATAAAGGCCCTGGTGATTCTGCCTCCATTAGTAAAGAGGGTCCTGCTAATCTGTGGTGTGAGGTGGTAACATTAATATGCAAAATAAAACCACCAATAGATCAAGTATTTTTGAGAAGTGAGGCTCTGGGTGATGGCATATTTGATATTTTCTGTAATTTTGTCAGTATGAGGACTATAAGTAAGCTGGTTGGTTGGTCCTACTTATGCTAGCAAAGTGGTGAAAGAGCGAGATGAGTACAGGGCTGCTGAGTCACAGCTCAAGTGCCATATAAAAGACCTCAATGTTTCCAACTGTGCTCTGAAAGAAAGCCTTATTTCTTCTAGTAACAGAGCTGATATTGCCTAAAAGCAAACTCAGAGTCTTATTATAAGATTGGCTGAATTATAACGTCAATTGAATTGCCAACACAGAATGCTGTCTGAAGTTAAAGTGAGGGCATTGATTGGGAAAAAATGGGATCCTGAAATGTGGAATGGGGACATATGGGCAGACAGTCAGCAAGATGAGGATATGGAGCTTGTAAATTATGTTGAATCCCTCCCATCTGAACCAAAACCAAACTTACTGCCATGGAGTCAGATCCGATTCATACTGACTCCTCCTTGGGTTTCTGAGGCAGTATCACTACAGCAATAGATTGCCCCATCTTCCTTCCTCCAGGTGGCTGGTAGGTTTGAACTGCCAGCCTTCTGGTTAGCAGTCAAATGCCTTAGGCACTATACTACCAGAGCTCCCTTCCATCTGAAGAGATTAATATAAAACCATTATCCCTTCTACCTCCATTTGATGGGATTAACCCTACTGTTTCTACTGGGTCATTGCTTGAGTTAGATGCCATGGAAGATATTGCTGAATGTTCTCAGGAACTGTCCCATCCACCCATTTTTGCTGCTAGACCTATAACTAAACTTAAGTCTAAGTGAGCCCCAAGAGGTGAAATGCAAAGTGTGACTGAGGAGATGGTATGGTACACTTGAAAAGACCTACTTGATTTTGCTAACATGTACAGACAGAAACCTGGAGAATATGTGTGGGAAAGGCTACTGAGGGTGTGGGATAATGGTGCAAGGAATGTAACATTGGATCAGTCTGAGTTTATTGATTTAGGCCACTAAATGTGGATTCTTCATTTCATGTTTTAGCTCAAGAGGTTAAGAAAAGTTCTAATAGCTTATTTGGTTGGCTTACTGAAGCATGCGTTATATGGTGACCTACCTTATGTCAAGTAGAATTACCAAACCTGCCTTGATATAATGTAGAAGAAGATATCCAGAGGCTTAGGGAAATTGGGCTGTTAGAATGGATTTATCAGATTAGACCCCTAGAGCCAGAAATTGAGAGTCCAGAGGACATGCCTTTCACCAGTATGGTGAAGAATAAATTTGTGAAGGGAGCCCCAGCATTCTTGAAGACTGCTGTGATTGCTATTTTATGTAAGCAGGATTTGACAGTGGAACTGCCTTAATTGAACTAAGACACTTAACATGATGGGGCTGATCAGACCCCATGGCAGTAGGGGCCAAGGGGCAGCATTTATTTGACAAAGACAAGGTGGGTATAGTTACCGTAATAGACAGCAGATTCAAAATAATAATCAGAATATTCTGACTTGTGTGGAATTATGGCATTGGTTACTTAGTCATGGTGTTCCTAGAAGTGAAATACATCACAAACCTACTAAATATTTACTTGATCTGTATAGACAGAAAAATTCTAGATGACATGAACAACAGTCTAGATTAAAGAGACAGAATGCAGAGTCACAGTCTCTCAATTAATTCCCAGACTTGAGTCAGTTTACAGACCCACAACCCCTTGAAAGAAGGGGAGGCCAGGTCTCTTTGAGGAAGGACCCTATTACCTTACCAAAATTTATAATGTCAGTCTTTCTACCAGCCTTCCCCAAAGGGATCTGAGACCTTTTACAAGAGTGATTGTTCACTGGGGAAAAGGAAATAAGCAGACTTTTTGGGGATTACTGGACACTCACTCTGAATTAGTACTAATTCCAGGAAACCCAAAGCATCACTGTGGCCCACCAGTCAGAGCACGGCATATGCAGGTCAAGTTATTGATGGACTCTTAGCTCAGGTGTGTTTCACAGTGGGTCCAGTGGGTCCCCGAACCCATCCTGTAGTGATTTCCCCAGTTCCAGAATATGTAATTGGAATAGATACACTGAGCAATTGGCAGAATTCCCACATTGTGTTCCTGACATGGGGAGCAAGTGCTATTATAGTAGAAAAAGCTGAGTGGAAGCCACTAGAACTGCCTCTACCTACAAAAATAGTAAACCAAAAGGAAACTGCATCCCTGGAGGGGTTGCCAAGATTACTGCCACCCTCAAAGACTTGAAGGATGCAGGGGTGGTGATTCCTACTACATCCCCATTTAATTTGCCTATTTGGCCTGTGCAAAAAAACAGATGGATCTTGGTGAATAACAGTAGATTATTGTAAACTTAATCAGGTGGTGACTCTAATTGCATGCAGCTGCTGTTCCTGATGTAGTTTCATTACTTGAGCAAATTAGCACATTTCCTGGTACTTGGTATGCAGCTATTGATCTGGCCAATGCCTTTCTCTCAATATCAGTTTCAAAGGACCATCAGAAGAAGTTTGCCTTCAGCTGACAAGGACAACAATATACTTCCACAGTGCTTCCTCAAGGTTTATCAACTCCCTAGCACTGTCATAATTTGCTTGGTAGGAATCTTGATCTCCTTTCCCTTCCTCAAGATATCACACTGGTCTGTTATATTGATGGCATTATGGTGTTTAGACCTAGTAAGGAAGAAGTATTGATGACTCTAGACTTTTTGGTGAGACATCTGTGTGCTAGAGGGTAAGAAATTAACCCAACAAAAATTCAGGCACCTCCCACTTCAGTGAAATTTCTAGGGGTCTAGTGGTGTGGGGCATGTTGAGATATTCCTACTAAAGTGAAGGATAAGTTATTGTATCTGGCTTCCCCCACAACTAAAAAGGAGACACAACGTCTGGTGGGCCTCTTTGGATTTCGGAGGCAACATATCCCTCATTTGCCTGTGTTGCTTCGGCCTATTTATCAAGTGATTTGGAAAGCTTCTAGTTTTGAGTGGGACCCATAACAACAGAAGACTCTTCAACAGGTTCAGGCTGCCATACAAGCTGCTCTGCCACTTAGACCATATGATCTGGTTGATCCAATGGTGCTTGAAGTGTCTGTAGCAGATAGAGATGCTGTTTGGAATCTTTGGCAGGTCTCTATTGGTGGATTACAATGCAGAAACCTGGAATTTTGGAGCAAAGTCCTGCCATCCTCTGCAGATAACTACTCTCCTTTTGAGAAACAGCTTTTGGTTTGTTACTAGGCTGTAGTAGATATGGAACATCTAACCATGGGCCACCAAGTGACCATGAGGCCTGAGCTGCCCATCACAAACTGGGTGTTCTCTGACCACAGAGTTATAAAGTTGGGAGTGCACAGCAGCATGCCATCATTAAATGGAAGTGGTATATTAGAGATTGGGCTCAAGCAGGACTTGAAGGCAGAAGTAAGTTGCATGAGAAAGTTGCCCAAATGCCTATGGTCTCCACTCCAGTCACATTACCTTCCCTCTCCCAGTCTGCACCTATAGCCTCATGGGGAGTTCCTTATGATAAGTTGACTGAGGAAGAGAAAACTCGTGCCTGGTTTACAGATGGTTCTGCACAATATGCAGGCACCACTCGAAAGTGGACAGCAGTGACACTGCACCCCTTTCTGGGACTTCCCTGAAGGACAATGGTGAAGGGAAATTCTCCCAATGGGCAGAACTTTGAGCCATTCATCTGACTGTTCATTTTGCATGGAACAAGAAATGGCCAAATATATGATTGTATATGGATTCATGGGCTGTGGCCAATGGCTTGGCTGGATGGTCTGGGACTTGGAAGAATCATGATTGGAAAATTGGTGACAAGGATGTATGGGGAAGAAATATGTGGATAGATCTCTCTGAATGGGCCAAAGGAGTAAAGATATTTGTGTCTCATGTGAATGTCCACCAAAAGGTGACCTCAGCAGAGGAGGACTTTGACAATCAGGTGGATACAATGACACATTCAGTGGAAACCAGTTATCATTTTCCCCAGCTACTCCTGTCATTGCTTAATGGTCTCATGATAAAAGTGGCCATGGTGGCAGGGATGGGGGTTATGCATGGGCTTATCAAAATGGACTTCCACTTACCAAGGCTGATTTGGCTACCACCACTGCTGAGTGCCCAATCTGCCAGCAACAGAGACCAATAGTGAGTCCACAATATGGAACCATTCCTCGGGGCCATCAGTCAGCAACCTGGTGGCAAGTTGGTTACATTAGACCACTTCCATCATGGAAAGGACAGTGTTTTGTTCTCACTGGAATAGATACTTATTCTGGCTATGGATTCACCTGCCCTGCATGCAATGCTTCTGCCAAAACTATCATCCATGGACTTACAGAATGCCTTATCCATCATCATGGTATCCCACACAACATTGCTTTGGATCAAGGGACTCACTTCACAGCAAATGAAGTGAGGCAATGGGCCTATGCTCATGGAATTCACTGGTGTTACCATGTTCCCCATCATCCTGAAGCAGCTGGCTTGATAGAACAATGGAATGGCCTACTAAAAACACAATTACATCACCAGCTAAGTGGCAATACCTTGAAGGGTTGGGGAAATGTTCTCCAAGAGACTATATATGCTCTAAACCAGTGTCCAATATATGGTGCTGTGTCTCCAATAGCCAGGATTCATTGGTCCAGGAATCAAGGGGTGGAAACTATTACCCTTAGTGACCCACTCACAAAATTTTTGCTTCCTGTCCCTGCTACCCTATGCTCTGCAGGTCTGGAGATCTTATTACCAAAAAGAGGAACACTCCCACTTGGAGACACAAAACTGATCGCATTGAACTGGAAGTTAAGAATGCCATCCAGACATTTTGACTTCCTCATGCATCTTGATCAACAAAGAAGAACATTACTGTACTATCTGGTGTGATATATCCTGATAACCAAGGGGAAATTGGATTGACATTACATAATGGAGGTAAAGAAGGATATGTCTGAAATACAGGAGATTCTTTAGGATGTCTCTTAGTACTACTGTGCCCTGTGATTAAAGTCAATGGAAACTTACAGCAACCCAATTCTGATATGTCTACTAATGGCCCAGACCTTTCAGGAATGAAGGTTTGAGTCACCCCACCAGGTAAAGGCTCACAACCACCTGAGGTAGTTGCTAAGGGCAAAGGAAATACAGAATGGGTAGTGGAAGAAGGTAGTTCCGAATATCAGCTACAGCCATGTGACAGTTGCAGAAACGAGGACTGTGACTGTTTTATTTCTTCATTTTATTTGTGCATGAAATATTTTTGTTTCCTTCTGTTATTAACTATGAAATGTAAACAGGGTTAATGCATTTGGTTGTACATGTGTTAGTGTATCATGTTAGGCACAATTATGACTTTATAATTGTCCTTATTTAGAGATTATGTGTGGTTAAGGAGATGTCTACAGCTGCCAAGTTGACAAGGGGTGGACTGTGATAGTTGGAGTTGTGTGTCAACTTAGCTGGACCACAATTCTGAGTGGTTTAAGCAGTTGTGATGGGGTTATTCCTATGATGAGATTAGATGTACGTTTTGAGTAGCCAATTCATTGAAAGGGAGTTTCCCTAGGGGTGTGGCCTGCTTCCAATATATTTATGGACATCCTGGGAAAACAGACACTTTTCTGTGGATCGGGATCCTGTTGTGCTACCACAACTGTCTGTGAGCAAACAATCCACCATTTGGCCTGATGATCTTGGAGTCATCATTGATTGGAGTCAACAGCCAGCGTACTGCCTGCTAACCTTGAACATGTCAGCCCCTGCAGCTGCATGAGTCATGAAAAGTCTCCAGCTTGATGTTTAATCCAGAACTTGTGACTTGCCAACTTCTATAAGTGTGTGAGCCATTTTCCTAAGATAAAATTCTCTCTATATATATATACAAGCTTTACTGGTTTTGCTTCTCTAGAGAATCTAGCCTAACACATTTGTTTTACATTCAACAGTTTTACACATTTTATTTCACTCCCTGATTACCATCCTCAACCATAACAAACTCTACTCCCCTCCTGTCCCTGAGACTACCCCCTCTCTATGCACTTCTTATCTATGCATTCCTGTCTATCCAGCTTTCCTTCTATGTGAATGCTGCCCCTCTGGTGTCATACTTTTTGCACAAATAACATGCACCTTCTGTTTTTGTTTGCCAATTGTTCCCTCCCCCACAACATAATTTTTTTAAGCACTGCTATCCCATTTTTTTTTATTTTCACATGTTGCTGTATAAAGAAAATTAGTATAGCAAGTCTACAAAAATATCTCTCAGGGGTATGCAACATAGAAGATATATGTTATTTTGTTAAAAATATGGTAATTCTATTGTCGTTTGGGGAAGTGTTCTATATTTGTCAGTTAATCATGTTTGTTAAATACATTGTCCAGAACTTTCATATCTTTAATACTTTTTTCCAGCTATTTCTATGCGTTATTAAAGCATTATACTAAAATCTTCAATTATACTGATGGATTTGTATATCTCTCTATTCTGTCCATTTTGTTTGTTTTATGTCATTTGTGGTTATGTTTCTGGGTATATATAGATTTAGAATTATTGTGTATTTCTATTGGACTGATTCTTTTATCATTAGGAAATATATTTATTTATCTTTTTAATGCTTCTTGTGTAAAAGTTTACTTTATTATTAACTACAGCTACACTTTTACTTTCTTTTATTCTCAACTTTTCTGTGTTTCAGGTATACTTCAGACATATTGCAGGTTTGGTTCAGACCATCTCAATAGAGCAAATATGGCAATAAAATGATTCATACAATTTTTTTGGTTCCTCAGTGCATATATGTGTTTCAGTGAGTTGCTTGGTATTACCTTCCAGCCATGTTCTTTGTGACTCCCATCAGATGTCTAGGTGGAATGAAAAAAAAATGAGATGCTTGTGGCTCACCAAGAGGATTGTTAAGAAAGTACCATTGTTGGACCATGCAAATAAGGTATATGGAACACTAATATGGGGATTGGTCAGTTTTGCCATCTGACTAGGTTTAAAATGAGCCATTCCACAGATGGAAGGGGAGAATCTCACTATCATCAAGAAAGAAGAGCCAAAAGTGGAGCACATCCTTTGGACCCATTATCTCTGTGCTGAACCTCCTAGATGCAGGACACTGAGAGTTGTGACACCAGAGCACAAGAAATAATGGCAGAAAATTTGTGGCAGCAGAGGCAGCAGAACCAAGACACCAGAATGAGATAGAACCCAGCTCATGAAGCAAGAAAACTGAGTGCCTTGAGCCAAGCCTTACTGGTGAAATGGGGTACCTCTGTATATTTCTTGACAGAGCTAAAAGAGCATTGTAACACTTACTCAAGCATGGCAGAGGCCAAGGCACTGCGGGGCTGAGAGGCTGAGGACCAGAGATAGAGGTGTGCCTGAAGACACTGCTGAGAAGAGGGTGTCCTGATCAAAGAACTGTATCCTAAATGTTCTTAAATCTAAATTGTAACCTGTTACTTCCTTGATAAGCCAAATAATCAATATAGTCTGTGAATTCTGTGTGACCATTTCAATGAATTATTGAAACCACCAGAGAAGTAGCATGCTGTAGGAGGGATGTTTGGTGTCAGAGTTGGTAAAAAGGTTGGTGGGTGGAAGCATGCCTGACCTCC
>NW_006921758.1:1909491-1922144 GCF_000298275.1 Orycteropus afer afer | reverse complement strand
ATATATATATACATACATACACACACAGTATATGCAAAGGGCAATAAAATGAAGTGCACACATATTTCCTGTAAGAAGCATAGTTGTTTTTAATTTTATTGTCTAACAATCTAGTCTTCCTTTAGACTAATTAACTTTTAAAAATTATTCTATTATTCCTTCCATCCAAATTATTTATACACTATTTTAACTTCTATTTTTTTGGTCATCCTAGAAATCACAGATTTCCTAGTAGTGCTAGAAATCTAGAATCTTTTAAAGCCATTTATTCATCTCCCATCTCTTAAACTATTAGTTGATGCATTTACTTCTATATATACTTAAAACTTGACAAGAAATCATTATTATTGTTTTGTAAAAACAAAACTTATTTATATTAAGCTATATATTTTACAGTTTCCAAGGCTCTTCATTTACACCTCTTGTTCCATTTTTCCATGTAGAATTTTTATTTCTCCAGCCTGAAGGACTCCCTTTAACAGTGGAGTGAAGGCATTCTTAAGATGAACAAATCCAAGATTTTTTGGTCTCAAAATGTCTTTACTTTAGTAGGATTTATATTTTTTGTTTTTGCTGTGTACATATTTCCAGTTTAGCAAGTTTTTCTTCCAGCACTTTAAAAATAAAAATAGGCACTATGCTACCAGAAACAGCACCATATATTGAATACTGGTTTAGAGCATATACAGCCTCCTGGAAAACATTGCCCCAACCCTGTAAGGTATTGCCACTTAGCTGGCATGGTAATTGTGTTTTTAGTAGGCCATTCCACTGTTCTATCAAGCCCATTTCTTCAGGATGATGGGGAACATGATAAGACCGGTGAATTCCATGAGCATAGACCCATTGCCACACTTCATTTACTGTGAAGTGAGTCCCTTGCTCTGAGACAATACTGTGTAGGATACCATGATGGTGGGTAAAGCATTCTGCAAGTCCACAGATAGTAGTTTTGGCAGAAGCAGAGGATGGCAGGATTTGCTGCCAAATCCTAAGGGTCTGTGCTGCTCTTCACCAATAGGGGCTGGCCAAAGACTCCAAACAGCATCTCTATCTGCCATGGACACTTCAACCACCTTTGGATCAGCCATATCATATGGCCCAAGTGGCAGCTTGCACAGCAGCCTGAACCTGTTGAAGAGCCTTCTGTTGTTTTGGTCCCCACTCAAAACTAGCAGCTTTTTGAGTCACTTGAAAAATAGCCAAAGCAACACACCCAAATGAGGGATATGTTGCCTCCAAAATTCAAAGAGGGCCACCAGACATTGTGCTTCCTTTTTAGTTGTGAGGGAAGCCAGATACAATAACTTATCCTTCACTTAGTAAGATTAACTTGACATGCCCCACACCACTGGTCCCCTAGAAATTTCACTGAGGTGGAAGATGTCTGAATTTTTGTTGGATTAATTTCCTACCCTCTAGCACACAGATATCTCACCAATAAGTCTAGAGTCATTGATACTTCTTCCTTACTAGATCTAATCAGCATAATGTCATCAATGTAATAGACTAGATATCTTGTTGAAGTGAAAGGCAATCAAGATCCCTAAGGACTAAATTGTGACATAGTGCTGGAGAGTTGATATACCTTTAGGGTAGCACTGTGAAAGTATATTTTTGACTTTGCCAGCAGAAGGCAAACTGCTTCTGATGATCCTTCAAAATTGATATTGAAAAAAAGTCATTGGCCAGATCAACAGCTGCCTATCATGTATCAGGAGATGTATTACTTTGCTCAAGCAATGAAACCACATCAGGAATAGCAGCTACGATTGGAGTTACCACCTGATTAAGTTTACGATAATCTACTGTCTTTCACCAAGATATGTGTTTTTTGCACAGGCCAAACAGGCAAGTTAAATGGGGACGTTGTGGGCATCAATCACCCTGCCTGCATCCTTCAAGTCCTTGATGATGGCAATAATCTCTTCAATCCCTGCAGACATGTGATATTGCTTTTGGTTTACTATTTTCCTAGGTAGAGGCAATTCTAATGGCTTCCACTTGGCTTTTCCTACCATAATAGCCCTTACTCCACATGTCATGGACCCAATGAGAGAATTCTGCAAATTGCTGAGTATATCTATTCCAATTATGCATTCTGGAACTGGGGAAATCACTACAGGATGGGCTTGGGGACCCACTGGACTCACTTTGAGACAGACCTGAGCTAAGACTCCAACATTAACTTGACATCCATATGCCCCCACTCTGACTGGTGGGGCACACTGACATTTTGGGTATCCTGGAATTAGTGTCAATTCAGAGCCACTATCCAGCAATCCTCAAAACATCTGATTATTTCCTTTTCCCCAAGGAACAATCTGTCACTCTCCTCAAAGAGCTTAGAGCCCTGTGGGGAAGGCTGGGAGAAAGATTAACAGTATAAAGTTTTGACAATGTAGTGGGGTCCTTCCTCAAGGGGACCTGGCCTGCTTCATTCAAGGGGTTGTGTGTCTATAAACTGGCTTAAGTCTGAGAAGTAATTGAGGGTCCATGACTCTCTATTCTGGTGATTCAATCTAGACTGCTATTCATGTGACCTCGAATTCTTCTGTTTATACAGATCAAGTAAATATTTAGTAGGTTTCTCATGTATTTCACTCTGAGGAACACCATGCTAATGTAGTCAATGTCATAATTATACATGAATCAGATTATTCTGATTACTTCTTTGACTCTGCTGTATGTATACCCACCTTATCTTTGTTGATAAACTGCTGCTACTTGACCCCTACCACCGCAATATCCAATGAGCCCCATTGTAGTTACCTAACTTCTTAATTCAAATCTGGCTTACATAAAATAGCAATCACAGCAGTCTTCAAGGGTGCTGGCGCTTCCTTCACAAATCTGTTCCTCACCATAGTGGTAAAAGGTGTGTCCTCTGGGCTCTCCATATCTAGGTCTAAGGGCCTAATTTAATAAATCCATTCCAACATGTCAAGTGCCCTAAGCTTTTGGATACCTTCTTCTACAATATATCAAGGCAGGTATGGTATTTCAACTTAACTTAATGTAGGTCACCACATAATCCGTCCTTCAGTAAGCCAATCAAATAAACAATTAGATCCTTTCCTAACCTCTTGAGCTTAAACACTGAAGAATCTGTGCTTAGTGGGCCTAAATCAATAAACAGACCAAACTAATGTTACATTCCTTGCACCGTTATCCCCATCCTTCATAGCCATTCTCCCACATATTCTTCAGGTTTCTGTCTGTACATGTTAGCAAAATCAAGCATGTCTTTTCAGGTGTAACATACCACTTCCCAGTCACACTGTACTTCACCTTTTGGGGCTCGCTTGAACTTAAGTCTAGTTATAGGTCTGGCAGCAACAATAGGTGGTTGGGGCAGTTCCTGAGAACATTCAGCAATGTTTTCCATGGCATCTGACTCAGGCAACAACTCAGCAGGAACAGTTTGGTTAATTCCATCAAATGGAAGTGGAAGGGATAATGGGTTTATAGTTATGAGTTCAGATGGGAGGGATAGTATTGTTGGCAGGAGGGATTCAACATAATTAAAGGGCTCCATGTACCCATCTTCCTAACTGTCATCCCAGATGTTCCCATCCCAGGTTTCAAAACCCCATTCCTTCCCAATCAATGCCCTCACTTTAACTTCAGACACCAATCTGTGTGGGCAATTCAATTGGCTTTATAATTCAGCCACCCTTATAATAAGACTCTCAGTTTGTTTTTCAACAATATCAGCTCTGTTACTAGAAGAAATAAGGCTTTCTTTCAGGGTGTAATTGGAGACATGGAGGTCTTTTATGTGGGGTTTGAACTGGGACTCTGCTGTCCTCAGCTTATCTCACTCTTTCACTACTTTGTCTAGTGTAAGTAGGACGAACCAACCAGCTTCCTTATATTCCTCAAGCTGACAGAATTACAGAAAAGTATCAAGCATGTGATCACCCAGAGCCTCACTTTTCAGAAATACTTGATCTATTGATGGTGTTTTTTTGTGTATTAATGTTTCCACCTTACTCCATGGGTTGTTGTTGTTGTTATGTGCCATTGAGTTGGACCAGACTCATAGCGACTCCTCCTTGGGTTTTCGAGGCAGTATCACTATAGAAGTAGATTGCCCCATCTTTCTTCTGAGGAGTGGCTGGAGGGTTAGCAGGGCCCCTTTACTAAGGGAGGCAGAGTCATCAGTTCTTTTATAATTAATCAAACTGGAGAACCAAAACAAAATTGGTGAGAACCAATATAGGAAACTCATCCTTATGATTTTGTCTCTCTAGAGCCACTCTTGGTACCAAATGTCTTAGGATGAGTTCTCTAGAGTAGCAAAACCAGTAAAGCTAATGTGTTGCTCTTAGTTGTTGTTGTTATGTGCCATCAAGTCAGCTCTGACTCATAGCAACCCCTTCTTGGGTTTCTGAGGCGGTATCACTACGGAAGTAGATTGCCCAATCTTCCTTCCAAGGAGTAGCTGATGGGTTTGAACTGCCAGCCTTCTGGTTAGCAGTCAAGTGCTTTAGGCACTATGCTACCAGAGTTCCTAAATCTTATGTATATGTGTATATATATATATATAGAGAGAGAGAGAGAGAGAGAGAGATTTATCTTAGGGAAATGGCTCACACAATTATGGAAGCTGGCAAGTCCCAAGTTCCTGGATCAAATGTCAAGCTGGAGGCTTTATCTGACTCATGTAGCTGCAGGCGCTGATGAGCTCAAGATTGGCAGGCAGTAGAACAGGCTCCTGACTTTGGCAGATAATGAATTCAAGATCAGCAGGAAAAATGGTGGATTTTTGGCTACAGGACAATTGTAGGCAGCACAGATCAACAGAAGGTTCATGAATTTTCCTAGGACATCCATTTATGTATTGGAAGCAGGCCACACCCCTAAGGAAACTCTCTTTCAACTGACTAATCAAAGCATCACATCTCATCATGGGAACAACCACATCACAGCTGCTTAAACCACTGAGAATCATGGTCCAGCTAAGCTGATACACAACACCAACTATAAAAATAACATTCATTAGTTTTGAATAATTCTCAGCTTTTATACCTTCCAATACTGCATTTATTAAATTTGTACATTTTCTATTAAATTGTTTTCCTTTTCATTAATTTGGTATTTTTCTATGTCTATTTGATTATTTTTAGATTTTACCCTTTCATATATTTTGGCATTGTAATTCAGCCACCCTTACAATAAGACTCTGGGTTTGGTTTTTGACGATATCAGCTCTGTTACTAGAAGAAATAAGGCTTTCTTTCAGGGTGTAATTGGAGACATTTTCACCTACATTCTTGATTTTTTATTAGTAATATTTATGTTAAAATATTTTTTGGTTTCTTCAATATTAGTAGTATTTTGGGTTCTGCTTTTACTGCTCGTTATTCCCTTGATTATTTGTATATTTTCTTACTTTTTCATATATTTAGGAAATTACTTTTTGCTCAAGATGTTGAATATAAAAGAACCACAAATAACCCATATGACTTAATTTTCCATCACAGTAAATTTTCCCATTTTTTGTGTTAGAGAGATAAAGTGAGGGCCTGATCATTTTAATCTATCTTATCAGGGATTTGGCTATGTGAAGCCAGTTGGAAGTTTTAGTGATACTGAGGCTAATTCTGTTACTCAGGTTGTGATTTTCCTGAACTTTGCTTATGAGCATGACCACGCTTTTCCACTTCAAAAACTACAGGAGATTCAGGTCAGTCTTTCCAAGGTCCTTACCCTAGCTTTCCAATATTCTATTCCTTAAGGATGAAATCTTTCAAATATCTTGAAGGGGAGACTAGCTATCTGCTTGAGGTGGTTCCATCTTTCTGGGTGGTCTTTGTTTTCTAAACACTAAAAGTTAGGAGATTTCAATTTATCTTTTGACATCAATCTCCAGCCTCCTATACAGCCATGTATTTGTTTTTAGGTGTCGAGTCATCTTCGACTCATAGTGATCCTATGCACAGCAGAACAAAACACTGTCCAGTCCTGTGCCAGCCTCATATTCCCTTCTATACTTGAGCCCATCTTTGCAGCCACTGTGTCAGTCTATCTTGTTCAGAGCCTTCCCCTTCTTCACTGACCCTCCACTTTACTGAGCATATCTTTCTCCATGAAATGATTCCTCCTGACAACATGATCAAAGTAGATGAGACGAAGTCTGACCATTCTCACTTCCAAGGAGCATTCTGGCTGCACTTCTTCTGAGACAGATCTGTTAGTCCTTTTAGCAGTCCATCATTCTCCTGGCATTCTTCTTCAGAACCACAACTCAAACGCATCACCTCTTCTTTGGTCTTCTTTATTCTTTGTCCAGCTCTCACATGCACAAGAGGAGATTGAAAATACCATGGCTTGGGTTAGGCACACCTTAGTCTTCAAGGAGACACCTTTGCTCTTCAACACTTGAAAGAGGTCTTTTGCAACAGATTTGCCCAATGCAATATGTCATCTGATGTCTTGACTGCTGCTTCCATTGGTGTTGATTGTAGAACCAAGTAACATGAAGTCCTTGACAACTTCAATCTTTTCTCCATCCATCATGAAGCTGTTTATTTGACCAGTTGTGAGGATTTATGTTTTCTTTTTATTCAGGTGTAATCCATTCTGCAGAGTGCAGTCTTTAATCCTCACTTTCAGCAAGCAAAGTTGTGTCATCTGCATATTAGATGTTGTTAATGGGTCTTCCTCCCATCCTGATGCCATGTTCTTCTTCAAGTAATCCAGCTTCTTGGATTGTTTGTTCAGCATACAAATTGAATAAGTATGGTGAAAAGATACAACCCTAACACACTCTCCTCCTGATTTTAAACCATGCAGTATCCCCTTGTTCTGTTTGAATGACAGCATTCTGATCTACGTACAGGTTCCTCATGAGTACAATCAAGTGTTCTGGAATTCCCATTCTTCTCAATGTTACCCATAATTTGTTATAATCTACACAATCAAATGCTTTAGCATATTCAATAAAACATAAGTAAACATCTTTCTGGTATTCTTTGCTTTGAGGCAAGATCTATGTGACATCAACAATGAAATCCCTCATTCAACATCCTCTTCTGAATCCAGCTTGCATTTCTGAAAGCTCTCTGTCAATATACTGCTTCAACCAGTTTTGAATTATCTTCAGTAAGACTTTACTTGCATGTGATATTAATGATATTGACTGATAATTTCCACATTCTGTGGGATCACCTTTCTTTGGAATGGGTACAAATATGGATGTCTTCCAGTCAGTTGACCAGATAGCTGTCTTCCAAATTTCTTGGGATAGCTGAGTGAGTGCCTCCAGCTCAGCATCCATTTGTTGAATATTTTGATAAGTATTCTGTCAATTCCTGGACCCACAGAACTTAGAATATATGCAATGAGTAAAATGAGACTAGAAGTCATAGTACTTCAGGTTTTGCCATTTCAGACCCACCGAACTGCTTTGCTGGTCTCCTTTCTCCAAGCAGATGCCAAGCCCTTAATAGCAACACCCGGAATTTGCTAATGCAGCTACAAAATAAAAATTGCTAGTTATCTTCAACTAACTTTTGATGGATTCTTGCTTTTCAGAAATTGTAGGTCTTCTAGACCATTTCTTCCAAAGCTTGCTAAGTGTTTTATACACACACACACACACACACATTCATATTTGTAATTTTTCATCTTTCCTAGTTGTTCTAGAGGGAGTTGGGCCATTCATAACCTATGTACTATTTGAAAGCAGAAGTATCAATAAATATTAAAATGCTTCTTGTTCTCATTTGAAATCCTGTATTACATACAGTTTCTGGTTTACCAATCATATTCTAACATTGTTTTTGTTATTAATGTGCATTAGTCTTATTCCTTTGGATAGATTAAAAACTTTGAGGCAAATAATGTTGTTTTCTATCTTGTATAAAGCTCTAGCATAATACCGAACAGAGCATAATTAAAAGTCATTTTGATACATCTGATATTTGGAAAAGCTAGTCTATGGGATATGATAAATATTCATTATGATAACAATTCTTCTAGCTTTATCCTTGTAAATCCTTATCTAATCCATATATCTAGTTATCTATTCATATGTATGCCATCTTTCTCTGACCCCCTGCAAACTGTCTTTATGAAACTCTCCTCAAGGACTGATAGAGTAAACATATGTAAAAAAGATCTACATCTTCTGTGAATCTGCAAACAAACAAACAAAAACAGTGGCTCTTTGCGTTGTTTCTTATCCCTTAAGTATGAAACCCATCTGAGAATTTAGAGCAATGATAGGTTTATTTCTCATGATAAACTTGTATGCTCCTTTCAATTAAGCAATGAATGTTCTCTAATCCATGAAGTTGATTCTCTGTCTTGATTATTATGAAAAAAAGAGCTCTTTTTTGTTTAGTGACTAGAGTTTTCCTCAATCAGTATTTAATATATGCAAACCCACCTACATATATGCACCTATATGCACATATAAATATGTATATATGTGTGTGCAGTGTCTGAGTATATGTGTTTGATTCCTTTTTATTTTTACTCTTTATTTTTTGTGTTAATTCTGCTAGCATTAATGTACTGTATATTTATTGTTGTTGTATGTTGTCAGTTCTGACTCATAGCAACCATCTAGAACAGAGCAGAACTGCTCCATAGGGTTTCTAGTGCTGTAATATTTATAGAAATAGTTCACCAGGTCTTTCTCCTGTGGAGCCACTGAGTGGGCTTGAACTACCAACCTTTCAATTTGCAGCTAAATACTTAAGCATCGTGCCACCAGGGCTTCTGTGTGTTTATTGTAAGCTACATCAAATTTTAAAAATGGGTGACAGAGCCTGTAACTTCATATAAAGCCAATATGATGACTTAGAGTGCCAGTGGTTCATTACCTTTGACAAAAATTAGGCTACATATTGTCAGGAAGACTAGATTACCATAGCTCATTTAATATTTGCCAAATGTTTAATCATTATGGTAAAGGAAAGATAAACACACAACCTTCTAAGGTTGTTTTCTTTCTATTTTCCTGGATCTGTGTTTTTCAATTATAAAAAAGTATCTCAATAGTTTTCCATGGTGCAATCTCAGCTTTTATGTGTTTAAAATATACATGTAAACCATACAATTTACAAAGCTTTATCAAGGTTTGCCAATGTATGGGAATACTGAGGTATCTGAAAAGTTAAGAAATCTTTTACAGTTGTTACTTTAATAATGGAAGATGAAGATAATGCTCTAGTAGATTTTATAAGCAAGAGTTTAAGACATAGGTGACAAGTAGGCTATCATATCAGATCCTAGAGATCCATGCAGTGAAATGGGAGAAAGCCTCTTGTTCTTTAATGAGGACAATCTAGAATTTTCTCTTTAAATCTCTTCAAAAGTATTTGTGCCCAAACGTTACACCACTAGCAATTTCACACCATTTTCCAGATGTCAAATAAATTCTGCCGACAAAAGCCAGATTGTTAATTCTGCTGGTACATGTTAACCCAGAAGACAATGTTGTTTGAAGGATCATTTCCAAATAAAAAGAACAATTTGTGTAATTATTTGGGGTCTACTGGTAATGATTACAGTCTTGAGTCAACCTTAAGTTCATGCAACCACAATTTGTAAACTTGTTCTCTAGTCAACAGTAGGTTTGGAATGCAAGAGAAAATGAATGCTCATTGAGGCCGAAGATGAATAACATCAATATTCTGTAAGTCGTTATATAAATACATTCTATGGTTTCCCAGACTTCACTACGAGGACCATATTCATTTATTTAAAAAAAAAAAAAAAAAACCATGAGAAAGGTTTTTATAAATAAAAAACTTTATTTCAAATATATTTTACAGTTTGTATGTAATTCGGATTGCTTTCCAGACTCTGAAATTTAATACTAAATCAGACAGGCAATATACAAAAATGGTGGTGTTTATTTAGGCTTACTGAATTCCTGCAATTGTTCTAGTATTTTTTTCTTTTGTAAATTGAATCACTAGGGACATCAGTTATAAAACAACTTTCATCCTCTTGGTTATATTTTGAATAGCAACAAAGTATACCATTCGATATTCATTTGCATGTTTGGAACTTGGCAATAAGGGGAATAAAATCCCGTATGTTTGGATTAGAATAACTGAAGAATGATGATATATTGCTATCAGAGCTGGACTAGTTCATTTTTGGTGGTAAACAATAGTTTGCTAGGCAAATTAGTAGAATAAACAAAATTGTGGCACAGGTATTTAGACTGCTTAAGAAAACATAACTATTTTAAAGAAGCTTTAGCAATACTATTGCATACACTTTACATACTAGTTACAATGTTTACTTAATTAAACAGGTCTTCTGGATCTGTCACCAATTCTCACCTTGCTATTAGGGTTACTTTATACGCACAAGAAAAATAAATTGATTTTTCTTTTTTTCTGTAAACATTCTTCAATTCAGGCATTGAATTAATTCATGCTTACCTTCACCTCCATTGTTATAGCTGAGGTTTGGGTGGTGATGTGATGATATAAATAAGAGTGACATCTGAATTTTAAATTTGGTTATTATAACTGTATTCTGATTTTTAAAAAATACATATGTGAACTTCTTCAAACACTAACAGCTAAAATTGGCAAAATAGAGATCAATGAAAAACAAAACAAAAGAGAAGAGATTCCTTTTCACTATTGCAAGTATTTTAGGGGGAGGGGTTGCTCAAGACATCAGCAGTAGGAAAACAATCTTTTATTGCATTCTAGTTCTAAATCTTCCACAAGGACAAAATGGACATTATTTGGTAGAAGAGAGGTGGTGGTGGCTGGCATTGAACTTTGGCTGGCTTTGTAACTTGGGTGAGCCAAGTTTTCATAACCAGACAAAATTTTCCCATCCACATATACCTAGCATGTATGATGAAGAAACTTAGGATGAAACTGTGACCAATGTAGCCATAGATGGATAAACCCTGAAAAAAAATCTTTAGTTCTCAAATCCTATAATAATTATTTTCCTTTTGAGAGAATCTACTTGTTTTGCAAATACTAACTAGGTTGTAGTTTCGTGTTTCAATTATGTTTTTAATATCTCACTTGCTTGGAGTCTCAGAAGCGTAGTGCTCTGTCATGATGGACAACATCAGAAGCAGAGAAGCAAGGAGACATTAGAGGTGCTGGTGAATCAAATACCTTCAAAAATAACTTACAAAGAGAAAAATTTGAGTTTTTCCTAATCCTTAACCCTTGGTTACTCACTAACTCTCTGTTTTAAGTTTTCAGAGAGGTTTAAGTTTAAACAGAAAGTAGCGTAGTTGATAGAGTCCCTGGATGGTGCTATCAGTTAATGCACACAACTGCTAACAAAGTTTGGAAGTTCAAGTCCATCCAGAGGCACCTTGAAAGGAAGCCCTGATGATCTCCTTCTGGAAAATCAACCACTACGACCAGATGGAGCACAGTTCTACTCTGACAATCTGGGGTCACTTTGAGTTGGAGTTGACTTGATGGCAACTGATAGGGTTGGTAACAGGATCTGCAGAACTTGACATGCAAAAACAGTAGAGAGATGGAAGAGAAAAATAACTCTGCCTCCCCGTTGTTTTGAAATATAGTTTGCAGAAGTATTGTCTGGAAATGTTAAACAGAAAACAGTTTTGTCTTACCCCAAAGATTCTGATTGACTGCACTGGGAGTGGGGCCCAGGAATGCACGTTTATAATAGGTGATTCTAAAGCTGGTGGCCACTGACCAGACTTTGAAAACTCTTATTTTACACTCTACTACTAATAAAGGCCAAAGTGTTAGTAGAAAATACCTTCTTTTTATACTTTATATTAATTTGAACCACATGTTACTTGACCCTGTGTCTTGACACTTGTGGAAAAAAAATGCAAAACTAAACAAACAACTAAACAAAAACCCTGACAGGAATGTATTACACACAGAACTATTAGGATAGGAAAACACACTATGGTGGTAGAGACAAACAAGATTGACCATTAGAAGAGAGACTTGTTGTTTTTAACATTTCCTAAGAAAGTTGAGAATACAATCTAGAGGCTAGTATCAGAGTGCTAACATATTCAGAAATACCCATTTTTCAAAATTAGATAGAGTGAGGTGAAAATTGTTTATCGTTCTGTTAGTCATTTTAAAATCTTAAACTTAGAGCTTTTCCATACAAAGAACAGGATGAACCACAATTTTGAGGTGTAAAATCCCATCCCTCCACAGTGTGAAGCCTGAGGAAACAACACAGGCAGGGGCATCAGACTGTAGGACTTCAAAGTGAATTAGATTCGGTTACATATAAGCAGGATATGCTTTGACATTACAGTAAGGCTAGAATGAGATGCATGATAGCAGGGTCTGGCTCTGCTTGTGCCGATGTCCACCTATAAAAATTAGACCCTTAGTTCCCAGTTCAAAGTCAGTGTTGGTAAGTGGGGTTATTTAGATTGAAAACAAATTATTTTCTATATTTTTGTTCTTTTCATAAACTTTGTAACAAGTCCTGGGAAAGAAACACAGTATAATATGTAAAGAACACATTTGCTGTTTTTTATTGGTGCCTTGCATGGCAATAATACTGAAAAAAAAAAAAAAGAATGCAAAAAAAAAAAAAAAACAAAAAACAGGATGGTGGCAACCGAAATCGTTTTTTTTTTTTAAGAGTACATAAAGACCTGTCTTATTTTTATTGTGGCATGAATGATAACATAAAAC
>NW_006921758.1:1815401-1909391 GCF_000298275.1 Orycteropus afer afer | reverse complement strand
TGTTTTTTATTGGTGCCTTGCATGGCAATAATACTGAAAAAAAAAAAAAAAAAAAAAAAAAAAAAAAAAAAAAAACCCATAAAAACAAAAAACAGGTTGGTGGCAACCCACATCTTTTTTTTTTTTTAAGAGTACATAAACTCCTGTTTTATTTTTATTGTGGCATGAATGATAACATAAAACCCAAAACATGAAAATATACAACTTATATTACACTATGTGTTATGAACAAAATATAAATCTATAACTCTATGTTATATTTACATAATTATTTATTTTATTAAATTTCAAGTGAGATGGTAGGTTGCACATACTTTGTTTTAAGCTCCAGGCATTTGATTGTCTCTGTTCTTTTTTTTTTTTTTTTTTCCATTTTTACTTGTAAAATCCAAAATGTTAGAAGGACTAAGAACTTTAGAACCAGTGGAGCTTTATAAATACTGTTTAGTGAACCAGTGGCAGAAACACTGGGGAGGACAGGAATCAATCAGTAGAAAACTCAACACAATGTCTTCAACCTGGGAAACTGCTGGTTATAGGTAACTTTAAAATTAAATACTGTAAAAGCCTGACTAAACAAACACTTATGCCCTATAAGGCAAAGAGATACCTGAACCACTTTAAGTGGCTTCATACTTCTCCTTGCAACGCCATTAATTTTTATTTTACTATTAACTTGATAGACAAACACTTTATAAACCTGTTTTTGAAAATATACACTTGTGTATTACAAGTCAATAATTTACCCATTAAAGTGGATGAATGTGTTATTATTTGTGATGCTTTAAATGTGAAATAAGAGGCTTCTCCTAGGAATAGTAACAGCTTCTGGGTTTTAAGAAAAGTATCTGAAATTGGACAATAGAATGGTTAAAGGAAATTTTCTTTAAACTAATTTAATGAAGGTAACACTCTATGCCAGAAATCAAAGCTATGAAATAATTTCATCAAAGAAAATTCTTTTATATTTGTTCTTTATAAGAGGATTTGGTTTCAATAATGATTATTATGTTCTTTGGGAGGGATTTTATACATGGTTAACTTTTAAGTACAGATACCAAATGAACTTTAAAATCGACTTAAGTAATTTAGGTATAAATGTACAGAAGAAGAGTTTTATGTTTTAGCCAGTTGTAGTAACTAGCCAAATTACTAGTAACTTATAACTTCGCAACTTTAACCTATTTTCTCCAGTGATGTTCTCTTAACCCACCCACCACCATCGAGTTGACTCCTACTCATAGCTACCTGACAGGAGAGAGTATAGCTGCCCCATAGGGTTTCCAAGGCTGTAAATTTTTACAGAAGTAGACTGCTTCATCTTTCTCCCACAAAGCAGCTGGTGGGTTCAAACTGCCAACCTTTGGGTTAGCAGCTGAATGCTTTAACTATCGTGCCACCAGAACTCCCTGATGTTCTCTTAGATTCATATTATAACAAGTTTAAGAGGAATTCATTACAACAGCAAAAATTCCAGAATTCTGGCAAGATTATTTCAGTTTGAGATCAGCATGTGTGTGTGTCTCTGTGTGTGTGTGAGAAAGAGAGAGAGAGAGAGAGAGAGAGAGAGAGAGAGAGAGAGTCTGACTCTCTGAGAGAGTCAGAGAGAGAGGAATGAGTAAATGGGAAAAGAGAGAGGAGGGAGACTACAGTTATTTTAGATTGATATTACCCTAACTTCTTCTACTTCATCTTTTTGGTCATCACGGGGCACAGAAAAAGAATACAAGGTTTTAGGATCCTTTACAAAAATTATAAACCAATCAAATGTCAAAACCAGTATTAATGTAATAAGTTGCTATTCATAGCACCTTTTATCTAATGACTTTAAAACACTTTAAACATTAATAAAATTACTTTTCTCTTCTGTTTTCTTTTGGGGAACACTAAGGCAAACAAATTTTGTGACACCAGTAAATTAAACATCAGAACCAAAGAATATAATGCAGGGCTATGGACTGGATTCTTGTTTCAGTCCACACACAGTTTAGTCTTTCTGACATACACCTAACTAAATAAAATTAACTTCTGAATTTCAGCAGTTAAAGGTCACTGTTAACAATTTCATTTTCCCTTTCAAATAAAACCAACCAACCAAAGACCAAACAGAAGTGTTTTGTCAATTCACTGATAAGTGTGTTAAAATTGGCTTCCACCATGAATGGCCTCAGTGGCATCTACCTGGAGCTAAAACAAAGTATTCTTGTAGCCCAAAGTCATGAAATGAAAACAAAGCATCTTTATAACATGGTGTAAAATAAGTATCCAGCAAACGTGAAAGGTGAACCCACATAAGTCAGAAAGAATTTGTTAACAGAGAACAAATCTTTAAAAATCTGTTTTCACATTGTACATAATAACGATACAAAAACAAGTGTCTATTATTTTTCCTTATCCAGAGTGCTTAAAAACAAAACAAAACAAAACAAAATTGGCTCTAGATGACTGTGGCAATTAAATAACTAGAATGAGTGACGAGAGCAGAAGTTAATTAAGATTGAACACCACCCTCCCATTAATTCACTTCTTTGTATTAAACACAAGAACTTGACACTGTTGGGGCCAAAATTTTTTAAAGGGGAAAATTATGGAAGGAGAAGTAAAATTGTGTGTGTGTGTGTGTGTGTATATATATATATATATATATATATATATATATATATATATATATATGATAGAAATTAGTTTTAAATATATAACAGCTTATTGGCTGTACTTCCAAATCAGAGCAGAATAAAATAGAAAGGGAGAAATAAAATAAATTATACATAACTTACTAATCTGGGAACAGCTGACCATTATTATTATTATTACTATTATTATTATTATTTTATCATCATCATCATTATTACAACACTATCAAAAAGAGGCAGTTCAAATGAAAATACAGTCATCAAAAACAAACAGGAGAACAAACAAAACAAAATCTCTGACATGCAGGATATGATCAGCTCCTCCAAGCAAAACCCCAGAGCAAGTCTTTTGAGAGAAAGAAAAATAAAATGGATTTTTTTTCTCATTAAGATGTAATAAACAAATTTTTAAGGTGGTATTTTAGGGATGGGATAGGAAAATGATGACTGGAGTGGAAACCGTAGCACATCCAAACTACTGGTTGGAGTATTTACTGTCTGACGTTTCAACACAAATAATGTCAATTGACTTTAAATGATTTTGCATTTATTGGGACAGGCCCTACAACTGCCTTGGAGTTGGTTGGCAAAATCTAAATAAACACTTGTATCACCATCAGACGTTTCTCTACGCATATACTCTTCTGGAATCAAAAGTTGGACTCCAGTGGATTTGTCTTACAGAAAGACAAAGGTGCTGTGGCAAGGATCACTGGGTTAAGCCAGGCTCCATTTTGTTGGGCTGCAATGACTTTAAATTAAATCCTGTTTTTTTGTTATTGTTGTATGAAATGCACATGGGCCATAATTATGAAATGCAAACGGCCTCCATCTCATTTCACAGAGAGTGAGAAATGCCTTCTAAAATCATCAGATCCATCTCCTGGTCAGGAAAGGATGGAATGTTGAAGAAATAAGCTAAATCTACATTTCTGGAAAATGGTCAAATATATTAAATGAAAAGAATGATTGTTTTGCTCATAGTATCAACAGGAAAAACAAACAAAAATCAATAAGTAGCAAATATTAGTGGAACTGATTGACCAAGCAGAAGGGATGTCTGGGAGCAGTTTGCTAGTAGCTTCCATGTTATACATGCACACCTCTATTACACAGGGCCACCTGATCTATCCAATAAGAATCATATTCAAAATTTAAAAATATAATTTCTGAGCCCTATAATTGGTTAAGTTGTCATTTGAAGTGCAAAGTCAAGGTCAAGGTACTTCCAGACCAGTCACTTGGGAGGATGTGGGATTTCATCCCCAGATGTGGGTTTAACTCACAATGTTCCAACATTATTCTTATTAGTACCATAATCACACACATACATACACACAAAAATCTAAGATCAGAAAATATTTTTTCTCTAAATTTCTTATGTCTCTCTCTCTCTGTCTTTTCACCTGAGAACAGCACCTACAGTTTCCATTAAAAAAAAAAAAGAAAAAAAAAGAAAAAAAGGTCAAATCTCACCAGCTGCTGGTATTTCAGGTTTTTCAAGGGATTGTCTAAGATATAACACTGTCCTAACTTATGAAGGAATAGGAAACAAAGGAAAGGGAAAAAATGAACTTGGTCAACACTTCAGTACAAATTTGGCACTTGCTCAAAGATGTAGTGTGGTGTGCAATAGATAAAGAAAGTCCTCTAAAGAAAATAATTGCTTATTTTGTGGTGAATAGCAAGGACATTAAAAACAGGTTATTTTTTTCCCTCTTCCCCCTCATGCACAGACTTCCATCTTTACAGTATAGAGATGGAGAAGATGGAGAGAAGTAAGGGGAAATTCATCTTTCTTTTTTCTGTCAGGTGCATTATTAAAAAAGAAAAAAAGAAAGAAAGAAAAAAGAAAAAAAAAAAACAGCCAGAACCCCCCCAAAACAAAACAAAACTTATTTCTTTTTAAAAATTGTAGCACAAAACAACAAAACACATTCACAAGCCACTTGTTGGCACTGTGTACCTGAGTGAGAATTTCTAGAACATTGTAGAACAAACAGCCATAAAGTTTATTAAAAAAAAAAAAAAAAAAAAAAAGTTGACGGGTAAGACTTCAGTGCTTGGATGTAGCAGCTGAATTACTGGCATTTTTTTACCCATAGCTTATTTCAATCTCTTGTTGTTGATATTGTTGTTTGCTTGCTGTATTATTTTATCTTTTTTTTTTTTCCTTTCCAAGCCTTTGGAGGCTGAGGTCTATTAGTCAGCTGATGTCCCAACTAGTTAAGACTAACAGTTAAAGTAACAGTCAGTGTATGAGAAAGTTAATGTGCTTGGCCACTGGTAAGGATGAACCAGCTAGGGCTTCTTTAAGTCCTAAGGTCACAACAATCTTTTGACCCTTATCAGTTGGCTTGTCCTGCAATATGGTTTTCACTGTCACTCCCATAATCTACATCCGGATCATCTTCTTCCTCATCATACTCATCGTAAATCTCTCCGTTGATGTCCTCTGCCTGTATCTCTTCTTTGATGTGTGGCTCCTCTCCTTTAACTCCATAAGTGCTCTGGATAACAGGCATCCCTGGTTCTGGGCTGCTAGACACACTTGAGTGCTCTGAGGGCAGGTGAGGGGAGGGCATTCCAGCCATGGCGATGGCTCCAGGGTATACAACACCAGCAGTGGCAATGGGGATCTGCGCTTGTTGCCTGTCAGAGGGAGAGTCCCAAAAAGAGACCATGGGTGAAAAGACAGGTCAATATTTGCCTTACTTACATTCAGTTGCTTAGCAATGTACAACTCTTAAAATACTGATTTTCATTCCTTGCCTGACATTCTTAAAAGTGCTTCCTACTTTGACTCTAATACTGTATTTCTGTATAGTGCTTAATAGATTACAAGGCATTGACAAGTATTACCCATTAGATCCTTATGACAATTCCATTTTATTACTATCCTACTTTATATGTACAAAACAAAAATAAAACAACTGACAGAAACATTAAGCAGAAGAGCCCACATTCTTGATTCCAAGTGTACTTTTTCTTCATAATACACAGAAACAGAAGTTGGATTTTTACCCCAGAATGAAACCTAGAGATAATTTAATGTTGAAGGATAACCCTAGAGAAAAATACTGGAATGCTCTTGAGATAAAACTTTACTGGCCAGAAATCACCAGAACTGAACAATATCACATTGTCTACCTAGTTCTTGAAACAGTTTTAGGAAAGGAAGGAAGCAGGTCTGGTTCCATGGATGTATGACCTGCACAGTTACAAAAAGCCCTGTGCTTAGCTCTCATAGTCTTGAAATTCTTAATATTTGTTAAAATAGGGAACACCACAGTTTTATTTTGCACTGGGCCCCATAAATTATATAGGTGGTCCTAGAAGGGAAGGATTTATAGATGCATTCATTCATTTATACATTCATTCATATGTTTACTCTTTACCCAGGAAGCACTGGACTTTGCATTCAGCTCTCAGAAGAGTCATTTACTTAGACCTCTGGACACAGTAGATAGATTATTTCAAAGTAATGGAGGGAATTGGGTAGATCTGATCAACCTTTTTTGAAAGTTATCCTCTGGTCATTTTAAAACCAGTATTTATGATCCCAAGACATGCATATGATCTTGATAAGTTCTCTTTCAAAAATGAGCACCTTCATGTCTGTGCTTTTTGAGGAATTCTGAGGAAGGATTAATGCAGTTGCAGGCAGAACATTATAACACTGTTGAAAGCCTTGCCATCGGAGCAGCATTCTAATTCAGAATGGAACCTTACCATTCACAGCCTTGTTGTGCCCTAAATATAATCCTTACTATACTGTGATCCATAAAGGCTGCCTATATGCCTTGATCCCATTATATTCAGATTCAAGCTTTCTTTCAAAATAAGTTTTTATGGTGTATTGTTTCAACTGAGATGTTAAGCACTGTAGAATTGATTACTATGAAACCTTAAAAGTAATAAAAACCCACTAGGGAAAGAATTAGCAATCATTCTAAAATTGCAAGCTCCAAAATGATTTACTTTCAGATACTTTGTTTTTCAACCCAGTTGTTAACAAAGCTCATGTCAGAGCCATTGTCCTAGGAGATTGGAGTGGATTAGCATGCATGTATTTTTTTCACAATCTTCTGGGGGGCAATTAGTCTTTGAAAATACACAATGTTCAGGTTCTTTTTCAAAATGTTGCTTTGCAAACTAAACAAATTGTTTGGTGACCCATTAAGTATAGGAGGAAGTATTCTCTATGAGAAAAATGACTGAATGGCCCATACCCAACATTGAAGTACTGCCGCATCTCCTGCCTCCTGTTCCGCATGATTGCCTTGTATTCACCGATGCGCAGCTTTTTGCCATCCACCAGGCAGGTGCGCTTCGGCCTGGGTTTGTACTTGTAGTCGGGGTACTTCTCCAGGTGCTGTTTGCTGAGACGGGCTTGCTCTTCATAATATGGCTGTTTTTCTAGGTTTGTCATAGCTTTCCAGCGAGATCCTATGAAGAAAGGAAGGTTAGGATTCTGATTTACACAGTTGCTAAGCATCCTAAACGGAGATATAACTGAAAGCAGGAAAATTTTAAGACAAATGTTGATGAAAACCCAGAAATATATAAAAATGTTGCTGGCTGGTGACCTTTGACTCAAGTGGTGAGATTCTATATGCACAGGCCTGTTGATGGCTATTTACCTAAATAAACTGTGTACGCAAAGATGTGATATCAATGGATAATCTATTTTTTTTTTTCTGGCTTGAAAAATGATTTAGCCAAACTTGTATATTATAAGCTTAAAAATTCATAGATAATTTAATGGATATACCCTTCATTTCTACATTAAACTATGCTGTACTGCTCCAAACTGAGATGTTATGCAATAATTCATCACATTTTGAATCTGAGACTAATTAGCTGAGTATTGAGTACTTTTAAGTAGGGGCACATTACTTACTACCTAGATTGCTAAAATGTTTCACATATAGTTCTCATTCTTCCCAGAATGATTAAGTACATTTACATGAATGATTATAGTAAAAAATTTTTTAATTAAAATTTTAATCATAATTAAAATGATATTAATGAACATGTACTGTGCTAAAGACTTTACACATACTGTCTTAATTTTACTTTTTGTCACAAAACTGTGAGATCGGTAATACACATATTTTCATAGATGAGAAAACTATGGCTCAAATAGATGAAGCAACTTACCCAAAGTTATAAAACTGTTAAATTGCAGATCTGTGACTCAAATTCAGGCTTGACAGAATTTAAAACATGCCACAATGTACACCCCTTACATGCATATGCCCACCTACTATATATGATCAAGTGAAGGTCGAATTAAAATAAGTATGCCCTAAGATTTTTCACTTAATAAGTCACTTTCAATGATATAAAAAGATGTGAGTTCCTGTGAGATAACTCACTGCCATCAAATTGATTTTGACTCATAGTGACCCCCATTGGGTTTCCAAGGATGTAAATCTTTACAGAAGTAGATTGCCTCATCTTCCTCCCATGAAGCAGCTAGTGAATTTGAACCACTGACCTGGTAAGCAGCCAAATGCCTTACCCACTATACCATCAGAGCTCCTTATTCTACACTAACAATGATAATCCAAAATGTTTTCTCTTCTCCTTTTCATTCTTCAACTTGGTTATGCATAAGTAGAACTGAGAAAAAGAACTGTTTGAAGCTTAATTATAAATACTTCTGTTAATTCTTAATATAATGTGGCTTAAGGATTTGATTCTGCCAGTATGGATATTTGTAGGAGTAACAAGTGGTAGTAATAATATTCATTTTTATTAACTGTATGAGAAGAATCTGTCTATATGCAGATGAAGTATGCTTACCTGCAAGTAATCAGTTCAACCCTACCCAATAGTGAAGAAGAATCACTGGACTTCAAACCAAACAAAACCAAACCCTCTGCTATCGAGTCAGCTGTGACTCATAGCAACCCTCATTGTGTTTCTAAGGCTATAAATCTTTACGGAAGCAGACGGCCTCATCTTTCTTCTGCAGAACACTGGTGGGTTCAAACCACCAACCTTTTTGCTAACAGCCAAGTGCCTTAACCACTCCACCACCTGAGCTTTAAGAGCTATAACAACAGCTGGCATAAGGAGATCCTTACCAACTATATAGGAATCCCTGAGTGATATAAACATGTCAGTCCATGACTACAAAACAAAAGGTTAGTGGTTCTAACCCATCCATAGATGCCTAGGAAGAAAGGCATGGTAACCTGTTCCTGAAAGGTCACAGCCTTGAAAACCCTTGTAGTTCTACTCTTCATACGTGAGGTCACCATGACTGGGCATTGAGTTGATGGTAATGTTTTTGTTTGTTTTTACCAAATACATATTGGTATTGTTGTTTTTATCTGCTTTCCAAAGTCACCCAAGGAAGATCTTCAAAGCTTTTTAATGGGTTTATTACTTAAACATAACTTCATACACTAAATGTTAATAGCTCACTGTTGAACAATTCTTCCCTTAAAATGCACAGAATTCCTCAATATGTGCTATTATTTTCACTAAAGTAATGCAACAAAAGGGACAATATCTCTTCCTTTGGAATTTTCCTGCTGGAACGCATGTTCCCAGGTGACTATATCTGTGTAGGTGTTAGAACTATTTACACACATAAATTTATTTCATTCTAAATAGCCAATGCTAATTTTTCTATAACATCTACACAGGTTATAGTTCAATAATAGAGCTTCATCTTTTTCTATCCTTTCATAAAACTTCGGTTTAAGTGGCATTGTCTGACATTAAGCCGGTTGGTCAAGCCATATTATTTGTAGTTACAATCTTGCACTCCTTATTTGCCCCACATTATTCTCTAGAGGTCCTTGAAAGCCATTATGTTGTTCTGAGTGCAAACATAAACACAAGTAAAGCTATAAAAACTATTGAGCTGGATCATGAAGTTTCTTGCAAGCACATATATTATTTTTTGAATCTCAGATCAAGGAATGGGAAAATAAGCTTACTAGAAATAATTTACTGGACAAACATAAATACAATGAAAAATGGATCAAGGACTGTATATATTGCTTGTATGGGAATCATGAGCTACTGAGCCCCCAAGATAACAAAGACACCAGCATTCTCAATTAGAAAAGAAATTGCCAAAGATTCCCCAATCAGTCTAAATGTTCTGTGTCAAATAAAGTATGTTTCTTTAAGGGAAGGAAATGTTTATGCCTTATAGTTAATTTGCTTTGGAATATGAGAACTGTTTTTATATTTCTTCTGATACACATGATGTGGAATGGTTACATTATATGCAATGGAGAATAAGGCAGATGTGGTTCTTTTCTTCCTGAGGCTTATATTCTAGTGCAGGAGAAAATATTTAAACATCTAGTTACAAAATTTTTAAAATGATAATTGTGAAAAGTGCAGGAAGCTATGAGAGCATATGATAAAGAAGTGAGATTAATCTTTTGTAGGTCAAAAGACTGCACTGAAGAACTAACTGATGTACTCCAAGGTTGGAAAGAGAAGTGAACATTATGGAGAAGGAATAGATAGGGCAAGGCCTTCCATGGGAAGAAGGTTTAAGATGAAAGAGAGTTGGCCTAGCTAAAATGTAACATGTATATATAACTGATATAGTAATAGAGCAATCAAAAAGGCATAAATTCCCAAATAAATGGCTTCCAAATCTGTGCTGAATAGAATGACAAAATATTTTGACACTTGGTAATATACTTTCTCTGGGAATACCTCTGAATCCTAAACTGCATAGTGCCTAAGGCACTTGACTAATAACCAGAAGGCTAGTGGTTCAAACCCACCAGCCACTTCTCGGAAGGAAGGTTGGGCAATCTACTTCTGTAGTGATATCGCCTCGGAAACCCAAGGAGGGGTCGCTGTGAGTTGGGTCCAACTCGACGGCAGTGTTTGGTTTTTGAATATTTACAAGTATTTTCAAAAAGGAAAATTAAGATAGCCTAACTTGGGACAAAATAGCTAACTAGTCCATTTTATGACAGTACAGAATTTGGTGGCAAATGTAGCTCTCACTTTTAAATAATAACTTTTGAATAGGATTAACCAATTGGTAAGTTTGGTTTGGGTTTCAATAGGTTTGAGGTACAATGACCACTGTGCGTAGCTACAGTGCAAATTCTGAAACACACTAAAAAAGAATGATGAGACAGCGTGTTAGATAACTCTGAGAGACAAAAATATCTGCTTGATGTGGGTGTGGCTGGTTGCTCATTCTCGGTCCCTGAACAGGGAGTTAGTTCCCTGCTGTTTTTAAAAGGGTGGCCTTTTACAAATAATAATAATAAAAACAAAACAAAACAAAAACAAACAACACAGAGACAGAGACAGACATTTGAGTATTTTTCCTGATTTGAAGAGGAAGATGCAATCAAAAATATTTGATTCTCAAAATAAGAAGGAAAAAAAAAAGCCTTTCTAGTGTTTTTTTCCTTTCTAAATCTGGCAATACAATAAAAGTGAAGGGTTCGGGATGAGTAGCATTGTCATCTCCATGGAGTCTGTAATGAATCTGCACATTTTACTCCGACTACTGTATGTCTAATCAGAAAAAGATGTCCCCCATCCCCTGATCTAGCGCCAAACAGTAAAAGGTGATTCCTTATGTTAACAATTTCAGCAGAATGGCTTATTAAAACCAGATTTTAGGGTATTATAAAATGCTTAGAAGCCCTTTAAAATGTCAACCAGGATCCCCAGAGACTACGTAAAATGTCAACCCAGCTCAAGCGCCTGTTTTAAGCAGAATGAATTAGCGGCATGCTGTCGGGGGCTGTTATCCAAAACAATCAGTAAAAAGGAAAACATCAAGCTTTCTTGTACTTTTATATGAAATGGGTCATTTAGAATGGTCTTGTGGATAGCTGAAGATTATTTATTTGTTTGAAGCTATGACTAAATACTGAAGTCCAAAATACCTGTGATTTTTCCTCCCAAATACAAATGCTGTATCTCTAATTAATACAATATCATTAAAAAGACTTAAATTAAGCAGTACTCTCTTTCATATAGCCTATTAAATATAATCAGGTGGGCATTTTAATATTCTCTCCTTCAAACTAGAAAGGACTTCTGTCAGCCAGCTACTATCTTTTTTTTTAAAGGTTTTTGACTTTATCTCCTAAAATATCATTTCATGTCATCAAAATTGATAATTCTCTTAGAATAAAGTTTTAATCAGCAATTTTCATTTTACTGATATAGATATATGAATGAAATGATATAAAGTTTCAATTGCTTGTTTTTTAAATTTTGACATTTTAGGGTTTCTAAGGGGCTCTAGGTTGGGCAATCCTACTTCCGTAGTGATACTGCCTCGGAAACCCAAGGAGGGGTTGCTATGAGTCAGGGCTGACTTGACGGCACATAACAACAACAACAACAAGGGGCTCTGGTGGTTAAGGCATTCAACTGCTAACCAAGAGGTCAATGATTCGAACTGCTCCACAGAAGAAAGATGAGGCAATCTCCTTCTGTAAAGATTTACAGCCTTGGAAACCCAATGGGGATTGCTATGAGTCAGAATTGACTCGACAGCACTGAGTTTAGTTGTCTTGGATTTTTTTTTTTTTTTCCACTTTGGGAATAACTGTTATAGTAAAATATGCTTACTTAAAGTATTTTATTACTTAGTAGAGCTTTACCAAATGAAACAAGTCTGACACTTTTTAAAGAATAGGGATTTTCATATGGAAGGAAGAATAGTCAAACAAAAAGAAAATAGATCAGTGATGATAGAGATGCAGAAAAATATGTCAGTTACAGAACACTTCATCAGTTTCAATTTTCTAATATGCATGGATATTTAATTTCATAACAAATATTCACATTTTCTACTGGTACCTAAAGTTTCACATGCTTATATAATTTCAGATAGCATTCTTCTAAAGATCTCAGTATCATTTTCAATGAAAATTGAGACACACATTTAAATAGCTAGGATTCTTCTGCTTTCATCTTATTACAAATGCATATTGTACACTGGGTATTGTCATTGTTGAGAACATAGGATCATAAAAACACATCTATAGGTTTAATAACTACTTTTAGTTGATGAGTTCCTTAATGTGAAGTATAAGAAAGGAACCTCTCTTTATAAACTCTATGTATTTACAAGTGCATTATTGATTTTAATAAATCTTAAATAATTTAAACAAATTTTGTTACTTATTTCTCAAAGCTAAAAGTTGCTGGTAGATTGTATGTTTCTGTTTTATTTTTATTACTTAGCTCTCAGGAGCCACACAGTGAATAATCAAAAAGTTGCTTGGGTTACCCAGTAACTGGCCACCAGATTACTTGAATATGATGGTGATGATGGTGACAATGATGTTGTCAACAGAATGACACAAAAGAAATGGAATCTTCTCTCCATCTTTCTTGGATTTATACTGGTCTATAATGGCACATAAGAACAACAACAACAACAACAACAAAAGTCTTTGTACAATTAATACTTTCTCCTCTACTCATATTTTCTGAGGACTTTGTGTGTAAGGTAAATAATGTGTTTTGTTATCTGTTAAGCTGAAAGCTGTAATGGTAGAAAAAGTCTCCTTTTAATAGTGCTGGAAATTATGTCTACAGTTACTAAAAGTATAAATTGAAAAAAATGCACTCTACATCTTCTTGTGCTTAGAATCTGAACTGATTTTCAGTTATAGTACTAGGATGACCATCATCTGCACCTGCATCCCCACCACAACATGATGAATTCTGCAAAGAGAGCTCCTTATCCTTTGTTAACAAGGATGAGGAGAGAAGATGAAGACCTTAAGATAAACAACCTGACTACAGTTTACAAAAGAATAAAAATGGTCAATATGAGGATCTAATGGCTCATGTGAAAGAAACTTTTTTTTTCTCAGTCTTTGTAAATGTATTTCTAGGTTTATAAAGAACAGAAGTTAGTGTAATAGTTAGTATGGAGACACATAGCTAAATTAGCTATAGAAACTGGCTATATCTCTCAATTAACAGAGAATACTTTGTCATCAGATGAATAGCCTCAGTTAGGGTGCTTATTTCTTGTAGATGATTTGAGATCCTTGGCTTACAAACTAGTATCTCTCAATGACTATCAAAAACAGAACAGTATATTTATTCCATACATCACTTAACTCTGAATGCATTTCTTACCCAATATCTTGCTGATGTTGGAGTTATGCATGTCAGGAAAGGCTTGAAGGATTTTCCTCCGTTCATCTTTAGCCCACACCATGAAGGCATTCATTGGACGCTTTATGTGGGGTTCATTGCTACCACGTCCCCTGGATTCTCTATAAATTCTTGACTCTGAGACTCCAGCACTTCCTAAAAATAGGGGACATTGCTTCATATTAGTGTTAAAACGTTTGGCAGCTCCCCTTCTGGGATTTCCGTAAACAAAAAAGCACTTCTGATAACGCACATCTAGTTCTTGAGGCAGACACTTGTTTATGAAGTTTTTGTGATAAGCCTAGTGATGGCAAATGATGTATTTCCATTGCAAATCCATTTCTAATGCATATTTTCCTTTCTTTCAATGGTCTATGGACTGTGTCACCATTTACTTTCAAGAGCACACAAGAAATTCTGAATATATGGTTTTGAGTGCAATTTGGAAATAGAACAGTTAGATTAACTCAGAAGGTTAAGTTGGTACTGCAGATATATCAAACAGGTAAAGGGGCTCACAAAACTGTGAAACACCTGTCTATTATGCAGAATGGATGATTATGGGTGAGGATATGTGTTTGCTATTTAAATACTGACAGACTATAGAGTACTCATGCCTTTCCTCTCTGTGAGGTTACATAAATAAAAACTGCTAGATGAAATCTGAGGTAAAAAATACAATAGAGATAGAGATATTTTCCTGTTCCTGTTTTGTGTTTGGAATGTCTTTGAAATTATGTGCTAATAAATTCAAGAAATATGCAATTACAGTCTTCCCCTAAAGATCTTTGAATTGGTTGGGAAAGAACAAATGAAAACTTATAGTATTATCATTTCTTAATAGATAGATCTACAGTCAGATATTGAAAAAAAAAAAAAAAATTTCCTTAATTTTTTCCCTAAGATCTACAGTTATCCAAAGAGGCCCACTGGTAGTTACATTTCAAACAGCAAGGCTTACTGATGATAAAACACAACCAAAGAGTTACAATGGAATTTTTGTGAAGCTGCATTCATTCTTACAGGCCTTAAGTGATTTCCTAGAATGACTTCAGCAGATCAAACTACTTACAGAAATACTAGACTTTATGCAAAGATAATAAGGAGAACTAGAAGAAAGCATAGAATTCTGAAGAACTCTGACACTAATCTTTCCACGGTTATCATTACAAAAGGTAGAGAAGATGTATTTTGGTAGCACCTGAAACTTTAAAATTTTCTGATGATTTCTATAGTTTCTGTTATCAGTAAGAGCATTGCTTTTCTTTTCTTTCTCCATACTCATCTTCCTTTCTTCCTTTCTTTTCTTAATTTGAAAGAATAGACATGAGTCAGTTATTCAAGCTTATCTATAAGCAACAAACAAAAACACAGCAACAAGGGACAAGGTTGTGGTGACTTCTTGGCCACAGCCAGCTACCTGGAGGAAGTGAGTAGTTGGACCTGTGGGCTTAGGACCATGGCTGCAGGGGACATCAAACTCAATTGGCATAACATACTACACAAAAACATTGTTCTACTTCCTACTTTGGTGAATAGCAATTGGGACCTTAAAAGCTTGCAAGCGGCCATCTAGATGCATGATGGGTCTCTTTTCGTCCAGAGCAAAGAAAACTAAAGACACATGGAAACAATTAGTCCAAGGGACTGGTAGACCATGTGATCCTCAGCCTATATGATCATGAGACCAGAAGAACTAGATGATGCCAGGCTACCACTATCAACCACTAGGAGGGGGATCAGTGTATGAGATACTGGATAGAGTAGGAGAACAATGTGTAACACAACTCAAAATCCTAAGAAAAGACAAAGTTTGCTAGTCTGATGGAGCCTGGTGAGAACCCTGGAACTATGGCCCCTAACTATCCTTCAGGTCTGAATTCAACTCACTCCTGTGGCTTCTAGCCAACTAATAGACAGGCATATGGGTTAAATATTTATATCAGGTAGATAAACTCCTTGGAGTGATCAATCCTTTGTGAGAGAAAAGAAGGGCAGTGTTTGCACAGGGAGACAGCATGGGGGTGGGAGTATATGGCAGGGAAGGACACAGGGAAAAGGTAACTATGGGGAAGAAATGAGAAGAGAGCTGTTACATTGTGGGGAATTGCAGCCAATGTCATGAAACAAAATGTATATGAACTACTGTATGGAAAATGAATTTGCCCTGTAAATTTTCACCCAAATAAAAATAAAAATTAAGAAATAAAAAAGCACATCTTCTGGTGGAATTTTTCATTATTTTTCACTTATAACACACTATTTGATCTTATGAAGACTGGAAAATATTTCACATTCAAACATGCATGACTTGAATAAAGAAGAACAATGCAAACTTGATGTTTTAATGCTGGTTACCTTGGGGTATATTTTAACATGCTTATATAACTTAAAATTTGTGACATTCACTATTACCAGTAATTATCTTTTTATTGACCAAGATGAATGTTAATGTATGGTAAAATCTTTCTAAAATGGTGTTGCTGCTAGCAAATGATCGTTTGCACATCTGCTTTTTAATCCTAATATCTTAAAAGCAATTGCATGAACATTATGTGACTTTAGGAGCTCTGGTAGGGTACTGCCTAAGGCACTTGACTGCTAACCAGAAGGCTGGTGGTTCAAAGTTACCAGCCACTCCTCGGAAGGAAGATTGGGCGATCTACTTCCATAGTGATACCGCCTCAGAAACCCAAGGAGGGGTCACTATGAGTCGGATCTGACTCAAAGGCAGTAACTTTATCCAAAGCAAACATGGTCTCTGTATATACTTAGGCTGGGTTTATCTTGCCCAAGTGAAGTAGAAAATAGAAGTGAATAGAAATATATTAGGCCAGAAAAACAGATTTTTCTTGGATATCCTATTGATTGAAATTCAGTTTTGAGTGAATTATCTGATCAAATGCTCAAACTTGGCTAATCCCTGCACTCCTGCAAATGTGGGCTCGAAAGCTGAATTGGCTCAAGGCAGAAGTATAGATAACTATATTTTGGGGACTTCCAGGGGACTTTCCAGCCTAATGTATGTTTCTCACTGGTTTGTGCTAGTGGAGACTTCTTGATATGCAGGAACTTTTACAACAATAATAAAAGTTAAGGGCTGTGCCACCAAAGAAACTTAAGATACCTATATCTATGAAAAGTATCTCAATACGTATCATCTGACACGAGAGTGGTTTCTAGTCAGGGCACAGTGTAAAAGAAACAACACTTTCTTCTTTTTGCTCTCTTTGTTGTGCTAATAAAGTTAAAGTGTCAAAATAGTTAGTTGTCACTCTGGATTTTGAGAATGCCTATTCCTTTACAGAAATGCCAACAGAAGTCTCAACGCACCTGAGAAAAGCATGAGGTTGGGCAGTTGCGGTCCTAGCAGGCTTATCAGAGGTAGAGAGGGTACCTGATTGTGTGGTAGAGAGGAAAAGAATGAAGGATTCAAAAATGTAAACAACTGTCCTGAAGATGTCCTCTGAGCCATGTAGTCTGGTCAAGGTTTGACAAATAAAACATTAAAAATGAGATTGCAGATACAAAATTTTAAAAAATTTGTTTTGGGTATAAGAAATAGGGAAGGTGAGAAACAGGTAGATGGGGATTTCAATTAGCATTAGCTTTAGAACCATGCCACGTTGAATCCAAGTCTTGCCTCTGTCATTTACAGCTCTGTGACCTTGGAAGAATGTCTCAAAATTCCTTAGAGTCTGTCTCTTTATCTGTGACAGTATTTATCTCATAGACTGTACTCCAGATTAAATTACATGATTCATGCATAGCACTCAGCAGAGTATTTGGCACATGGGACTGCTCACACATGAGAGCTCTTATGTATATCAGACATAAGGTCTTGCCTATTTTTCAGTTGTATAATGTGAAATAGACTCTTCTGCACATTATTGGGATATATATATGAACAATTTCACAAACCATCAGAATCTCCACTCATATTGAAATCCATCATGGCATGGCTAAATTTTCCTTCTTCATTCTGTTTCACTGCCAATTGCTGAGTCAGACTCTCCAGTGTTGTTTTTTCCTTAAAAAGAGAAATTTTAATGAGTGATCAATTTGGGAATTAGAATCATTCAAAGATATATAATACATTAACTCTTGGAAGGCAATGGATGTTCTTTTATTCACCTTTGCATATTCAGCACATCATACCAAGGAAATTGAAGCAAATGATCAGCAGGATTTCTGAGAGAATTTTGATTTTCTTGAACCCCTATAAAAGTCTTGGTGTTTGGGTTGGGTATGCCTAAAAGACACATGATGGAATTCTTGGAGAAAGCCTTCTTAGAACACAAAATACACACAGAAATCTAATGGAAGTAACCTGTTTTAAAACATTTGGAATGCATGCTTTATTTTCAGCCAGACAGAAGAAGTATAGGAGTGGCATGGGGCCCAGAGAAAGTCTTCCAGTAGTCAGGTGACCAAATGATAGAAACATAATTCACAGTAGTGCCCTCTGGTTGCCATCTCCCTAAATGCCATCTGCATTTCTCATGCAAGGGTAATGAAGATGCTTAAATATTCATTGCTAATTGCTTGTCAAGTCTCTGTACATCCAGAGTGAGTGCCTGCTACTTGGACTACAATTTTACTTGGATTGCTAAGCCTAAATATTGAATTGTTGAATTATTTGAGATACAAATATATCAAAATTAGATCTGTAAAGACATCAAGTCATTTAAAAGCATGGAGTACACGGTTTGCATTCGTGCAGAACATGGCATTACAAACTAAATTATTTTCAGGGGAAAATACAATGCTTAACCTAAACCACATGAGATATTATATTACTTCCCAATTAAGAAATGGGTTGATTTTGGGAACAGAAAAAGCATACAGTGAAAGATTTATAACATCTTCTAGAACTTGTTACCATTGTTCTAAGGATAGTGTGGTTCTAAAACAATTTTAAGAAAAGTATCTAATAGAGCTCATAAAATTGATTTTTTTTTAATTTTTTTAAATAATTATCCTGTTGAACACAGCCATGAATTGTATAAGTAAACCACACACACTGTGGAACTGCTATTAACACAACAAAATATTCACAGAAAATAATCAACTATTTAAGATAATGGTATTAGAGGTAAAGGGTCTAGAGAATGTTCCAACCAAGAACCAAAAGCATATTGAAATTCCCAGTACATCAGATGCTTTACTTCAACAAAGTCTCTGGTGATATTAAAATTGCACATGTTAGATACTTCTCTTAAGTCAGTGACCTTGGAACTCCAACTATTATCAAAGTCTGTACACAATTTAATAAAAATATTTTTAATTGTAAATCAGTGTAAAATACAGTAATGAAACTGGAAGCACTAGTTTATATCAATTTTAGCTCTATAGGATTATGTATTAATAAAGTACAAATAAATGTTTCTTATAAACTTTGGCTCTCCAAGTTTATGTATTACTAAAGTCAAAATAAATTATCCACTAAAATTGTAGAATCTGCCCCAATTTGTTCTGTAAATGAAACTAGTATTTTTAGCTGCGTTATATGTTCTGGATTCCTTTTGTTGAGAGAACCTTCCATATACATTCAGCTGAGTTCATGAGCACCAAGGACACGAGCTTAACAGAACCTCTTTCTATAGTGAATGCAGCTGGTAAAATAGAAGATAGTTACATTAAAAAACCACATTCCAGCAACATGATCTGATAGTGCCTGGGTCAATGAAGACTTTACTGTACTACTATGGGTGATACAATGAGCATGAATCATCTCTCAGGATTTAACACTGTATAGGGTAATAGGGCTACATATTTTCTAGAGCATTTTTCCATTCTGAAATAAAGTCTTTCAAGAAGAAAAAGAAAATGCAGGCAATTGGAGTAGAAAAAGAATGACATGTTAAAGGAAGTGTAAGGTTCTGAGTTGGGCTCTATGGATCTTGTACCATCTTACCAAGAGGCTAAAATTAGCAAACAATAAGCAGGAAAGTCACTTTAGTTTTTAGAATAAGGAAACTTTAATCATCCATCTCTAAAGTACATGGCTTAAGATCATTCAATTAATTACAAGACAATGGAACTTATGATGCATCTCAACAAGACGTTACTGGTAGATAGTGCAAGTCAACACAGTAACCTGTGCTTTTTATGCTACACTTTACATAGTCATTTAAGCTTACATTCAATCATAGGAACAGGAAAAAAAAGCAAAGATGATTGGAGGAACCAAAGAACATGTGCCTTTTATGAAAACACATTACCAAACCCAAAACCAATTGTCATTGAGTCAATTCCAACTCAAGATGATCCCATATGTGTCAGAGTAGAACTGTGTGCCATCAGGTTTTCAATGACTGAATTTTCAACAGCACATAGTCAGTCTTTTCATACAAGCTGCCTTTGAATAGACTTTAACTTCCAACCTCTAGCATAGCAGCTAAGCACATTAACCATTTACATCACCCAGAGTCCCCAAATACATTGTGTCACTATGTAAATCAAAATGGTAACATTGACGCAATTTAGAAACACTAGCTGACAACAAAACAATAAGATATAATAGAATTGATGTGAGGGAAAGATAATAATAACCAAGTGAAAGATAACTACCATATAATTCCATATGAACATTGACCGCACATTTAAAGTTTATATATAGCTCTTAAAAAGAGAGGCGGGGCAGATTATCCAGTAAGCAAGGTAAACATTTTTTTTTTTAATGCATATTTACTAATCTCTAGTGAACAGTTTAACATGTTTTATTTTTACCAGGTAACATGTATAAATAACCTCATTACAGATTAATAGGTAAGCACAGGTAAGCTCTTGCTTACTGGGTACTCTGTCTTTGTCAGGGATTGTAAATTTGATAAGAGGTTTTGAGTCTGTAGGAAGATGCTATGTGGTTGGAAGAGAGACAGATGTCAGACACACACAGAAGCAGAATCCCTGATGTGGTGAAAAAACTATGCAATTGTTCACTAAAGATTAGTAAGTAAGCACAAGTAAACTCATGCTTACCTTTGTTATTAGGTAATCTGACACTTTAAAGAGGTAAATATAAATTGATATATGGATTAGAGTCTAGACAATATACTGAACCACCAGAGGAATTAATTTAAGACCAGTTCTCAAATGCTTAAATTAAGTTTTTAGGCATGTAGGATTCAGTGAAGGAGCTCTGGTAGCGTAGTGCCTAAGGCACTTGACTGCTAACCAGAAGGCTGGTGGTTCAAACCTACCAGCCACTCCTCGGAAGGAAGATGGGGCAATCTACTTCCGTAGTGATACTGCCTCAGAAACCCAAGGAGGGGTCGTTATGAGTCATGTCCGACTCAATGGCACATAACAACAACAATAGGATTCAGTGAAATGTTGCAAAGCACAAATACTGTACACTGACCTGATTCTTCCCACCCATGTTCTTCTAATCCCATTCGCCCCTCCACCCCAAATTAGTCTACTTATGAATTATTATTGTGCCCAAAGCTTAACCATTTGAAATTTGTTCTCTGGGTTAAATACTGCCCTCTCTAAAGCCTCTTTTGCGAATGTACCTGAAAAGGTAATATTTTGATTCTCAAAGTTCTTAAAATTACATTAGTTCTTTCCATGTAGCAGTAGCTGAAACTACATACCAAACCAAAAGCCCACTGCCTTAGAGTCAATTCCAACTCACAGCAACCCAGAACACAGGATTTCCAATGCTATAAATCTTTATGGAACCACACCAGCTCATTTTTCTCCCATGAAGTGGCTGTTGGGTTCGAACTACAGACCTTTTGCTTAGCAGCCAAATGCCTTAGGCACTGCACCACCAGAACTCTTGAAACAACAAAAGGGCAGTAATATCAGGTTGGAATAGAATAAATGAGAAGATGTTGAAAATGGGAAACACCAATGAAATTGTGTTTTGGGGAAGGAAATAAAAGTTGATGGATACAGGTGACAATTTTTCACCAACCATATACTTTTAGCTCCATCTGGCTCTGAGTCAGAGCACATAAATCAGGAATTTGGACAGGAAAAATAGCACATTAAGATCATATTTTGCTCTGGAACAAAAATCCATAGCACTTCCACTTTACTTTCTTCTCATTACCATATGCCATGGATTGAACTGTGTCCTCTAAAAATATGTGTCAACTTGGCTAGGCGATGATTCCCAGTATTGTGCAACTGTCCTCCATTTTGTGATCTGACATAATTGTCCTCCATTTTCTGATGTGCTATAAATCCTAACCTCTGCCTGCAGATAATGAGGGAGGATTAAGGTTATGTTTGTATGTTAGTGAGGCAGGATTATTACGAGATATATCACCTTTACTCAGGTCTCAGCCCTGATTTCACGTAAGTGGAGTGTCTGTGGGATGTGGACTGCATCATCTTTTATCTTACAAGAGATAAAAAGAGAAGAAGCAAGCAGAGAAAGACAGAGACCTCTCTCAAGAAACAAAAGCTTGGAGCCGAGTGTGGCTTTTGGACCAGAGTCCTTGCGCTGAGTGCTTCCTAGACGTTGGGAAAGCCTGATGCCAAGACACATGCAGATCTCTAAGGAGCACTGTGACTGTGTGCTGAAAGCAAACAAGGACTTTCCTCCAGAGCTGAGAGAGAGAGACAGCCTTCCCTTAGATGTGGGGCCCCAAATTTAGATTTATAGTTTCCTAAACTGTGAGAGAAATTTATTTTTGTTAAAGCCATCCGCTTGTCCTCTTTCTATTGTAGCAGCACTAGTAATGAAGACACTATCCAAATGCTGATCTGAAATTGAAGAGGTTCATTGTTATTCTCTCCCTTACCTTTTTGTCTATAATACAGAAAGCAAACAAAACTAAACAAACAAAACTAAAACATTTACAGAAATATCTGCCAATATTCTGAACTGCATGGAACAATCCTTGAGTAGAGGCTACAGAAAGATAAATTACTACAATATCAAAAAAAAGAAAAAAGGAGCTCTGGTGATACAGTGGTTAAAGCATTGGGCTGTTAACCAAAAGGTCAGTGGTTCAAACCCACTAGTCTTTCTGCAAGAGAGACATGAGGCAAAATAAAAGTCTTGAAAATTTATAAATAATGGTTAAACAAGACCTTTCTCTCTTGGATAAATTTTGCAATTTGATAACAAGCAGATTTTCTTTGGAAAGATGAGTCCTATCTGGCTAACTGAATCTTTTACAACACTGCAGGCTTGTTAAAATCAAGGGCAGACATTAGATTGCATTCATTTTAACTTAAGAAAAAGTTTCAATCCAAATTTGACTTGAACAATGGTCCAAATAAATTGTATCATCTACAAAAGAAAAGAAAGTTTTAGGCTATATCGTTACTTTGGGTCAAAGGAATAATGCTAAAACTCAACATTCAAAGAATTACTTTTAATGTGTTAATACTAATTTCAGGAATTTGACAGCTGTTCTTGGGCTTTGTGGTTTATCCAAAGACTTTCCTAATAGAAATCAGCATGTGTATTATGTTTACACATGATACCAGGCTATGGAAGGAATAAACAAGAAAAGGCAAGAAATATTTAGAGATGTGGGAAATTAGTTGATCAGAAGTGGTAATGTAGATCTGTACTTTCTAAGCCAAAAACCAATTGGAATGGCAAAAGGCCACAGGGAATAGGAAGAGGACATATTTGAAGTTAGAACATGTTGAGTTTTGACATCACTTCTCAACCAAACTCTGCCATATATATTAGACATATTTCCTTAGAAAAGTCAACCAACCTCCCTGAATCCTAATTCATAAAAATGGGGATTAAATATATAATTGGCTTTTATAAATTTGAAAAAATAAAGAAAGACAAGGTTTTAATATTAGAAAAAATGCCAGATTGAAAATTGGAAAGATAAAAATTCTTTCTAAAAATTAGAGGAATAGTTCAAGACGAGTGTTTAGTATGATATTGTTTATCCCCTATTCTGTATAATGAGGGTAGTTGACAAATATTCATTAAAATGAGACATTTACCATAACTCTAAAATTTGAAATGTTTTTTCTCTTGTCATTATCTACTGAAATGCATTTAATCTTTTTTTTTTAATTCTCAGACATAATGATTTACAGTGTAATAACAAAAGTCTAGCATATACTAAAATTTAAAATGTCCCTATTGCATTACTTCAAAGGAAAAAAAAAAAAAAACCCTAAAAATTCACTGTTTGCAAAGGCTTACATGGATGTCCTTAGTTGATATTTCAGAGTAAGCAAAACAAAGGAACACACAAAAAAAGTGTACCTTAGAGGACATAGATATTTCCTTAGTTACCTAATCCTAGATTAAACAGTGCATGAGAAGATAGTTCTTCTATTACTTCCTGAAATTGGGATTCATCTTAGTGATGAGCTTGCACTCATCCTCCTCTTAACACACATATACACAAAGAGAGAGGTGGGCTGTGGATCAGCTATCATAATGGACATACCTGAAATAAAATTCACAAAGCTATAAAACTCATAAAAAGCACATGCATGAAATGATAGAATAGAGTGAGTCTGTCAAATATTGACTCAGTAACAGTTAAACCTCTTCTGGCTGCACTTTTTTATGATCTCCTACTATGCTATAACATGGGAAGAAAGAAGGTACAAAAAAGGTTTTGATCTCTCCAGTTATGTGAACCTCACAGACCACCAAAGATGATGAAAAATTATTTATAATGTCATAACAATTTATCAGTTGGAGGTTTGTTTTCATCAGTGTAAGTGAAATATGAAGAAACAATACATGTATCCACCCCCTCAAGCTTTCGGTTTTACCATTGCTTGCTTGAGATTTCCATTTTCTAGAAAATGACCATCCACCCACATAATCTAACAGTACAAATCAGGGAAAGACTTTCTTTCTTTCTTTCTTTCCTTCCTTCTTCTTCTTCTTTTTTTTTTAATAAATTACACATACACACCTCTTCCTACAACACTAATATGAATGCAAGAAATCTTTCACTAATTTTCCCCTGTAAGTATAAATTTATCCATTAGGACATCCCAAGACTCTGAGTACTGTGGGAAGGTATCCTTAGGAATAGTTTCCCATTCATTTTCTCCATCAGAGAATCACAGGGATATAAAAGCTAAGGGATTGGAAGTGTCCACATACATCCATAAAATCAGCTTTATCAAATGTTGATTTGCCTCCTCTAAATTCAGAGATCTCACAATGGAGGTCATAAGGTAGAATCCACACTTTTATTCCATATTTATAAAAAGCTGATAGCTAGCTTCATGAAAAGTTTCTTGGAAAACAATTGGGCAACAAACAAAGTGATGAACAAGATAAATTTTGTTCAAGAGTAATTCTGGCTAAAATTTTAGGAACTTATGTAGTTTCATTCAGGCAATCTGATCAAATTAAAATATACTGGCAGACCAAATTTTGGTAAGAAGTGTTGTGAAGTTGAAGATCAATAGAAAGGGTTAGTAGGGAACACAGAGCTTCAATGAGTTCAAGAGTCTTGGCCAAAGTAAGTAACTCCTAGAAAGCAAAGTGACTTATGGATAAAATTGGTATTTCCCTATTAAGGATTTTTAGAGAATCAATCTCAAGGCAGGAGAAATATTGGGAAATTGATGACAGATAACTAATTTTGATTTTCATGAATGAAGAGAGGAATTTTATTTGGAACAACAATCAATGCTCATGGAAGCAGTGGGCAAAAATCAAATGATGTATTGCATTAGGCAAATCTACTGCAAAAGACCTCTTTAAAGTGTTAAAAAGCAAAGATGTCAGTTTGAAGACTAAGGTGTGCCTAACCCAAGCCATGGTTTTTCCAGTCAGCTCATATGCATGTGAAAGCTTCACAATGAATAAGGAAGACTGAAGAATAATCAATGTATTTGAATTATGGTGTTGGCAAAGAACATTGAAAATGCTATGGACTGCCAGAAGAATGAACAAATCTGTCTTGGAAGAAGTACAGCTGAAATGCTCCTTACCAGCAAAGATGGTGAGACTCTGTCTCATATTCTTTGGTCATGTTATCACATGGAATCAGTCTCTGGAGAAGGACATCATGCTTGGTAAAGTGAAGGGTCAGAGATAAAGAGGAAGACCCTCAATGAGATGGATTGACACAGTGGCTATAACAATTGCTCAGAGTAACTGTGAGGAAGGTGCAGGACTGGACAGTGTTTCATCCTATTGTACACAGGGTCATTATGAGTTAGAACCAACTTGATGATGCCTAACAACAGCAACATCTTGCTGCTAGTTTTCAAGTAAGAACCATATGACTACCTGCCTGGGACATTAGAGATTTTGGAGAAGCAATTCAACATCAGATGACGGGTTAGATTAATTGCTTTTTACCTCCTTTTAGAATGAAATTCTATCATTTTATGTCCTACTAGACTGTGTTTCTTAAAACAGAACTAAGACATTTTGATGATTGCTTAAAGCTATAGAAGTCCTTGTGTGCTGCAAATGGTTATGCCCGTGAATACAAGCTGAAAGGTTGGTGGTTTGATCCCATCCAGAGGTACCTCAGAAGACAGGCAAACAATCTGCTTCTGAAAGTTCACAGCTAAGAAAACCCCATGGAGCAGTTCCACTCTGTACACATGTGGATGCCATGAGTTGTAATCAACTTGTTTTCAACTAACAAGAACATAAAACTATACATATTTTTCTCTATCCATAAGTGATCATTTCTTTAAATGTTGTTAATATCAGGTTCAATATGAAACTACTTCATTTATAATTAAGAATTCTTTAAGCATTTTCTTAAATTCAAAGAAGATATTTCAAATTATGATAAAATGAAAAATTGTGGCTATTGTGATATATTTTGTGAGGAGACTGCCAACAGTAATCAAACTCACAGATTCAGGTATTGTATTCTGTAAAAAACACAGTTAGATGCCCAAATTCACCATTATTCATTTACTCCCTGTGGTAGTTAAAGTCATATGTCAACTTGGCTGGGCCTGGTTGAGTGGCTGGGAAGCTGCTGGTAGTTATTTCCCATGATGAGACTGGCAATTATCTCTATGATGGGATCTACCATGACCAGCTGAGTAGCTGCTTTAGGGGTGTGGTCTGCTTCCCATGTATAAGCAGCAGCTTGGGGAATGGTCTCTAGCTTATGGCACGCTTGAACCCTGCACGTAGCCATGTCGTTGTTCAGCAGCCTGCCATCTGTGCCAACCTTGGGACCTTTAATGAAATCGAATCAATGGCCTACTGTGTGGTTTGGTGTGGTAGTTATGTTTGTGTGTCAACTTGGCTGGACCTGGTTGAGTGCCTCAGCAGCTGGTGGTAGTTATTCCCCATGATGAGACTGGTAATCAACTCCATGGTGGGATCTATCACAAGCAGCTGAGTGGCTGCCTTTGGGATGTGGTCTGCTTCCAGTATTTAAGGAGAAGCCATGGGAATGGTCTCTAGCCTATGGCACACTTGGACCCTGCATGTAGTCATGTCATGGCTCAGCAGGCTGTTATGCTCTGCCGACCTGGGGACTTACAATGGATTTAAGTTAATGGCCTGCCATGTGGTTTGGTAACATTGGGACTATGCCTTTTTAGTTGTCAACCTTGGGGCTTCTCAGCCTCAGCAACCAGTAACTCTCTGACTGAAGAAAAGCCTCTAGCTCCAGTGTGTCAGGAGCAAGAGGCAGAGCTGGACCCCAAGGTTGAGGGGCTTTCACCAGCCCCTAGAGCCTGGCACTTTGAACTTGGACTTAAAGCCTCCAAATTGTGAGAATAAACTCCTGTTTGTTAAGGCCATCCCACTGGTGGTATATTCTTGTCAGAGCAGCACTAGGTAGCCAGAACATTTAGTAACATTGGGACTGTGCCTTATTACTCATCAACCTTGGGCTTGTCAGTCTCAGCAGCCAGTAGCTGTCTGAGTGAAGAAAAGCCTCTAGCTTCAGTGGGCCAGGAGCAGAAGGCAGACTTGAAGCCCAATGTTGAGGGGTTTTCACCAAGCTTTTAGAGCTTGGCACTTTGAACTTAGACTTAAAGCCTCCAAACTGTAAGAGAATAATCCTATTTCTTCAAGCCATCCCATTTATGGTATTTTCTTGTCAGAATAGCACTAGGTAACCACAACACTCCCTAAAACAGGAAACCAGTACATGGTGAGAATGAAGTCACGAGGCCTGGGTATGCTATGTAAAAAAAGCTTGTCAAATGAATCTGTAGAAGACAAATCATTGACAAAAAAGGTCACATGAATTATGGCTGTGGTAAAATAGTGTCTCTATTATTTCTTCTGGTAGAGCATATGATATGTAATGTGGAAGAGGGTAGCCAGGAGAGGTAACACTAAGATTTGTGATTTTACATATCTCTTTATGTGGTTAGGATTCAACCAAAATCTAAAACCCCTTTTGGTTATTTTAAACCAGGGCATACATACATACTGACTAAACACACTGAGTCAAAATAGAGAGTTAATATGAGAAAAAAACAGGAGGTCAACAAAGAAAAATAATAGAATTCACAACCTATACAGGATATCCAGTAGGTGGGAAGGCTGTGCAGATGTAAACACAAAACTAAAATGTTGTCTGATGATAATTGTTCCACAAACAATGGGTAACTCAGTTAATGAGCAGCAGTGAGGTATAGCATTTTTCTCTTTAATATTTCCTTTTCATGAAATAAAAGTTATAAAACTGTCAGCATTCTTACAAATATAGCCACAGTAGCCAATAGTTACCTCAGTTAAATGGATATAATTAGACTGTTGAAAAAAGTCATTACTTAGTTCAGAAATGCTGGGTCTGACAAATGGAATCAGCTCTATCGTTCACTTTTCGATTACCTATGTTAGCTTCAGGGTCAGGGAAAAAAAAATAGGTTGAAAGAAATATTTAAAATCTCATTTTGATGAACAGTTAAAATCCCAGCACATGTTTTATCAGAGCTGCTACAAGAAGCAAAATTAATACAAATGAACATATTCTCACCCCCCATCCCTCCACTGCCCATCCTCTGGTTAAGGGGCTGGTGAGAGATGAAGAAAGGAGGAAATAGGAAAGGAGTAGGAATAGGAGAAACAAAGAATTTGTAAGGAGCATGTACAAACTGGGGAGATGGTATTTACTTTATGTGAATATTTTCTTGACAAAGTCTCAATAACATATCCAAGAGTTCAGATGACCAATCCAGGAGTACAAGTCAATCTAAAAGACAATGGGTTACTTTCTTTAATAACTTTCAGTAGATTTCAGTGATAAGGAGAGTGAACTTTCAGAAACTAGCCTACCACTTGAACAAATTCCCTAATCTCTCCAAATCTCTCTCTCTCTCTCTTTTTTTTTTAATGGAGATAAATATATTGCTCTACATATCTTGAAGTGTGATATTGAAATAGGACATGAAAGCACATGGATAGTTGTAGAGCTCAAAAGAAATATAAGCACCATTATTACTGTTATGGTTCATAGTCATATGTCTTTCTCATTTGTAAAAGAGGAGAAAAGGCACATGATTGGAAAGATTCAATGGGACCTTTTGAAATAAATGCTAAATTCACAGTTTTCCTGATAGCTTTAAGTCCATATTGGTAAAATAGTCTGTAGTGAATCACAATAAAGAATACATCTACTTAATATAAGAGGGTAACTGGTAGCATAGTGGCTAAGACACTTGCCTGCTAACCAGACGGCTGGTGGTTCAAATCCACCAGCCACTCCTCGGAAGGAAGGTTGGGCAATCCTACTTCCGTAGTGATACTGCCTCGGAAACCCAAGAAGGGGTCGCTATGAGTCGGGGCCGACTCGACGGCACATAACAACAACAACAACAACAACTAAAAAATAAATTTTCTTTTAATTATTTCAGTGTCTCAATGTGTAAAAGTCTTGAAAACAGAGGTAATTGGTTTTGGAGAGGAAGAAGAGAGCAAAAGGAGAAGGAAGGAAAGACTATTCTTGATTGGCCTGGTTTTTAAAAATAATGTTTTTGGTCCATCCAACTATAACAGTGGTTCTTTCTTTCTTTATAGAAAATTTAGAAATTCAGAAATGTGGGGATGCATATGTAAAATTATAATCCTACCATTATTTTTTTAAAAAACAAATTTATTTTAAGAGTTTGTTTTACAGTCAACATTACATGTACATTTAGTTTCATTCCCCATTTACCATGGCCCAACCCTAACCCAGTCTCCTCCCTTCCTGTCCAATAACCCTCGCCCCCCCCCCCCCCCATAGTTATGCACTCCTGTGTGGCCTGCATTTCTTCCCTATGAATGTTCCCCCTCTGGACAACCCTACCATTTTAACACAACTATTGTTTATATTTTGTGGTATATCCTTCTAGCCTTTTTTCTATGTGCCATGGAAATACACTTTCAAAATATCCATACCATTCTTTATACAGTGTTCCAAAACTTAATTCATGAATATTGTGAGCATATCTTCATGTCCTTAAACAAATAAACAATTTAAATCATCAGAGAGTCTTGGGTTTTCTATCTGAAAGCCCAATTTGGCATGCCCTATGTGTCTCATTTTATTGGACCCTCCTGCACTAACCTCTCTACCAGAATGATGTAAAGAACACAAGACTCTCTGTTTGAAAACATGCACAGCTTTTCCAGGCTTGAAAATTAAACCATAAAAAGTTTACTGAAAAAAAAAAAAAAAAAACCAACAACAACAAAAAAATTCCTTTAAACAGCTCCTTAAAAACTCACACCATAATTGCTCCCCACCAAGCGTGGGCACTTGCTAGCTGCAAGTAGTGGCACGGTGACAAATGTAGCAAAACTGAAAGCGGGCTATACTAAGAGAAAGAAAAGTCTTCCACTGGCCATCTGTGAAAATAAGGCATGTGGCCATTAAATGCAGAGGCTGTAAATATACACAAACTCCATGAAGCAAATGGCAAAAAAGGACTAAACTTCAAGCTCAAACAAATCAAAATGTTTAATGCATAGTTACCACTGCTGGACGAAAACAGCTCTGATCTCTGCAGTCTGCAAACCCGGCATGTATTTCAATTAAATACCCCCAAAAAAGAGAAGAAAGAAAAGGAAAGAAATGAAAAGCCACAGAAGAAAACCGTCTGGAACAAAAGGCTATAGACAGCCTATACTCAATTTCTAGAAACAAACAGCCCCTTTAACTTGCACCAGCCTGTCGAGAATGTCGATTGGAATTATTGAAAGGCTGACATATAGAGTGATGGATGGGTGATGACATAATACCTATTTGCCTTTTTGTCATGGTCTTTGAAAACTGGCTGCTCTGTGCTGATAATATTCACTGAGGGGTTTTCCTCTCCCCTTCTGTCCCATAAGAAGTGTTCCCTAGCTAAGACACTCAGAATTAAGAAGGTTTATGAATGAAAAACAAAAGAAAAGAAAACCTCAGGTTCAAATGCCAACTTGCACATAAAAAAGCTGGTCTAGATTTTCTAATAATCAGTTTGCCTAGAAAGCAGTTTTCTACACACTTTATATAAATTTTCAGAGTAGAGAGACTCCAATAATAAAAAAGGCAAATATTGCACTTCAGATATTGTGTATCTTTTAATTAAAACCACCAAATAATTACATATAAATGCAGAGATTAAAATAATATATACTCACTTTTATAAAGAGAAATTATTAATCACTAGTGTTATTTTAATTTCTTCTTAGGCAAATTCTAACCACAGAATTCAAAAGACGGAGAACAATTTTTTTTTTTTTTTAACACACACACGCATACATCCTAGTGAAAGCTCCGCCTTTTGCCAAACTATTGTAATGATCTCTTTTCCTTTCAAAAGACTGACCTAAAATGATACCTACCTCCTTCATGAAGATATTTTCTCTAACCACTTAAATATCTCTTTTCTAACTTGACTTCTCTGAGTCACTGTAGCTAAAGGCAACATTTACAAAAGCCATACATAAATCATTGTTTGTAGCATCTCCCACCAAACGCAGAGAGCCACAGTTCTGTAATATTCACTTTTTCAAAGCAAAACCTGTTTTTCACAATTCCTCTCATGCCTTCTCCTTATCTAAGGAAGAGAGCTTGTGTTAGATAATGCTGAAGTAGATACACTATCAGTTTCTGAAGAGTTAACACTGCTGGCCCCATCCATCAGATGGCCAGCACGAAGCATCAGGAAAGAATGATGGATGTAAAATTATTACAGGGCTGCCATCCGATACACTTACTGCCATTTGTAACTAATGCTGGGATTGACACACTTTTTTCATTATTAAACATCCACATTAAGTCAACATTGGTCACTGTCATTTCATGTTTGGCACTCTGTTAAAGGGAAGAAAAGGGTTGACAATAGTAGAAAAGAGGTAGTTGTAATGGAAGAGTTTCCAAGAACCAAGCGTTTTTATAGTACAATTAACCTCAGTTTGCAAATCAGCTTACATAGTTTGTGGTGAGGTTAGTTATGAATATGACTGACAATAAACTAAAAGAGATATAAGTGCCATTGCTGAGTAAATTTTTATTTAAATTATACATACTTATTCACTAAATTTTCATCTTATTCTATATCCATTTTTAAAGGATTTCCACTGAGCCTCAGATGGAAAAATAAGACATTTTTCTAGCTATTCTTACTTGTAGTTTTATAAGAATGTGTTGCTTGTGTATATATTTATATTCTAGGTACACTGTAAACACTTAATGTTTGGTAAATAAATTCTCTACATTAAGAAATGTATTCATGCAGTTGAGGTTTATTTTCACGACTGACATCTGTTTTACATAAGAAAAGCAATCCAGAAATTGACCTTTACATGCATAGAACATGCATGTGAACATGTATTCATAGATTTAACCTGTCACCAAGCATGCTTTCCTATGTATATGCTTGTATGTAATTTAATTCTTTATGAATCACAGACATGGTACAAGGCCCTACATATATAATAGTTAAGAGCAAAAGTAGACAGATAGATTGATAATAAATACAAAACAAACAAAACAAATCTGTTTTATGAAGGAAATATTTGTGAGCTTTGATAGTACTTTTATAATGATATAAAATGGAGCTGTGACAGACAATGGCCTTTTCCTACTAAGAAGTCATTGTGGTCCTGTTTTTTCTTCCCTGCTAACATAACCTTTGATCTCAAGATATCTACTAATCTCAGAGAGAATAGGATAAGGTCTTTAATTGAGTTGCAGAAAAATTTCATGATCAATTTCAAGTAGTCTCTATTTTGGGCCAGCAATTATTTTAAGGGGAGCTCTGGTGGCATAGTGCCTAAGGCATTTGACTGCTAACCAGAAGGCTGGTGGTTCAAACCCACCAGCCACTCCTCAGAAGGAAGGATGGGCAATCTACTTCCATAGTGATACAACCTTGGAAACCCAAGGAGGGGTCGCTATGAGTCAGATCTAACTCGATGGCATTGATTTTTTTTTTTTTTAATTATCTTAAGAGTAGGCATATGACCAGATTCTAGCCAATGGAATATTTGTGGAAGTTTGTTTGAGAAAGAAGGTGAAACATTCCTATGTGAATAAAAAGACTAAACTTGTCAAAGAGAAAACTTCTTTTCTTCCTAAATCTGCCTGCCTTCATATGGATAGGACAAGTATAGTTGCAGTAGCCATTTTGTGACCCTAACTGAAAAAAAAAAAAAAAAAAACAGAAGAACCACAGAGATTTCAACCCAGATATCATTGAGCTGATGAACTAATGCCAAGAGCATCCTACTCCTAAGCTTCATTATGTACGAAAAATTAATCATTGTTTGTTTAAGCTACTGCCTTTAGAATTCCTTATAAATGCATCAAAGAAGATTTCAAACATACTACAACACAGGTACATTCTTTCTAGGATAAGCATATTTGGAGTGATGGAAATAAGTTGGGAAACTTCTGGTGTAATCCTCATTTCAAGTGAGTGGACTAGGTCTCCATCGTATTAATGTTGACTGGTGGGATCAGGGCATAAACCGAGGTTTTTATGAAGCCCTATTGGGAGATCTTTGTATACGTTTAAAGAACTCTGTTGGCACAGTGGTTAAAGAACTTAACTACTAACTGAAAAGGGTGGTGGTTCGAACCCACCAGATGCTCTGTGGGAGAAAGATGTGGCAGTCTGCTTGTGAATATTTACAGCCTTGGAAACTCTATGGAGCAGTTCTACTCTGTCCTATGGGTCACTATGAGTCAGAATCAACTGGATATCATTGGGTTTTATTTGGTGTATATGTTCAAGCACAAGGTCAAGAACCTGATTATGCAGCTGATTATATAGTCAAAACTGTGTCATTTGGGTGATAATGAAGCAAAGTGATGCTTTTTTTTTTATTATAAATAATAAATGCTTGAGGGTTTTCTCTCTGATTCCTCCTTCCTGAGAAGCTTACTTATTCATCTATAACGTTAGTCTGTAACAGAGCCTATATGGTAAAAGATAACATTATCTGAATATACAATCAGGCTATAATTAACCAGAGATGACAATTATAAATAACACTGTGTCTCAGAGTTTCCAAGAAACTTGACATACACAGTTCTTGGGTATGTTGAAACATTTCCAAGAAAAGTAAAGAAATGAGAAATCTTTTAGAAGTCTTCAATTAAAATGTATTTTCAGTAAAAATGACTTTCATTATGTGTTTTGGTACATATCACTGAAAAACATTCTTCCCTAACTTCACACCTCTAATTGTTTTCACTGTCCAATTACAGTTTTTCAGAATTAAGACCTTCTAGTTGGGACAGGCATAGCGGCTATTTGAAATGTGAAAGAAAGCTAATCTGTGTAAGATGTGTATACCCAGGAAAACAGTTATCCCCTCCTTAGGATCCCAATTATCTGGATCTCAGGCCATAATACCACCTCTTAGAGTGATGTAAATCACCAAGCATACCAAGGTTGAATTTCTTTTCTTTCCTCCTTTCCTCTCTCCTGGATCCTTTCCTTCTTCTCTCTTTCCTTTCTTATGTTTCACATACTTTCTGGGTTTATAGACCAGGAATATTGTTTTAGAGAGAAAAATGTCCTTTTGGGACTCAAATGAGATGACAGTGTAAAATATAAGATTAATTATCATATATTCTTATGTCTTTCATTAAGAACTATGAAGCAAAATTTTTTAAAAAATAAGTGGTCTACATATCTGGCTACAGATAAATGTGGGTGATTGTAAATATCTTTATTAAAAGTAAACATTAGGAAAATAATACAATATGTATAGTGATGTTCCTCTATGTGAAGGAACAAGCTGAGGTACATATAATTGATCTGAAATGTTGAGCCATATGGGTCCTCCTTCAATTCCCATAGGTGGGCTCATACATATAAATAGTAATGATTAACAGTCAAAACAATAATCATATCTAAACTATAAACTCTATAAATGAATTTTCTTGTTCTATACAGCTGTACACAGCATAGTTTCTAATACATAGTAGGTGCTAATATTAAATTGATTGCTAATTAAAGGGTATAAATTTGATATTAATATCTCATTCCCATAAGTTGTACAGACCAGTAGATCAATTATTACTATTGAGGAGATGACATCCAAGCTAGTTCAATGGGAAAAGGCAACTACATTAATACCTGCTTCAAAGAGAGCTTCAACATTCTCAAGCTCATTCTCAAGGTGTCAGGGGAGACATGAAGGATGAACTAATTCAGATCCCTCTGCTAAGAAAGTTTACTTAGACACTACAAGAGTATGTCATATTATAAAATAGCATAATGGCTTCATTTTTATGTTTAAGACGTTTAATTAAAAACCTGTAAAAATATAATATCATAATTAAAGATACAATTCAATTACATTGAAAATGCATGGTGAAAACTTTGGGAATGATAACGTTCTTGAGAATAGAAACATCTTCACTGATCAATTGGTCTTGGCAAGTATTACTTCCAAAATAGATTTAAAGAAAAACAAAAAGTAGTTATAATTCTACAAAAGAAAGAGGAAAAGGAAATTAAAAATAGTAGCGCTCAACAAAGGCACTCTCTCTCCTGTCAAATAAGAGGTGCTAATCAGAGAAATAAAATTTGATTGTGGAGTGGAGCAAGAAGTGGAAACTGGGTTCCCAACAATGGACATGTATGGAATAAAGTGAATGCAGATGGTTCCACTCCTGTTACTTAATCAAAAGGCAGTGCAGAGTCACTGGAGCTGGCATAAAGTCATGTGTTAGAACAACAGCTGATCTGTATTAGAGAAGATTAACTCACAGTGCCATGGTGGAGGGCCCGGGATTATTTTATGTACTTCCATTGCCTTACAAGCCGTCAGCACAATTATTGCCCTCCGATGTGAATGACTGATCTGTAACCACAGCTAAACAGCATGCTGCTTAGGGGCCTAGGAGCTTCATGAAGATGAATTTCCATACCATCAAAGTGCTTTTAATGGGCTCCCTGATCCAACCACAAGGCCTGTTTTGCAAGTATATAGAACTCAGGATGAAGGCTTCCTGTCCAAAAGGATTTGGTCGGTTGTCACTTGACAATTCCCAGCCAGCACAGGGGAGGAGAGGGGGGAGATAGGTAGAGTTGTCTCTGCTTTGGAGGATTAAAAAAAAAAAAAAAGAGTACAGATGCTTGCTGAATGCAACCAACTGCTGTATCCACAGCTGAATTCAATGCGCTTAACAAATAATGGCAATTTAGCTATGCTTGTGAGGAATAGCTTGAGTCACTTTGCATTAGCATCTGGCTGAGTGTTAAACTCATTTCTACATGGGGAGCAGAGAAAAGGAATTTCTGTTCAAGCATCCTTTCAAGAATGTTTAAATATTTGAATATAAATTCCTTTATGCTTGCTATCATTCCTTCTTAGAGCTGTCACTTTGCTTTTCCCCTTCCCTTCTGGTGCTTAGCTATAAAAATGTTGTGCCCTCTCCTACACTGATGTCGTTCTTCTTATGTTGTAAGATTGAGAGGGTTGTATATTGACCTATACTCTTCCCTCCAGATATAGAATAGGATTGAAATAATCTACTAATCCTTTTTACCTACATTAAGATATAGGAAAAGTGCAATTGTGACAGGATCACATGTACATCTCACCTCCACTGTGCAGATTGCTAACTTCTGAAAGACTACAGATCAAATTCCATATAAAAGCTAGGAAATCACAAAGCTATCCAAATCAGCAATCTGCTCATTCTGGACAATACTCTTTGACTGATAAGCTTCCATGATGATTAACTTTCAAGGTATTTCTAATTAGCTGATCTTTTAAATATTTTTTTCTTTTATCTACCCTATCTAGTTAACCATGTTGTTGTTGTTGTTATGTGCCGTCGAGTCAGCCCTGACTCATAGCGACCCCTCCTTGGGTTTCCGAGGCAGTATCACTACGGAAGTAGGATTGCCCAACCTTCCTTCCGGGGAGTGGCTGGTGGGTTTGAACCGCCAGCCTTCTGGTTAGCAGTCAAGTGCCTTAGCCACTATGCTACCAGAGCTCCCAAGTTAACCATAGGATTCTATAAAGGGAGATTCAGTAACACTTTAACATTTCAATCCAAAAGAAGTACATTCTTCTGAACATTTTATAATAACAACTCAAAATATTTTTTCTCTGAACAAAATAACAGTGTATGCTTAGAAAAAAAGCTTGACATTTTTATATCTCAAATTCTGAAATTTCACTGGGTATAAAGATAATGTCAAATTTTAAAAAAGTGCATTTTCTTTTATGATAAAGTCACGTTTTCCAATTGTGCAGTCACCTAAAACTCAACAGCACTTTGCATTGGAAACATATTGTGACAAGCCTGGGATTCTAAGTACTTAGAATATGAGCATGGGTATCATCTAAGCTTATGCTGATTAAAGAAGATTCAGAATTCTCAAATCCAGCTCATCCCTACATACAAGTTAAGCATCCTCATAAAGCAAAACTTTCACTCAGATCCAGGTATTTCAAATGTCATTTCATTTGAACACAAACCAATAGCATAAAAGATAATAATTAGTTATCAGTAGTATTTGTAGATGGTTATAAAAAAAATATAATCCTTCCTATTTTCAGATGGCTTTTATTAGGATGGACATAGAGACTTCTGTATTTGTAGAGGGGAAATTGACATCATTCTGAAGATGGTGAGAAGATGAAAAGATAATAAAAAAAGAAAAGCATTCAGGGAATTTAAGCAGTTTTGAAAAGTAAGTTATAACATGAACTAACCTTTTCTGTCCGGCAGTTATTGAGACCTAGACTATTCACAACAGCCACCTTCCCATCAAGCACCTGTTGTTCCCGCCGAAGTTGCTCCTTCATTTGCCGAGCTTCTTGGATTGCCTTGGTGACAGCATCATGGTCATTTAAATAACCTGAGAATGTGGAAGAATAATGAAGGATATGTTTTGTCCACAAGCATAGATAAATTAACCATAAAAATCACTTATAATTTTGGTAGGAGCTAGTATCTGGCACATAATAACCTCTCAATGGGATTTGTCTCGTGAATGAATGAATGGATGACTGATTTACATAATCATATATGAACATGGTGCCAAACATCTATGACAAAAATATACTACTTAAGTGAAATATAGCTGTTTCTAAATATTTAGAAAGATGTATAAAACATCATAGTTTTAAAATAAATTTTTATTTATTTTCTGAATTTTGCGCAGTATTAGAAAGATTAATCTAGAGTTTGTGTGTCGCACTATTAAGTTTGCTATGTAATGAAGGAATAAAACATTAACTGAAAGAAAAGAATTCCTGACTTCCTCCAAATCCATTTATAGTGGAATAAACCACAGGTGGCAGGGTTTGATATGGATACAAACTTATAATCATTAAGAAGATGAATTTGAAGCACAAGTACCTATGATTGCTTGATATGAAACTGTGGCTACTAGTAAATGCCAAATCCACCAAACTCACAGCCAATGAGTTGCTTCTGACTCATGGTGACCCTAGAGGACAGAGTAGAACTGCCCCATAGGCTTTCCACGGCTGTAAATCTTTTATGGAAACAGATTGCTAATCTATCCCCTGTACAACGACCAGTAGGTCTGAACCACAACTTTTTGGTTAGTAGCCAAATATCTCAACCACTGAGCAACCAGAGCTCCTCTGGTAATGACAGCAGCACTTAATTCACACTTTCAATATGACAGTCACATGTCCATCTTGGTTTGCAGCTCCACAATCCAGAGTTTGTAAAACAAAACAAAACAAAACAAAACCTGCCAAATCATTTCTTTCAATGAGTAACAGGTTTAAGGAGAAAAACTAGTTTTTAACATAATTTTCACCACTGGTCATTTCATATTTATTGCACATTATGATGATCCGTATGATTGTAAGGTAGAACATTGATCGGAAGAGATCATTTTGTAAATATTTAAAGGAAAGCTAATATCTAGCATCTTACTCTTTCACTGTCTTTTAACTAGGGCATAAAATGGCATAAAATAAATCTGCAATATGAAATTGCCCAGAAAAGGGACTTGTTTGTGACATGAGGCTAAATCTAACCAGATCCATTGGTGAATTGTGACAGATGGAGGGACTGTGAGACAGAAGGCAGGCACTAATCACACATAAAATGACCGGCTTGCCTCAACATGTTCCATGGATTCCAGCAAACTTTACACCCTAATCCATTTTTAGAACAAAAAACATCTGGGCCATAAATCCTCTAATCTGCCAAAACATGCTATTAAATCCCATGATTTGTTGAAAAACACTAAGATTAAAGAAAGGAAATATAAAATGGCTAACTGCTGTGTTAGGAAAGTGTTATTAATACTCTTTCTTTGTCTCAATTATGAATGTTCTGGTACTAAAGAGCCTTGTCTAATCATGTCAGATTACACATCCTCGTTGCATTGCTAGACTCTTCTATCTGATCTGCTGATTGCCAAAAAACAGAATATTTTCTTGCTGCTTAAAACATTTCTATTGAAGAAACTGATGTCAGATTGGTGCAGTGCTTCAGTGCTAAAAGGGTTCTAAATGATCCATGCCTATTTTCCCCCTATTATGTCCAGACTAGCCCTGATCCTTTGATTTCTTTGAGGCACAAAGATAAGTTCCAGTGTAGGGAACAGAAAAGGGAAGTTTGAGAAATACAATATATTTTGTCTTCAACAACTAAACTCAGTGGAATTTACTCAAAGAATAAAACAGATTTCTGGTCATTATAAATACAATGTGAATTTATAACTATTTAGACTTAGAGCATACCTTTAGGGTTAATATTTATTATAAAAGATATTATATTATCTTCAACATCTTGGCTTGGTTCTCCTGAACAGCCTTCTTAATATATTTATTCTTGAATTTGTTCTGTTCATGAACAATACTACTCTTGCCTGACAATGATGATTGCAGGATATATTCACATAATAGAATTTTACATAGATCATCCTGATTTTCCTATCCTCTAACTGCTATTTTTATACAAGCCCATATCATGCTTTTCTGTAGTCTATTTGGTTTCTAGGTAGTCTATTAAGCTTTTCCAGAGTACAAATATATTTGAAAAGGTTTGGCACGTGAAATTGAATGGAGGCATGAATTCTTTTTGCTTCTTAGTGGCTGCCAAGATAACATTGTGTGGCAAAAATGATTAATATAGACACAAGAGGAATGTAAATTATTATGCGGGTGAATAACTGACAGACCTATGTTCTATAATGGCTATTTCCAATTTGAGGTGTATATTTATCTGTATGGCAGAAGAAAATAGTATTCATATTACAATTAACATTCTTGCTTTTAGAGACTCTTGGAGTTTAATTAAAATGCTATAAGAAATTCTAACATTTGTATCTTCTGTATTAACTCACAAAGTCATTTTTCTGTTACAGAATTGGATCTTAGGAAGATTGTTTGCAAGTTCTTTACATAATGTTTTCATCATAGTAACCAAAACCTCAACCCCACAGACACCCTCTCTCAGAAAATGGCCTTGGAAAGACCAGTAAGGGCAAAACCTGACCTTCCTGTTGTCCTCCACTGTCACCCTATGCTACCTTCGAATCTATCCCCATTTAGGCCCAATATGCTCTCCTAATGTAATGAAAATATATACCTACTTTAGTTCAATGCAAAGCTCTAAACTCGTGCTCTAGATTTTTACATCTCTTCAATGACCATAAAGCGTCTTGTGATATAGTGGTTAAGTGCTCAGATGCTAATCACAGGTTGGCAATTCAAATCTACCACCAGACCCCTTTCTACCATAGGAGAAAGATGTGGCACTCTGCTTCAGTAAAGAGTTAACAGCCTTAGAAACCCTATTGGAAGTTCTACTCTTCTATAGAACCTCTGAGTTGGAATCAATTCGATGGCAACGGGTCATTGTTGTTGTTGTTGTTGTTATGTGCTGTCGAGTCAAACCCGACTCATAGCGACCCCTCCTTGGGTTTCCGAGGCAGTATCACTACGGAAGTAGGATTGCCCAACCTTCCTTCCGAGGAGTGGCTGGTGGGTTTGAACCGCCAGCCGTCTGGTTAGCAGGCAAGTATCTTAGCCACTATGCTACCAAGGCTCCCGGGTCATTGATTATTCCCTTTTAATTTTATCATCTACCTGACTTTCTAGCATATCTACCATATCAACTTTTAAGTACTCAAGGTTCTATCTTCCCATAGAAAAAACAAATGAAACCACTCCTTGACTTTCTGTTGTCTTCTGTTGCCAACCCCCTCTCTCTCTCTCTTTACCTTCTAAGCTAAGCTTCTCAAAGACTATTTTTATAGCCTCCCATTCCATCCTAGATGCTCCGGTGGTACAGTTGTTAAACCAAAATGTTGAAACCAAAATGGCTGAAAACCAAAATGTTGGCCATTCTGTGGAAGAAAGGTGGGGCAGTCTGCTTCTGTAAAGATTTATTGCCATGGAAACCCTATGGGGGCAGTTCTACTTTGTTCTGTAGGGTCACTATGAGTTGGAATTGACTCAGTGGCAGTGAGTTTGTTTCTTTGGGGGGGTGTGCAGGGGTGGGGTGTGCTGGGGGTGGGGGATTCCATTCTAACCTGCTATAATCTTGTTTCTGCTTCTCTTGGTCTTTTAATTGCCAAATCCAAGGGATATGTTCCACTCCTCACAGACTGATGGTACCATCTTGTTATGGAAACTCCCTCCTTCCTTGTTTCTCATCATAGCACTGGATCCTCTTTCCCCTCTGATGCCATCTTACTCTCTTTGCCTGGGATCCATTCTTTATCTGCTCCTTAGATTTTGGTCACAGGTTTTAATCCTCAGGAAAAGCATGGACTTTGAATTTGGAGAAGCCTGACTTAACATTCTAGCTTTGAGATTTACTACCTATATAAATTGTACAATTTTTTTTTTAACCTTTCATAAGCCTCATTTATCTCATTGGCTAGATAGAGAAAACATGTGCTAGATAACAGGAATGCTACAAAGATTCAAGAAAAAGAGATAGAATATAGGACACTCATAGTGCCTAAGGCACTTGACTGCTAACCAGAAGGCTGGCAATTCAAACCCACCAGCCACTCCTCTGAAGGAAGATGGGGCGATCTACTTCCATAGTGATACTGCCTCGGAAACCCAAGGAGGGGTCACTATGAGTCAGGTACAACTCTACAGCACATAACAACAACAACAACAACAACAACATATACATATATACAAATACACCACACACACACACACACACACACACACATATACATATAAACCAAAAAAACCAAACTCACTGCTGTCGAGCCAATCCTAACCCATAGTGACCCCTCCTTGGGTTTCTGAGGTGGTGTGACTACGGAAGTTGATTGCCCAACCTTCATTCTGAGGAGTGGCTAGTGGGTTTGAACCTCCAGCCTTCTGGTTAGTAGTCAAATGCCTTGGATATTACACCACCAGAGCTCCCATACACACACACACACACACATACATACATACACACACACATATATATAAATTTCTCTACTCAAATGTCCATGATTACCTATAATGCCAAATGCCACATGTCTAGAGTCTAGCATGGAATTCATCATCTTCCCACTGCCTCAACCTATTATTTAAGCATTCCATATTTACTTCTAGTTGTACATCCAGTCAATTGAGAATCATCTGAGATCTCTCTTCTCTTTCTCCCCATACATACAAAAGGCAACCCAACACTGATACTGATGCCTCCTCCTTGGCTTTCCACCATCTCTAATTGTAAGTAATTAAGGTTTTATCTTTTCATAAAATAGGCTTTGATTTTTCTCCGTCCCTCTGGTCACTGCTTTTGTTAAAGCGACCTTATGGTGGCACAGAGCCTAAGGCATTTGACTGCTAAGCAGAAGGCTGGAGGGAGGTTCAAACCCACCAGCCGCTTCTTGGAAGGAAGATGGGGCAATCTCCTGCCATAGCGATACCACCTCAAAAACCCAAGGAGGGGTCTCTATGAGTCAGATCCCACCCCATGGAAGTGTTTTTTTTTTTTTTTTGTTAATATCCTAATTGGGCCCCTGCCACAGCTTCCTAAGTGTTATCCTTATATTTATTTAGCCTTCCTGCTTGAATTCATTTCCTGTTCTACTCCCAGAGGAAATACTCCAAAACATTACAAAAAAAAAAAAAAAATTGTATTGTGTTACTTTATGATTAAAATTGTACCCTAGTACTTTAAGGAGAATATAATAAAATTATACTTTGTAGTTTTCTGCCCCTCCAAAAAAAATCTTGTTCGAAGAAGTGTGGGAAATGCTAAGTTAAACCAAGTTCAAAAGGTTTTTTAATTGTATGAATTCTCATAATCTGTAATATATTGATATGTATTATGAATCTTTCAAGAGAGTTCAATGGTATGTAGCTTTCTGCAAATATATTGGAACAAGGGAATCTTTAATGATACCCCAAACCATCATTATGGGATACATTCTAAACATTTAATATTAAGTCTTCTCATGAAATCAACTCTACATATATTTTCCATGTCACCTCCTACTGGTCTCTATTTCCTGTTGAAAGACAGGCCTCTCCTCATCTTCTCCTCTGCCCCTGAAGCTGTTTTCTTTACTTAAATATCTATTTTTGGTTTGCTTGGGAATTTATTCAAATGTCACTCTTCAGAAAGGACTTCCCTGATCTACCCCAGACTTTGTTATTGTTGGTTGGTGCCATCAAGTTGAATTGGACTCATAATGATCCTATGAACAACAGAAAGATACATTGCCCAGTCCTGCACCATCCTCACAATGTTTGCTATATCTGACCCCTTGTTGGAGCTACTGTGTCAATCCACCCCCTTGAGGGTCTTCTTCTTTTTCACTGACCATCCACTTCACCAAGTATGATGTTCTTCTCCAGGACTGGTCTCTCCTGATGACATGTCCAAAGTATGTAAGATGAAGTCTCACCATCCTTGCTTCTAAGAAGCAATCCATTTGTACTTCATCCAAGACAGATTTGTTCATTCTTCTGGCAGTCCATGACATATTCAATATTCTTTGCCAACACCATAATTCACATGCATCAATTCTTCTTCAGTCTTTCTTATTCATTGACCAGCTTTTGCATGCATATGAGGTGACTGAAAATACCATGGCTTGGGTCAGGTGCACCTTAATCCTTAAAGTGACATCTCTGTGTTTTAACTTCAATGAGGTCTTCTACAGCAGACTTGACCAGCACAATATGTCATTTAATTTCTTAACTACTGCTTCCTTAAGTGTTGATTATGAATCCAGAGAAAATTAAATCCTGGAAACTTCAATCTTTTCTCCATTAATCATGATGTTGCTTACTGGTTCATTTGTGAGGATTTTTGTTTTATTTATGTTGAGGTGTATTTCATACTGAAGACTGTATTCTTTGATCTTCATCAATAAGTGCTTCAAGTCATCTTTATTTTCAGCAAGCAAGGGTGTGTCATCTGCATATCATAGGTTGTTAATGATTCTTCCTCCAATCCTGATGCCCAGTCTCCTTCATGTAGTCCAGTTTCTCAGATGATTTATTTAGAGTACAGATTGAATAAGTATGCTGAAAGGATACAACCCTGATACACATCTTTCCCTTGTTTTGTTTGAATGACTGCCTCTTGGTCTATGTACAAGTTCTGAATGAGCATAAGGAAACATTATGGAATTTCCATTCTTTGCAATTTGTTATGATCCTCAAAGTCAAATGCCTTTGCATAGTCAAAAAACACAGGTATACATCTGTGGCAGTTAAGTTTGTGTGTCAACTTGGCTGGGCTTGGTTGAGTGGCTGGGCAGCTGGTGGTAGTTATTCCCAAATGATGAGACTGGCAATCAACTCCGTGGTGGGATCTACCACAAGCAGCTGAGTAGCTGCCATTGGGATGTGGTCTGCTTCCTGTATATTAGGAGAAGTCTTGGGATTGGTCTCTAGCCTATAGCATGCTTGGGCCCTGCATGTAGCCGTGTTGTTACTCAGCAGCCTACTATGCTCTGCTGACCTTGGGAATTACAATGGACTTAAGTTAATGACCTGCTGTGTACTTTGGTAATACTGGGACTGTGCCTTTTTACTTGTCAACCTCGGGCTTTTCAGCCTCAGCAGCCAGCAGCTGTCTGAGTGAAGATATGCCTGTAGCTCCAGTGGGCTGGGAGCAGAAGGCAGAGCTGGACCCCAAGGTTAATGGGCTTTCACCCAGGCCCTAGAGCTTGGCACTTTGAACTTGGATTTAAAGCCTCCAAATTGTACAAATAAACTCCTGTTTGTTAACACCATCCCATTTGTCACACATTTCTTGTCAGAGCGGCACTAGGTAACCAGAACAACATCTTTCTGCTATTTTGTGTATTTAGCCAGGATCCATTTAACATCAGCAATAATATCCCTCATTCCGCATCCTTTTCTGTATCTGGCTAGAATTCCTGGTAGTTCCCTGTTGATGAATTACTGCAACTGTTTTTGAATTATCTATAGCACAATTTTACTTTTTTTTTTTTTTTTTAATGACCCTGTTTTATGATTTCTATTTTCCTTGGATCACCTTTCTTTGGAATGGGAACAAATATGGATCTTTACCAATGTTTAGTCAGGTACCCATCTTCCAAATTTCTTGGCATAAACAAGTGAGTACTTCCAGGATTGTATCTGTTTGTTGAAACATCTCCATTGGTATTCTGTCCATTTTGGAGCCTTGTTTTTTGCTAATGCCTTCAGTGCATCCTTCAATACTACCAATTCTTGATCAGGTGCTATCTCCTGAAATAGCTCAACGTTGATCAGTTTTAGTAAGTTACTGTGTATTTCTTCCATCTTCTTTTGATGCTTTGTTCAATATTTGGACCATAGAATCCTTCATTATTGTAAATGAAGGCTTGAATGTTTTCTTCCATTAGTTCAGCTTGAGAAATGCCTAGCATGTTCTTCCCTTCTGGTTTTCTAATTCTGGGTCTTTTTATATTTCCTAATACTTGTTTTGGCCATTTTGAATCAGATAACCATATGATCTACTATGCCAGGAATGACAAATTGAAGAGGAATGGCATGGCATTCATTGTCACAAAGAATATATCAAGATCTATTCTGAAATAAAATGCTGTCAGTGATAGAATAATATCCATATGCCTACAAGGAAAGTCAGTTAATACAACTATTATTCAAATTTACTCGCCAACCACCAAAGCCAAAAATGAGGAAATTGAAGATTTTTATCAACTTCTGCAGTCTGAAATTGACCAAACATGCAATCAAGATGTGCTGATTATCACTGGTGACTGGAACACAAAAGTTGGAAACAAAGAAGAATCACCAGTAGTTGGAAAATACAGCCTTGGAGATAGAAATAATGCTGGAGATTGCATGATAGAATTTTTCAAGACCAATGACTTATTCATTGCAAATGCCTTTTTTCAACAACACAAACAGTGGTTATACATGTGGACTTTGCCAGATGGCATACACAGGAATCAGACTGACTACATCTGTGGCAAGAGGCAATGGAGAAAACAAGGCCAAAACAAGGCCAGGAGCTGATTGTGGAACAGACCATCAACTGCTCATATAGAAGTTCAACGTGAAGGTGAAGACAATTAAAACAAGTCCACAAGAGCCAAAATATGACATTGGATATATCCCTCCTGAATTTAGAAACCATTTAAAGAACAGATTTGATGCACTGAACACCAATGACCGAAAACCAGAGGAATTGTGGGATGACATCAAGAAGATCATCCATGAAGAAAGAAAAACATCATTAAAAAGACAGGAAAGGAAGAAAAGACCAAAATGGATGTCAGAAGAGACTCTGAAACTTTCCCGTTGAACAGAGAGTAGCTAAAGCAAATGGAAGAAAAGGCAAGACAAAAGAGCTAAACAGAAGATTTCAAAGAGCAGCTTGAGAAGACAAAATCAGTTATTATAAAGAAATGTGCAAAGACATGGACTTGGAAAGCCAAAAGGGAAGAATACACTTGGCATTTCTCAAGCTGAAAGAACTGAGGAAAAAAATTAAGCCTCGAGTTGCAATATTGAAAGATTCTATGACCAATGTATTGAATGATGCAGGAAACATCAAAAGAAGATGGAAGGAATACAGAGTCTCTGTGCCAAAAAGAATTGGTTGATGTTCATCCATTTTAGAAGGTGGCATATGATCGAGAACCAATGGTATTAAAGGAAGAAGTTGAAGCAGCACTGAGGGAAGTGGTGCAAATCACAGCCCCAAGAATTGACGGAATACCAATTGAGATGTTTCAACAAATGGATGCTGCACTAGAGGAAATCACTAGACTATGCCAGGAGATTTGGAAGACAACTACCTGGCCAACTGACTGGGAGAGAGCCATATTTGCACCCATTCCAAAGAAAAGTGATCCCACAGAATGGGATAGAACAATATCATTAATATCTCATGCAAGTAAAATCTTACCAAAGATAATTCAAAAATGGTTACAGCAGTATATTGACAGAGAACTTCCAAAGCTGCAAGCTGGATTCAGAAGAGGATGTGGAACAAGGGATATCATTGCTAATGTCAGATGGATTTTGGCTCAAAGCAAAGAATGCCTGAAAGATGTTTGCTTGTGTTTTACTGACTGCAAAAGCATTAGATTGTGTGAATCATAATGCATTATGGATAACATTGAGAAGAATGGGAATTCCAGAACACTTAATTGTGCTCATAAGGAACTTGTACGTAGACCAGGAGGCTGTCATTCAAACTGAACAAGAGGACACTACATGGTTTAAAATCAAGATGGGAATGCATCAGGGTTGTATCCTTTCACCATACTGATTCAATCTGTATGCTGAACAAATAATCTGAGAAGCTGGTCTATATGAAAAGGAATCTGGCATCAGGATTGGAAGAAGACTCATTAACAACCTATGTTATGCAGATGACCCAGCTTTGCTGGCTGAAAGTGAGGATGACTTAAAGCACTTACTGATGAAGACTGAAGACTACAGTCTGCAGTATGAATTACACCTGAATATTAAGAAAACAAAAATCTTCTCACAACAGGACCAATAAGCATCATAATAAATGGAGAAAAGATTGTGAAGTTATCAAAGACTTCATATTACTTGGTTCTACAATCAATACCAATGCAAGCAGAAGTCAAGATATCAGACGTTGTACAGCATTGGGCAAATCTGTTGCAAAGGACCTCTTTCAAGTGATGAAGAGCAAAGATGTTACCTTAAAGACTAAGATGCGCTTGACACAAGCCATCGTATTTTCAGTAACCTCATATGCACGTGAGAGCTGGACAATGAATAAGGAAAACCAGAGAACAGTCGATGCTTTTCAGTTGTGGTGCTGGCGAAGAATACTGAAAGTACCATGGACTAATAAAAGTACTAACAAATCTGTCCTGGAAGAAATGTATCCGGAATGCTCTTTGGAAGTGAGAATATCCAAACTTTGTCTCACCTATTTTGGTCATGTTGTAAGAAGAAACCTTTCCCTGGAGAAGGATATCATGCTTGGTAAAGTAAAGGGACAACAAAAAAGGGGAAGGCTCTCAATGAGATGGATTGACGCAGTGGCTGCAATGATGGGCTCAGGTATAGCAAAAATCATGGGGCTAGCACAGGACTGGGAAGTATTTTTTTCTGCTGTACATGAGGTTGCTGTGAGTCAGAGACAACTCGATGGCACTTAACAACAACAACAATAATACTTTACTTTGTCTTCTTCAAGCTGTCTTTGGATTCTTCTGTATAGCTCTTTTACTTCATCATTTCTTCCACTTACTTGGCTATTCTGCATTCAAGAGCAAATTTCAGAGTCTCTTCTAATGTCCATTTTGGTCTTTTCCTTCTTTCCTGTCTTTTTAATGATCTTTTGTATTCTTTGTTTATAAAGTCCTTGATTTCATCTCATAACTCATCTGGTCTTCAGTTATTAGTAACCAAAGCATTAAATCTATACTTGAGATGGTCTCTAAATTCAGGTGGAATATACTCAAGGTCAAATTTTGGTACTTGTTTCAATTTTCTTCAGCCTCAACTTGAAATTGTATGTGAGCAATTGATAGTATGTTTTGAGGTTGCCTCTTGCCTTGTTCTGACTGATGACATTGAGCTTTTTCATCATTTCTTTCCACCTATGTAGTTGATTTGATTCTTCTGTATTTCATCTTGTGAGGTGGTCGTGTATAGGCACCATTTATGTTGTTGACAAAAGCTATTTTCAATAAATCAGTCACTGGTCTTGCAAAACTCTATCATGTAATCACTGGAGTCATTTCTATCTCTATGGCAATATTTTTGAAGTATTGATCCTTCTTTGTTTCCAGTTTTCCCATTCCAATAACCAATAATTATCAACACATCTCATCTTCACATTTGATCAATTTCAGGCTGCAGAAGATGGCAAAACTGTTCAATTTCTTCATCTTTGACATTAGTTGTTGGTGCATAAATTTCAATAATAATTCCATCAACTGGTCTTCCTTGTAGATATATGGATATTATCCTATCATTGACAGTTTTCTATGTCAGGCTAAATCTTGAGATGTTCCTTTTGATGATGAGTATTATATCATTCCTCTTCAGTTTATCATTTCTGGCATAGTAGACCATATGATTGACCAATTCAAAATGGCCACTACTAGTCCATTTCAGCTCATTTATGCTTGAGAAATTTATCTTGAAATACTCTATTTCATTTTTGGCATCTTCCAATTTTCCTTGATTCATACATTATACACTCCATGTTCTGATACTTAATGTATGTTTACTCCTATTTCTTCTCATTTTGAGTTGTGCATGTCAGCTAATGAAGGTCCTGAAAAATTTACTCCATCCACCTCATTAAGCTCTACTCTACTTTGAGGATGCAGCTCGTCCACAGTCATATTTTGAGTGCCTTGAAATCTGAGGGGCTCATCTTTCAGGACTATATCATACAATGTTCTCCTCCTATTCATAAGGTTTTCACTGGCCAGGTTTTTTTTTTTTTTTTTAGAATTACATTCCTAGGTCTTTCTACCTAGTCTGTCTTAGTCTGAAAGCTACACTGAATCTTGTCCAAGATAGATGTCCTGCTGGTATTTGAAATATCATTGACATAACTTTCAGAATCATGGCAACATGTAAGGCACTATAATACAACCAATGGACTGATGAGTGGTAGGCCCCAGGTTTATTCTTCTGCAAAAGTACTGCTTACCATTTATGTTTTTTGAAACTTGTAAATGTCTTTATTGTTATATTTTCTTGCATTTTTTTTTTCTAAGCTTGTCCTTAACACGAGTCTATGAACTACTTGAGGTCAAATTTTTTGTTTGTTTGTTTTTCTTTCAATGTTTTATTCATTTGGTCCAACTGTAGAGTGCTATATTAATTTTAATTGTCATATGTCATTCTATATCTTTAATTTTTTGATAACTTAGTGGTTTTCTATGAAGTTGTTATCATATTCTTGCTCAATCACCCATCCTCATAGAAGTTTTTTTTTTCTTATTAAAAATAAAATAATAAAACTTCAAAGTATTATTCTCCTATATGTTTTCATATGTTAAATTAGCATGTGGTATAAATAAAGTACTGAACAATGAACTTGAAAATATTTCCCTCTATCTTGCTAGGTCACTGTGTACCTATTATCCTTGAATGTTGTTGTTGTTGTTGTTATGTGCCGTCGAATTGGCCCCGACTCATAGCAACCCCTCCTTGGGTTTCCGAGGCAGTATCACTACGGAAGTAGGATTGCCCAACCTTCCTTCCAAGGAGTGGCTGGTGGGTTTGAACCGCCAGCCTTCTGGTTAGCAGTCAAGTGCTTTAGCCACTATGCTACCAGAGCTCCCTTGAATGTAGGCTAAGTAAAATATGTTCTAAAGATATGGTAAAACAGAGACTGCAGGCATCTTAAAGCCTTAGTCCAAGACGTTCACCTTTTTAATCTTCTAAACTGAGCAAAATGTATGAAAAGAGAAGATATTAATACTTAATATTAATACTTATTTGTTGGATGGATAAGTGAACAGAAAAATAAATGAGAATATCTAATGCGGAAAGGCTATCAACAGGCAACAACTAAAAAGAAAGAATGCCAGCTACAGTTGTAGGCCCCAACTTCTACTGACTGAATTTTACCAAGTTATAAGGTCTTCATATACACTATTTCCTTAAAATTGAAACAGAGGTAATAAAGACAGCATCATAGACCTCTCCACACTGTGACAGGAATTTATTTAGAATCCCTGGTGAGCAGTAGCCTCTCTAGACCTCTACTATTTTTCTATAAAATAGCATTTGGACTAGATGACATGGATATCTTCTCTATCTAGGTAAGGATCTTTAATTGTGGAACAGTTACAGTGGCAATAGATTTTAAAAAATGCTTTGGAACAAAAAGTTAAAGTTGTTATACATATGTACAACATAGGTGGAAAAGGCCAATGAGGTAAAGATAACATCTGGTCAAAAGATTCTAAAATTATCCACCATTCTTTTGAACTATTCATTCCTTTTTAGGATTCCATTTCTTTGGCACTTCCTATCATTTGCGTACCATATCAAAAGCTTTCTTATAAAAACACTGTAATATTGGTCACCAACCTCAAAAAGTCACTTTTTATATTTGTAGCTAATAGGTATATAGCAAAGAGCCCCGTGTCATTAAAGATAACTTAAGTGTGTTATCTTTTGGTCTACAGTTTTCTGTGGTTTATTAATGGCATAACACATCAATTCTTCTTTCAAGAGTGACCTTTACAACACCATTAATCCTCACAGCTTTTATCCAACTACATTATTACTCATTACAGTTTCAGCTTTCAATGTCTGCATTTGTTGAAAAGGGAAAAGTAAATTGTAGTAGCCTCAACTCCTTGAAAAATATGAGGAATGTGTATATGGCAAAGGGAGTTTTTCAGGGAGAATATAGGAGAAGTTCTAGTACTGCAGTAAGTCAGATCATAAATGTCATTTAACGCATTCTTGCCTTTCTAAAATACTTCCTGTCACACTTAATTCTTGGGAAGACTGAAGTAAACAAAGTCCATATGATAAAATTCATATATATATTAGTTATTCTGTTAAATATTTTAGTTCTAATAAAATAAAAGTAGCACATATACCAACACTGTGATATTTATGAGCCTTCATATATGTATATACTTGCCAAATAAAATATTTTTTCCTTTTCCATACTTAAGTCTCAAAAGAAAATCTTATCTAGGTGCCCACACAGGATGCTGAATAGAGTAACTTAGAGTTAGACCATAACATAATCAGAGTCTATGAAGAAGAAATACACATGTATCCCAAACCACACATGTATCTCAAAATTGCAGTTTTCATGCATTCACTCACCCTTTGCATTTCCCCAGACTGACTTCCTTTCAGCAAATAAACTTGAAGCCTACTTTGTGGAGACCGAATCATTTAAAGTACACTTCCCTTCATTTTTTTTTTTTTTTCTGTCTATCCTGTATGTTCTCTGTAACTCTTCCTTTTCCCTTCACTCTCAGAAAAGGAAGAGACTTCTCTTTTCCAGTATAATCCTTTCATTATCTTTTTTGCTCCATTGTTACTCTTGTACTCTTTCATGCCTAACCAATCTAACTCTTCTTCCTCCTTGATTTATAAGTATAGACATAAGATTTTCCTATTTTAAAGTAGACTCTATTCTTCCTTATAAAATAGCACTTTCACCACAAAACTTACAAAAGCACAGGTCTATATCAACTGCAGTTTCTTTCCTCATATTCTTCACATCTTTGCAAATGGAATCCTGTCTCAACTATTCTACTAAAACTTCTCTGTCAGAGTCTACCTGTCCATTAGCTCTAGTTAAATCCTATGACTTTCTTCATTCTTCATGTTCATTACCTTTCCCGAAGAGTGTAACATAGCTACACTTTAGAATCTTCCATTTTTTCCCTAGGCTAGCATGACACTGCTCTATCTTCATTTTTATTCTCAAGACACTCAATTATTACTCACTCTTCTTCAGTTTTCCAAATAAAGAAGTGTGGTGGTTTAAAAATATTTCCACAGATTCTTTGCTATTCCTCTCTTCACAAGTTTGAGCTTAATTCCCCTCCCATGGAATAGGGCTAGACTTAATGATTCTCTTATCAGGAATAGAATAAAAAAGAACTGACTATATATGACTTTGGGAGCTCTGGTAGCATAGTGCCTAAGGCACCTGTTAACCAGAAGGTTGGTGGTTCAAACCCACCAGCCATTCCTTGGAAGGAAGATTGGAGGACCTACTTCCATGGGGATACTGCCTCGGAAACCCAAGGAGGGGTCGCTACGAGTCACATCTGACTCGATGGCACATAACAACAACAACATATATGACTTTGGAGACCAGATCATAAAAGGCACTATTGTTTTCCCTTTGCTCTCTTCCTTGTATTATTCACTCTGGGGAAGGCTAGCTGGTATGCTCTAAGTACCTCTACGGAGTGATCACCTGCAAGGAACTGAGGTCTCTAGGCAAAACCAGTAAGAAACTGAGGCCTCCAGCCACCAGCCATGTGAATGAATTATTTCAGATGCAGATACTGCATCACTAGTGAACCCTATAGATAACCGCAATCCTGGGGCACATTTTGACTGTAACTGTATGAGGATGCTAAACTAGAACCAGCCAGTTCTGCTCCTAAATCCTGACCCTCATAAATTGTGAGATAATATGTATTTGTTGTTTTAAGCTGCTAAAATTTGAGTCAATTGCTTATGCAGTTATAGATAACTAATACAATAGGTAGCAAAACCAAACCAAACTCACTGCCAAGTTGGATCTGACTCATAGCGACCCCTTCTTGAGTTTCCAAGGCAGTGTCACTACAGAAGTAGATTACCCAACCTTCCCTCCAAGGAATGGCTAGGGGGTTTGAACCTCCAGCCTTCTAGTTAGCAGTCAAATGCCTTAGGCATAACACTACCAGAGCTCCCCTATGATTCTTTACCCCATATCTCTTATTGCCAGACATAGTCTTTTTTTGTGAACTCACTTGCTCTCATGGCTTCTACAGCCTCATTAATGAATACATTTTATGTCTATGGTATAGTAAATTACTTGGTATGCCACTTCTAGCCATGGTTTTTGTGGCACCCACTGGATGACTAGATGGAACTATGTAAATGTAAGGTGCTGGTGGTCCACCATAGGGATATGAAGTTGGTTAGTAATGTAAATAAGGTACATGTCACACTTGTGGGGGTGGGACTGTGCAAATAAGGTGTATGAAACCCTAATGTGCAGATTGGCCAGTTTTGTCATCTCACTAGGCTTAAAATGAGTTATCCTAGAAGCACAAAGGGGGATCTCCGTGCCATCAAGAGAAAAGAGCCAGAGGACCAAGGTCCAGTGCTGACCTCTTCTGCAGAGAGATCATGGCAGAGAGACCGTGGCAGAGAGACTGTGGCAGAGAGACAGCAGCAGAAGAACTGACACACCAGTGGGAGACAGAGCAGCAGGCTTGCTGGCCCACAGAGCAAGAAAGTGGAGCACCCTTGGACAGGAGGCTTGTTGGCATAGTGGGGTGCATCTAGAAGCACCTGTTGGCAGGCTTTGTAACACCTGCCCAAGCAGAGAGGACAAGGGACAAAGAGAAGCATGCCTAAAGAGCATGGCTGAGGAGAGCCTGTCCTGATTGAAGAATTGTACACTGAGCATTCCTGAACCTGAACTGCAACCTCTTACTTCCCTAAACCAACCTACTGCCATTCTGCATTCTGAGTCACAGTGACCCCTATTGGGTTTTCAAGGCAGTAAATCTTTACAGAAGTAGATTGCCTCATCTTCCTGGGGAGGAGTGGCTTGTGGGTTTGAACTGCCAAGCTTCTGGTTAGCAGTCAAATGCCTTAGGCACTGTGCCACCAGAGCTCCTTGTTACTTCTCTAATGGACCCCATAATCATGAGTTCTGTGCAGTCATTGCAACGAATTATCAAACCCATCAGAGAAGTAGTGAGTGTCACTGGAGAGATGGTTGTTGTCAAAATTGGCAAAAAGTTTGGAGGGTGGTAGCATATGAGGCCTCATGGGAAGAGGCTTTGGGCTGCCGAAAGTGATTCTCTTCCCACCTCATGAAGTTAAGGAAGTTAGAGGACACCACCTCCACGTTCTTTTTGCAATGTTGAAAATTCTAGCACTCCTTTTAAATATCAGACTTACATCTCCGACTAAATGATTCTTTATGCTTCAAATTGAACAAATATTTAATTTTTATATTTATCTCTTCATCCACACCTGTTCCCTTCCTGGTCTTCCCTTTCATAGTTAATGGAGGGACAATTCTTTGTATTTCATAAATTAAAAATCCTAGACTTTTATGTTACAACTTTTTGTTCATCCTATACATTTCAATTATGAGTAAGTTATGTCAATTCTTCTTTAATAATCTCACTTTAATGTATTGTCTTCTTTCCTTTCTCATTACTTTTTCTATCTCCTTTATCTTACTCTTGAGATACATGTAAAATACTAAAACAATGGGTTCATTGGGGCCAACTCTTCTTAGTTATGAGTACCTTGTCGTTTAGAGACAAAGTAAAAATTCCTTATGGTGGTTGTGGTAGTTAAGGTTGTATGTCAACTTGGCCGGGCCTAATTGAGTGGCTAGGCAGCTAGTGGTAGTTATTTCCATGACGAGACTTGCAATCAACTCTATGGTGGGATCTATCACAAGCAGCTGAGTAGCTGTTTTAGGAATGTGGTCTGCTTCTCGTATATAAGCAGCAGCTTTGGGAATGTTCTCTAGCTTATGGCACGCTTGAACCCTGCATGTAGCTGAGTCATTGTTCAGCAGCCTGTCATGCTCTGCCAATCTTGGAACTTTCAATGGACTTGAATCAATGGCCTTCCGTGTTGTTTGGTAACATTGGGACTGTGCTATTTTATTTGTTGACCTTGGACTTGTCAGCCTCAGCAGCCAGTAGCTTCCTAAGTGAAGAGAAGCCTCTAGCTTAAGTGGGCCGGAAGAAAGAGGCAGAGCTGAAGTCCAAGGTTGAGGGGCTTTTACCCAGCCCCTAGGGCCTGGGCTTAGGACTCAGATGTCTAGCCTCCAAAACTTGTAAGAATAAACTCCTATTTGTTAAGGCCACCCTATTTGTGGTATATTCCTGTCAAAGTGGCACTAGGTAACCAAAACAGTGGTATTCAAGGCCCTCTTCAATTGGATTTGATTTTTTCCTTTCAATTTTAGCTCCCATCACTTTCTGTCACACACTTATTCTGCACTCTAGCCAAATCAGCACATTTCTCAAAAATATGCTGATATTTCACTCTATCTGTATTTTTTCTTATAGAATAAATTACCAAAGAATGCAACTCCTTACCAAGGCTCAGTTAGAATCAGGCTATCTCCAACTTCACCTTCCTTGATATTTCCCAAATAGAATTTAACACTCTCTTTTCTATGACTATAGAATCCCATCTATGTTCTAGAATCACACTTATAATAGCTGATTTACATTATGCCCAAACCAAACTCACTGGTACTGATTCAAATGTGACTCATAGTGACCTTGTAGGACAGAGTAGAACTGCCCTATAGCATTTCTAAAGCTGTAAATCTTGGCAGAAGCAGACTACCTCATCTTTCTCCTACACAGTCATTGGTGAGTTGGAACCACTAATCTTTTAATTAGCAGACAAATGGTTTAACCACTGCACCATCAGAACTGCTTGGTTTATACTACAGGTAGTTGGATTTCCCCCAAATAGTGGGGAGCTGTGGTGGCATAGTGCCTAAAGCATTTAACTGCTAACCAGAAGGCTGGCGGTTCAAACCCACCAGCCACTCCTCAGAAGGAAGATTAGGCAATCTACTTCTGTAGTAGATACTGCCTCAGAAATCCAAGGAGGGGTCACCTATGAGTTGGATCTGACTTGATGGCAGTGAGTTTGGTTTAGTGTTTTTAGTCCATGAGCCATTTGACAGTTCCTTGAAGGCTAGTCTCCTCATAATTGTACGTATAGCACAGTGCCTTAGAAATAATAAATATACTGATAAGTGTAGGTTGAAGTAAATAAGTATTTTACAGTTCAATTTATGTGTTACTAAAATAAATATCATTGAATCAAAAAAAATGGCAGCCTACAGAAGTGTTTTCTAGTGTTTGTTTATTCTACTGAAATGATAATTTTTGAGAATTGAAGTCTACTCCTTTTTATAATATTTGGTATGTTCAAGTGTATCCTAAGCAGAATGGAACTGAACAAACTTCACATTCTGATGGCTGGTTGCTGACCCAGATAGAATGTATTTTCATCATCATATACACTTTGTATGCACCACAAAAATGGAAATAAATTCAGTGGGGGAGAAGGCAAGTCACTTAATAACAATCTGGAATTATCACTCACTATGATTAGTCATTTAGACTTCATTTCTCCATATGGATAGATACATAGATGAACATAACCCATACATTTAGATTTTCAGGGGGACACTATAGCTTAGACTTAAGTTTGAAATATCCTTTGTATTTTAAAAACAGATCTGTGAGATTCATTAAACTGAAACTCTGTTATGAAACCCAAGGCACACACAGGGATAAGTGATTTGCCATTTAAAGATGATTTCATTCAATTGCCATAAACAGAAAATCAGAAATAACAAAAGAAACAGAACTTACCTATTGTGCTAACTCTGGCTGAAGGACTAGCTAACGCTGCTGGGACAGAGGCTTTGAGGGGGCCTGCCCCACTGTTTATTCTCAGAGCTGGCATATGGGGAGAGGTGGGTGATGTGGGTGATTTGCCATCAGAGGTCTTGGGTTTAGCTGATAGGTTCAGTGGCTGTGCCACTTCATCCTGCAATGATCATTAGAACATGAGCTGTGACAAGGAAAGGCTGATCAAAAATGTCTAGAAAAATACAGGTATACAGCCTGACAGTTTTCATCAGATTAGTCTACCAATCAGTGACCTTAACATTCAATCAGAACATTACACTTTTTGATTAGCTATTAACACAATATAATTTTCAACTGCATATTACAAAATACCCTTTTGTATATAAGAGTGTACATGTACACCCAGCTATCTAGAAAAAAATATAAAGATGTAACAAGTATGGAATAATCTTACAAAGCTATTCATTTATTGTATTTATTTTTATTTAGAGACATAGTGTTGTTAATATAAAATAATCATGTAGGGAATTTGTTTAATCCAAAGAACAAAGGTTGAGCCTCAAGCAACTTTGTTTGTACCCTTGCAAAGTTTACTTTGGCGTTTATAAACAGGGAAAAAATTATTCCTAGATCATTCCATTTGAAACATTTATTTGACTTGCTCAGCTGTAATCCTTATATATGATGCCTCAGTTGTCAGAAACCCAGAAGTATCATGTCCTATTTCTATACTCCAGTACAGAGAAGTGGTTGTCAAAGTGTGGTCCTTGCATGAGTACCATCAGCACCACTTGGGACCTTGTTGGAAATGCAAATTCTAGATGCCAGCATATCTGGAGTGGGTCCTAACAGCTTGTGATTTAACAAGCACTCCCAGGTGATTCTGATGCATGCTAAACTTTGAAAACTACTGCCTTGTATAATATAAAGGGAGACAATTACAATCCTTTCATTTATTACACATCAAAACCCTTTAAAAAGCTTCCTCATTGTAAGAAGGCAACAAAAATAATAAATATTACCTCAATCTTTAAAATATGATTGTGAAATACCATATATTATTAAGGATAAACAAAGCACACAAACATATGTTGTTGTTGTTGTTGTCATGTTCCGTCGAGTCAGACCCGACTCATAGCGACCCCTCCTTGGGTTTCCAATGCAGTATCACTACGGAAGTAGATTGCCCCTTCTTCCTTCTGAGGAGTGGTTGGTGGGTTTGTTGTTGTTTGTTGTTATGTGCCAGTCGAGTCGGCCCCGCCTCATAGAGACCCCTTCTTGGGTTTCCAAGGCAGTATCACTACAGGAGTAGATTGCCCTATCTTCCTTCCGAGAAGTGGCTGGTGGGTTTGAATTGCCAGCCTTCTGGTTAGCAGTCAAGTGCCTTAGCCACTATGCTACCAGAGCTCCCAAAGAACTAAAAGCTACTGACAATTTAGTAGCACAATGATTAGAATCCAGATCTTCCTCAGTTTAGCCTAAAAATCCTGTCAGATGTTGCCTCAATACATCAATAATTTTGACCTATTATACGATATTATTTCACAATTTGGTTGTTTTCATAATATATTACTGAGCTAGTAACCAAATGTCTATTACTCATGAAGGATACAAAAATTACAGTACTTTCCCAATTTCTGTTATTTATTGACTCAAAACAAAAACCAAACCCACTGCTGTCGAGGCAGTTCTGACTCACAGCAACCCCTCCTTGGGTTTCTGAGGCGGTATCTCTATGGAAGTAGATTGCTCAGTCCTCCTTCCGAAGATTGGCTGGTGCGTCTGAACCACCAGCCTTCTGGTGAGCAGTCAAATGCCTTAGGCACTACGCCACCAGAGCTCCTGCCTTTATTGACTGTTGTTGTTGTTGTTGTTTGCCGTGGAGTCGGCCCCGACTCATAGTGACCCCTCCTTGGGTTTCCGAGGCAGTATCACTACGGAAGTAGCATTGCCCAACCTTCCTTCCGAGGAGTGGCTGGTGGGTTTGAACCACCAGCCTTCTGGTGAGCAGTCAAGTGCCTTAGGCACTATTGCTACCAGAGCTCCTGCCTTTATTGACTACTATGCTGTAATTATTCTATGCACTTTTTTCCCTCCATACAAAATGGGTACCTGTTTCCTTCCTTCCCCATGAAATGACTGGTTTCTGCTTGGATAGTACTAGAACTTCCTTTGGCAGTATCATAACTCTTACAAAACTTTTGGGAATATCAGGAAAAATGAAATGTAGCTGTTTCATATGACTGTACAGAAAAAAAGGAAATAATATATTTCCATAGTTGGAAGAGAGGATATTAATGAGCACAGAATAAAGGAGAATGTGATGTAGACATAGGGGCAGTGGTCTTTTGATGAAAATGATGTTGTTGTGAGTGCAGATAGGGTGAAATGTGTGTCTTCCCTTTAAGAACTAAAAACTACTAGATGTACACGCGGAAAGGTGACTATTCAAAGCATTTATTAGGTCAAGGGACCCACTGGAACTCTTAATATTCTCCCATCCACTGAAGGCAGCACAGCTGTCTGAAAGCCAAAAAAGTACAAGGCCCCTAGGACTGAGAGGTTGACAGTTCCAAAGCTGATATAAATGTCATTCAAAATTGCTCTTTCTTGTATGGCCGGGCTAATTGTATATTAATAAGACCTCATATGCTTGATCCTTATACTGGTAACTGTATAAATAATTTTGACCTATTACATATTATTTCACAATTTGGTTGATTTAATAATGTACTACTGAGCTAGTAACCAAACACGCCACCAGAGCTCCTATTATTCATGAAAGATAAAAAATTATTTTCCCTATTTCTATTAATTATTTTCCATTTTTCTAGATGAAAATTCAAAAACCAAAACTATGAAATGGAAGTAGACTATTTATTTATGATATACATTCTGATAATTATGAATATGAGTGATAAAGCTGAAGGTAAGGCTTTTTTCTAGTTTGTAATTTACTGAATTTGCACTATTCAGGGAAAATTTTTGTGAAAGCCTAGCATGACTCACCCATATTCCAGCAAAATATATATTTTAAAATTACAAATAAATAATTTACACATAAAAGAATATAAGTGATTTTCAAGGTCATGGGAAAGATAGCAATTCTATAAATTCCATCATCAAGCAGTGAGGACAGAAATTTCCTTATTTGTCTAATTATGCTATGATGTTAATAATTGAAACCACTGGAAATAACATATATTATAATTATTTCATTTATATATAAAATAATTAAGAAGAATCTTAAGTATTTCTTAAGTAGCTTGAAACTTGTATATGATTAATGTAAGGTAAGCATTTAAGCTTATGTAAGTTTTAAGTATTATTTATACCTACAGAGTACATTATAAATATTTCAAATGATCTATTTCGTCTGCAAAAATTTGAAGTACTTGTTGATAACTTCATGGAGAAAAGTAAAGTTCAGAAAGTTCTATCTAGTGAAATGTCCAGAGAAGCTAGAAATTGAACCTACGTTTTTAGACTCAACATACAATACTCCTTCCATACATATGACAAATTTAATCTTAAATTTAAAAAACACATTTATAAAATATATGAAATTCAGCCCTAAGCATATAATTCCATGATGTAATAAACCACATGAAGTTTAGTACACATGAGATAAAATAAAATAATATGCATATTTACAATTTTGTAGATAGTAAAAAAGTTAAGGCATACATTATTGACTTATTTTGGAGATGGATCTGTCCTCTACACTATATGGCACTGAAAATTTATTTTGTTAATATTAAAGAGTTGTTTAATTAGACTATTCTTTGAGAAAAATCCCAAGGGTTCACATGTAATGTGACAGAAAATATGTAATAGATCATAGAATGCTGTGAAAGAGAATAATTTGTACATCCAAACACAAGTTTTCAGAACACATTCATGATGATAACTTCTCCAAATAAAGCATTGGCTAAGCTTAGTTATCTGGGACAGAATACAAAACAATTAAAATCTAAATATAGAATTCAGGCACATTTTATTTACTTATAACTAACTAATGACTTGTCTGAAAGCAAACATCTCACTTGAGACCAGCTTGTGGTCATGGCAGTGGAAATACATCCAAGGCCCTAATTAATTCATATCCCAGGGAATGACAATCCACCCCCCAACACACACTCAAAAAAAAACCAAACTCACTGCCGTCGAGTCAGACTCAACTCATAGTGACCCCTTCTTGAGTTTCCGAGGTAGTATCACTACAGAAGCAGATTGCCCAACCTTCCTTCCAAGGAGTAGCTGATGGGCTTGAACCTACAGCCTTCTGGTTAGCAGTCAAATGCCTTAGGCACTATGCCACCAGAGCTCCTGATGATCTCCCATTCCACTAAAAAAACAGTACAGATAAACAAAATAATCTGAGAAAATATACGTAGTTTTAGATGCACTGAAGAAATACCAGCTGTCACTTTGATGTCAGGGATAATTCACATAAATTTATCAAATGCTGTCCAAGAACTATATAAAGTTAAAATGTATTTCACTTAGAAGATTTTCAAATAATGAGATTATGTTATTCAAGCATAATTATATAATATTCACAATATTATAATGTGAAAATTATTTAGAAAAATCAAACATAATTTATCAGAAAAAATACATTCTCTGGAATTTGCCATAGTTTTTTCACTCTCCCTACTCTCTAGCTGTCCTTTATTTATTCATTTTTTTCTTTGCTAAGGAAATTTAATAGAGGCCTAGAAAATAATGGTGCCCAATTCATGTCATCATTGTTATTTGCCATCAAGTCAGACCCGACTCATAGCGACCCCTTCTTGGGTTTCTGAGGCAGTATCACTACGGAAGTAGATTGCTTCATCTTTCTTCCAAGGAGTGGCTGGTGGGTTTGAACCACTAGCCTTCTGGTACAATCAAGTGCCTTAGCCACTACGCCCAATTCATAGAGAAGTCTATTTGTTTCTTCCTGTTTGTGTTTGTGTTCTTCTTCATAACATGAAAATATACGTACATGAGGTTCCTAGGACCACAAGATATACCACTGAGGATGTGCAAATGATACTCTTCAAAAGAAAAATTTCATCTTCAGTTACATCTTTATTCATTCTCATTATTTAAATGATTATCACTTCATGCCATGTCACCATTATCTTAAAACTTCCCTTCCTTAAATATTTACCTAAAGTAGATATTAAAAATCCAAATTTATTTGGTAGTTAGCAAATTTATAGCATTGCAATGGCAATAGACAAACATAATAAATTGATTCAATCATGTCTTCATTATTTACTGAATGGTATTTCAACTATTAATTAATGGATAGATACCTGACAGCATTAGAGAAAATGATATCAACTAGGCATCTTGTTTTGAAACTCTGATTTGGTGTGGTGAGTAACAATGAGGAGAAGAAGTGCATTTACTTTTTATTAAAATCCTAGGTATAGATATATGCAAAATTATGTTTCATTTGAATGGAATTCTTTGAAGATAGTTTATCTATGCATTTAATACATTGTTTTATTTATAAACATACTTTGATTCTTTAATAGCCATGTAGTGATTGAATAATTTATATAAATATGTTATATATAGTAGATATGTGTGTATGTATATGTATTACTGTCTGTATATGTATAATTTTAAGCTTCTTCCTTTGCATAATTTTAAAACTGTGATTCTCTTATTTATTATAAATACTGATGTGAAATGAGTAGTAATAATAACATATGGGAAAGAGTAAAGGTACTGACAAAACATGTTGCAAAATTAATCATGCTGCTGCTCTTATCCTCACTAATGAAATAATCCTATTAAGTAGGGACGAGACAGACCTAATTGCATGAAGTGCAAGGCTGCTACATCTCTCTTCCCTTTTTGTGCTCACTTTCATCCCTTCTCTTTCTTTTTCTACTCCTACTGTTCACTGTTGACACATAACAACAACAACTGTTCACTGTGGGAACACTCTTTCACTTCTCCCACCCGAATAAAGTATTTCTTTTCTATACTTAAGTAGTTTTACTAGAGATAGAGAGAGATAGAGAAAACCAAAATCAAACCCAAAAATATCAATGAGAATAAAGAACTTAGATGACAAAAGGTTTACATATATGCCCAAGAGTCAATCAGTAATATAAGACAAAAATAACTTTAACAATCTTAAAATTGTTTTCTTAGACCCTGAACAATTAGGAATCCTATTCATGCAGCTGTCCAAACTCCATACTTAATCAGTAGGTTCCTATTACCTAAAAAATCAATTTTGTTTTCTCACAGAGCACATAGTTCTTGCAGTCCCTTTCATGAACAGATGCTTATGTTTAGATTTACAAATATAAAATGCCTTGTTAACCAGGCAGAAAGAGCTCCAGGAATTCTTTGATAGGTGTGCTTTTGCTGTGTTAATGCTACCATTAGACTTGATTGCCATTTAAACGCATGTCTTATTTAGCTAAGGGTAACATATTCTAGCTTCTCATTTGGCTTCCTTATTTTACCATTTTACACTTTTACTTAATGTGTACCTGCTTCTTTTAAAAATGAATGCCAATAGTGTTGGGTACATTTGCTTCAATGTGATAATTACACATTGCCTTTACATTTACATCATTGGTCCTTAATTAATTTAAAGGTATTAAAATATTACCATCATTTAATTTGTTGTTTAAAATGCCACCTGTTCCTTCTCTCTTAATAATTTAACAGAGTATTTCCCTTGTTTTCTGATTTTGATTTTGTAAGTGATATACACAAGCATACAAACATACATGCCGAAAAACAAATAGAGGAAAGAAAGTGTGTGGCTTCTAGAATATAAGAAGCTTTTTAATTTAGATATTTGCTTTGAGATAATGCCATTCTTTCTACCCACAGAGTCCTTCTGTACCAGTGAAACCTCTAAGATGGTCCCCAAGTATTTCTTACCTCCTTGTGCATATGTCCTTGTCCTTGCATAGTTCCCTTCCACAATGAACAATGCTAATCTATATAACCAATAGGATACTGTAGATATGTCAGAGTTTGACTTCTGATTGATGCTAAGTCATAACAGACATTATAATTTAGATCTTGTTCTTTTTAGGAGCTCTAGTGGCACAGTAGGAGCTCTGGTAGCATAGTGCCTAAAGCACTTGACTGCTAATCAGAAGGCTGGCGGTTCAAACCCACCAGCCACTCCTTGGAAGGAAGGTTGGGCAATCTACTTCTGTAGTTATAACGACTTGGAAACCCAAGGAGGGGTCAGTATGAGTCAGGTCTGACTCGACGGCAAATAACAACAACAACAACAGTGGCACAGTGGTTAAAGCATTCAACTTCTAACCAAAATGTCAGCTGTTCAAACAAACTAGCTGATCCACAGGAGAAAGATAAGGCAGTATGCTTGTGTAAAGATTTATAGCCTTGTAAACCTTATGTCTACTCCTTGCAAACCCAGAGTCCTACTCTGTCTTACAGGACTGCTATGGGTTGAAATTGACTTGATAGCAGTGAGTTTGGTGTTTTGTTTTGGTTTTTTCTTCCCCTTGGTTTACTTGCTCTGAGGCAGGGTTTCTCAACTATGATCCTACTGACATTTGGGCTATATAATTCTTAGTTTTAGGTGGCTGTACAGTGTGATTGTAGGAAGTTTAGCAGCACCCCTGGCCTCTATCTACTAGATACTAGTAGCAATTCCCTCACCCCAGTTGTAACAGCCAAAATTGTCTCCAGACATTGCCAAATGTTTCCTGGGAGGTATAATCCCTCTCAGTTAAGAACCAGTACAGTTGAGGAAGTCAGCTGTCATGCTGTGAGGATATTCAACAGTCCTATGGGAACATCCATATGGCAAGAAACTGAGGACTCCTGCAACCAACCAGCAGTAACTTGCGAGGCATATGTGTGAGCCACCTTGGAGGTAAACATAACAGCACCAATCAAGCTTTCAAATGAGTACTACATCATGAGAGATTCTGAGCCAAATCCACCAAGGTAAGTTGCTCTCAACCATACTTATTCAATCTGCATGGTGAGCAAATAATCCAAGAAGCTGGACTATACAAAGAGGAGCATAGCATCAGGATTGGAGGAAGACTCATTAACAACATACAATACGCAGACAACATAATTTGCTTGCTAAAAAGTGAGGATGACTTGAAGCACTTACTGATGAAGACTGAAGACTACAGTCTGCAAAATGGATTACACCTCAATATAAGGAAAACAAAAATCCCCACAACTAGACCAATACTCAGCATCATGATAAATGGAGAAGATATTGAAGTCATCAAAGACTTCATATTACTTGGTTCTACAATCAACACCAATGTAGGCAGCAGTCAAGATATTAGATGATGTATGCATTGGGTAAATCTGTAGCAAAAGACCTTTTTCAAGTGCTGAAGAGCAAAGATGTCTCTTTGAAGACTAAGATATGCCTAACCCAAGCCATGGTATTTTCAATCACCTCAAATGCATGTGAGAGCTAGACAATGAATAAGGAAGACCAAAGAATAGTTGATGCTTTTGAATAGTGGTGTTGGCGAAGGACTGCCAAAAGAAAGAATAGATCTGTCCTAGAAGAAGTGTAGCCAAAATGTTCCTTGGAAACAAGAATGGCCAGGTTTTATTTCATTTACTTTGGTCCTGTTGTCAGAAAGGACCATTTCCTGGAGAAGGATTATTGGTAAAGTGGAGGGTCAATGAAAAAGGGAAGGCCCTCAAGGAGATGAATTGACACAGTGGCTGCAACGATGGGCTCAGATACAGCAAGGATCATGAGACTGGCACAGGACCAGGCAATGTTTCATTCTGTTGTACATAGAGTCACTATGAGTCAGAGACGACTCGACGGCACCTAACAACAAGATACTCCCCGATTTCTGATCCCACAAAAACATATGGGTAAATGTTTGTTGTTTAAAGCCATGAAGTCAGTCTTTGGGTACTTTGTTAAGCAGTGATAACTAATCTATCCTCTACAAAGGAGGGGTACCAAAACCAAACCAAACTCACTGCCGTCGAGTCAAATCCAACTCACAGCGACCCCTCCTTGGGTTTCCAAGGCAATATCACTACGGAAGTAGATTGCCCAACCTTCCTTCTGAGGAGTGGCTGGTGGGTTAGTAGTCAAATGTTTTAGGCACTATGCCACCAGAGCTCCCATAGTCAACACATATTAAGTTCTTACATGACTTCAAAGTTTATTTATTTACTTAGGCAGGAAATCATTTTGATCTCTTAGGAAAATACTAGTTTCTCATTCCTCAACCATAGTTCATGAATACCCTTCACGAATCTTGTAATAATTTGATGAGCCAGATGCCATTTCCTTTTCACTCTTTCTTTCCTTCCCTTTTAATATTTTCCCCCCTTTCCTTTTAACATCTCTAATTTTGATTTTGAGACTTTGATTTCAGATTCTCTATCTAACTTCACTCTTTACTTCTTCAATGTTCAAAAAATATACCACATAAATACAGTTTTAATTTATTTATAAGGAGCTCTGGTAGCATAGTGGATAAGGAATTTGGCTGTTAACTAGAAGGTCAGTGGTTCAGACCCACCAGCTACTCCAGGAGAAAGATGGAGCAATCTACTTCCATAAAGATTTACAGCCTCGGAAACCCAATGGGGGTTGCCATGAGTCAGAATTGACTCAATGGCAGTGAACTTGGTTTTATTTACTTATGAAAATGCCCTATGAGATGTTTAGCTTACAATATCAGATGAAAACAAAATCACAGAAATTTTGCAGAGTAAAATTTCTCTCTGCAGAGGAAAGAGGAAAAATGGAAAAAGGAAGTATGGGAGGAATATTGTGTCAAAATTAATATTGTGTTAAGAGCAGTTATAATATAAACCAGTATAAAACATATGGTGCTTCAGAATTAACTTTGTTTAACCTCTGGTCCCCAGACAACTCTAATTCCTCATAATAAGGGTTATTTTGTCCTAAGGTGTTCATTACATCTGGATGATTGCTATTATCTTTTAAAATGATTAACAGTTCTTCTATCAAGAGGCTAAAAGGAAGCATAAAGCAGTATGAATTGATTTTAATAATCATACTAGTCCTGCTTATTAACCTATAAATGTGAATCTTGAAAAGCTTTTAAAAATGCTTTAGAGAAATTACAAAGTTGGTCATTCCATGTAAAGAAGTATGTAGTGTTTTCTTGCACCACCACATGATCAGTCCTTAAATTCATAATTAAAAAGTTTTGCCGCTGCTATTTTTCCATTAGTTCTGCTTGAAGATATGTGAAAAAAAATTAACAAAGAACTACAAAACTTCAACTGATGGAATGAATTAACAAAATAAATAAATAAAAGAGAATCTCACAAAGCACTATAGCTTTACACAACCAATACATTTATAGTAAACTCTAAGGAGACGGGGGCACACTGATCAAATCCTACTACCACCTCTATGTTGGGGATGGCACATCTACTCATACTTGAATGTACAAAATGAGCACATCAACATTTATAACTGAATTTACTACAGAAATTAATATCAAAAGGACAGAGCAATAAAGCAACACCAAAACTAATTGTTCATAGACCCTTTGGCCCACTGGAACTATATTAAGGAAAAGTATAAATATTGCATGGAGGTATGGGTAGACTATTATTCAGAGAAAACAATAACACTCCTTAAAACATTAAAAGAATGAGTTAATGATCTTGAAACCAATCAAACACTTTAGATGATTATTGGAAGACTAAAAAATCCTTTTCAGAAAATAACTGAAACTGATGCTTCGAGGATTTTGTGTTGCTCTAGATCCTCAAAAATGTTTGGTCTGCTCATAAGTAGACAGACTAGATAGCCATTTTGGCAGAATGGAAGAGATGAAATAGAAGGCATAATCAAATATAGACCATTTAATACTGACTCCAGTCAGTTGGAGTAACTCCTTTCCAATACTCACATACATGCACATGCAGATACTTATGGAAAGAAGTCACCACTAGTCTGGTGAACTCACTGTGACTGTTTTATGTGTATTGATAGCCAACTAGTATATATTTAGAATACCTGAGTAAGGGCATAATTGTCTAGATCACCGAAACTTGGTGAAGGATAAATAGGTGTGTATAGAAAATAACAGGGAGCTGTAGTAGCATAGTGCCTAAGGCACTTGCCTGCTAATGAGAAGGCTGGTGGTTCAAACCCACCAGCCACTCCTTGGAAGGAAGATGGGGCAATCTACTTCCGTAATGATACTGCCTCGGAAACCCAAGGAGGGATCGCTATGAGGCGGGGCCAACTTGATGGCACAAAACAACAACAACAGAAAATAATAATGGTTTAGGAGACTGTTACGGAATGAATTGTGTAACCTCCCTCCAACCCTCAGAAGATAGGTAATTAAATCCTAACCCAATGTACCTATGTATGTGGTCCTTTTGGAAAAAAAAAAAAAAAGAGTTTTCTTTTGTTAAGTTAATGAGGTCATACCAGTAGGGTGGGTCCTAATTCTAATCATTTCTGAGTTATAGAAAGAACAGAATAGATACATATACACAAGATGAAGGCAGATGCCAAGAAACGTCAAGAACCAACTGGAGCAACCAGAAACTAGGAAAGAGGCCCATTGATGGAACTGGCATGGACAAGACCCTGATTTGGACTTTTAGCCTCCAAAACTATGAGACAATACCTTTCTATTCTTTAAAGCCACCCACTTGTGTTATTTCCGCTACAGCAGCATTAGCAGACCAAGACAGAGGTGACAAGACACAAAGGAAGACTAAGGCAGTATTCTAGTGTTACCTACTATAACAGTGATATCAGTATATTTCACTTCATTGCATTAGTTGTTTTTCTGAATAGTAGACAAAATAATCAGATTTCAACTAGTTTAAGAGAGTTTACTATTTGAAGACATCTTTAAAGATTATGTGACTACTTTTACCCTTTTAAGGAGCTCTGGTGGCACAGTGCCTAAGGCATTTGACTGCTAACCAGAAAGTTGACCGTTTCAACTTACCAGCTGCTCTGCAGAAGGAAGACAGAGCAATCTACTTCTATAAAGATTTACCACCTCAGAAACCCAAAGGGGGTCACTATGAGTCAGAATAGACTTAATGGCAGTGAGTTTGGTTTGGTTTGGTCTTACCCTTTTACAGTGCAACTTTATTGAAGGTGGGCATTATCATGTTACTTTTTTAATCCCTCACTTATGCCTTTAAGAGAAAAAATATTATTGTTGTTGTTGTTGTCATGTGCCGTTGAGTCGGACAGACTCATAGCAACCCCTCCCTGGGTTTCCGAGGCACTATCACTATGGAAGTAGATTGCTCCATCTTCCTTCCGAGGAGTGGCTGGTGGGTTTGAGCCACCAGGCCAAATGTTAAATATTGACTAACCAAAAGAAACCAAACTCACTGGTGTCAAGATGGATCAGACTCATAGCAACTCCTCCTTGGGTTTCCAAGGTGGTATTACTATGGAAGTAGATTGCCCAACCTACCTTCTGAGGAGTGGCTGGTGGGTTTGAACCACCAGTCTTCTGGTTAGCAGTCAAATGCCTTAGGCACTACACCACCAGACTAAATGTTAATTAAATAAATAGCTTAGAAGAAATTAATGAATGACTAACTCTTGATAAATTCTAAGTTTTTCCTACTGTTAACTTAAGGTGTTTTTAAATTTCTTTACTTCTACATACAGTGCAGGTAATACATGCTAAGTAAATGCCATTTTGACTAGTGAATAACAAAATGGGAACATATGTACTACCAAAGGTGTTCCTCCAACATTTAAATCTCTTCATATGAATTCTTCTTGCCACTTGAATTTTATAGTTTTTCCAAGTCTTTAGAACTTTGCTCCCTTTTCTTTTTTTTTTTTTTTTTTTCTTATGGTTAAAGGCCTAACTAATATATCTAGGACTCACTGCTTTCTATTCAGAGATGTCATCTAACAAAGCCATTGTCAGAGAACCCTTAAAAATGTTGTTGTTGTTGTTATGTGCCGTCAAGTCAGACCCAACTCATAGCGACCCCTCCTTGAGTTTCCGAGGCAGTATCACTACAGAAGTAGATTGCCCAACCTTTCTTCTAAGGAAGGCTGGTGTGTTTGAACTGCCAGCTTTCTGGTTAGCAGTCAAGTGCCTTAGGCACTATGCTACCAGAGCTCCTTCCTTAAGAATAGGCTTCCTATAAATGTAACTTGAAATTTTACTACATTAGTACATCCAAACTATGACTCTTTTCTCTCCATTCACTGCATATGAGAGAATATGAGGTAGTCATTGAAGACAAAGAGGAAAAAATCTGAAGAAATAAAAGAAAAAAAAATTTAGATGCAAAACTCAGCTTTTCTCACCCCCACCCATTGTAACCTAGACTCATTCTCACTCTTTAGGTTGAGTGCAGTATTAACTATTTTCCTCTCTGAATATAGAATTAGAAGAGTTGTCCTATCTGCCATGGTCTCAATAGTATTTTTGTTTTCTTTCTGTGGGCTAGATGCATTCTTTACTTTGTTCCACAAACATCTTTTAGGCATTACTCCCAACAAAGTGATATGTCACCTGAGAGAAGGAATTTGAACTCCAGTCACAAAAGACACTAAATGATAGAAAAGTTTAAGGCAATATAAGTTGGTAGAAAATTTCAGACATTAAGGAATATTGTGACTAACCTAAAATAGTGTCATTGGGTTAGGAAGATTTTTTGGGGAAGCAAAAAAAAAAAAAAACTTGTGTTTCATTTAGTCTGGATTATTTAGAATTAATTCTTTGTCACCATTGTAACTGATTCACTAGTACAGGACCTTCATTTGGATTTTGATCACAGATGTTTCATTTAAATGAATTTTCAAAAACTAAGAAAAAATGTTATAACTTCTTTTTTCTGCTCACACTTTTTTTCTGAAGTATTTCAAAACAAAAATGTCATGGCCATGAGCTGTGGGGGCAATAAATTCTACAAAATTTTCAATTTGTGATTAGATAATTTTTATTAGAAATAATTTACAGATTGTTTCCCCTTACAAAAACATTCATCAAAAACAACTGTTTTCTAATTACAATCGACTTAATTGTAATTAAGTCAATTACACAATTCTCCTTTCCTCATAATAAACCTGTTAAGAGAATGAATAAAAGAAAAAGCTTGGTGTACTTCTAGCTGATTGTAAGAAATACACTATTTTTACTTTGGAAATTTTTCCTATTCCAAAAAAAAAAAAAAATTATGACTCCACAATAAAATTTTATCATTCAAAGAGCTAGTTCCTAAAGAAGAAACAAATGCTTAAAAAGGCCCACGCACATTTGCTACATAAACATTTTTGAAAGTCAATTAAATATTAACAAAAAAATATATAAATATGCTTAATGAGTTCAATAACATGAATTCTTATCAATTTAAAAAATACATGTTTTTCCTTTTTAGTGCCTGCAAAAAGGGCAAGGAGGCCACATGTTCTGACCTCCTCTAATCCCACAAGAGGAAGACAGGATTACCAGCAGTAACCCAAGGCCTACTCCTACAAGGCCAGACATGCTGCCTCCCTCCAGCCCTTTCTCCAACCGTTCCTCCCCAAGCACCCACCACCTCTCTCCTGGGTTCAATAATTCGCTGCAGTGGCCACACAGAACTCACGGATTATGGGATTTATTAGGGAATCACCAGGCTACAACTCAAGTTCAGGAAGAACGCTCAGTCTCTCTCCCAGCCCACCGTCCCTCAGCCAACAGTCTCTCACAGTCTCTTTCCCAGCAGTGCTGGTCCCTCGGTGTCTTACTCAGCAATGCATGTCTCTTTCCCAGCAGCACGTGTCTCTTTCAGGGGCGCATGTCTCTTTTGGCAGCACATCTTCTTCCACCAGCAGTCAGAGAGAGTTCTGCTTCCAGGAGGCCTCCTTTTGAGCCCTGCATGGTGATCAAACTAGCCAATTATAGCATCAGAACTCTAAGCACCTGAGAGAGAGTGGGCACCTCCCAGAACTTGTTTTGTGCCATTCCCAACAGAAATACTCCAGGTGGACACCTTCAGCAATAGGAGCTCCTCAGTTGCTCATAGCAAATTCCACCTTGGAGTTTACAAAGACTTATGGGTAGAAAAGCCACACAAAGTAATTTACTACACTGCAGTGCCACTTATCTAATAGCACACACATTTTACTTCTAGCTCTGGTAGCATAGTGCCTAAGGCATTTGACTGCTAACAAGAAGGCTGGTGGTTCAAACCCACCAGTCACTCCTTGGAAGGAAGGTTGGACAATCTACTTCTGTAGTGATAAAACCAGAAAAACCAAACTCACTGCCGTCAAATCGGATCTGATCTGACTCATAGTGACCCCTCCTTGGGTTTCTGTGGCAGTATCACGATGGAAGTAGATTGCCCAACCTTCCTTCCCAGGAGTGGCTGGTGGGTTTGAACCACCAACCTTTTGGTTAGCAGTCAAATGCCGTGGCACTACGCCACCAGAGGTCCCCTCAAAACCCAAGGAGGGGTCGCTATGAGTCAGATTTGACTTGACAGCAATAAGTGAGAAGTGACAAAACCCTTTATATATTTGTTCTATTTTATTCTGACAGCAAGATTGTTAGGTGTCACGAATTCTACTTCAAAGATAGAAAAACTGAGGTTAGAGATATTCAAAACTTTGCCAATGGTAATACCTTTAGGAACCCAAAGACCTGAACTAAGTCATATGGGTTAAGACCAGATGTTATTCCAGAGTCGCCTCTCAATTCCTAAATGCCAACAGTGAAAAAGATTGCTAACAATTAAAAAAAAAAAAAAAATTAAATAAGGATAAAAATTGAAATCATGTAATTTCAACTTAATTTTGAAGAAATTTTTATCGTCCAAGTGCAAAGGACCATGCAGAACTCAATTTGGATAATGTAAAAATTTTATAACAGCAAATCATGAAATATTTTAACAAAATATCTACAAGTAAATTCTAAAAGGAATTTACATATCTAAAGCATATATCAAGAGTAAATATTTCCAGTAAATTCCATGAACATTTTTAAAACCATTATTTAAATGGACTTCTTTGATTTCAACATAAAACACATGTCAATTCAGTTCCACCAAATGCTTTCTAGCCACTTACAAAAAAACTAATATAAGAAAAAGTAAGGGAAGAGAATGGAAAAGACCTTTAACCCACCTACTGGCTTGACCAAAGGCTATGAATCTGTCCCAGGTTTATTTCAAATGAGTTGTGTCAAAGGTTACCTACAGGCCATTTTATAGTGATTTATAGCTAATGTCTACAAATCTTTTATTTTAATGATAACCTCAATAAAGTCATTAAGGCATTCTTTGTCTTCATGGCAGTGGCCAGAAGGGAACTGATGTCTTTAAAGAATTCCAAGGGGTGATGAGTATTTATATATAATGTCAGTTGAGTGTAGTTTTTATGTTGTGCCCTGCAGACAAAATATTTTTTCTTAACATATTGAAGATACTTAGCTTGATTATATATTCTAGCTATCATCCCAAGATATTAAATTCTAGGTATCAGCCAGAGAAAATTAAAATAAAGATAACAAGGCTTAGAACTGAGCATCAGGTAAGAGTCTGGTTTTAATTATAATGATCTCAAATTTGCATTAAAATTCTCATAGCATAATGATTCTTAAGTATCTGTATTGAGTTAAGCATGTCATGAAGCATGAGGAATTGAAAGATTGATTAATCAGTTATTCATTTAAGAAAGAGTCAATTACAATAATTCATGTGTAGTGAAACTCAGCTGTAATGCTTCATGTTTAATTTCTCCAAACCCATAACATAAAAGAAGAATACATTTCACAGGCTATGGCATAAAATATTTTTTAGAGCAATTCTAAATATGGCATTAGGAGCTCTGGAAGCATAGTGCCTAAGGCACTTGACTGCTAACTAGAAGGCTGGTGGTTCAAACCCACCAACCACTCCTCGGAAGGAAGATGGGGCAATCTACTTCCGTAGTGATACTGCCTCGGAAACCCAAGGAGGGGTAGCTCTGAGTCGGGTCCGACTCGACGGCACATAACAACAACAACAAATATGGCATTACATAAAAGTTTTTATCATAAGGCGTTTGACTGCTAATCGGAAGGCTGGCGGTTCAAATCCACCAGCTACTCCTCAGAAGGAAGACTTGGCAATCTACTTCTGTAGAGATACCATCTCGGAAACCCAAAGAGGAGTCATTCTGAGTGGGAACCAACTCGATGGCAGTAAGTTTTTTGTTTTTTTTTTAAGGAGAAAGAATGAGTATATTTGCTTTAGTTCTGATTCTATTCTGAATGTTGCTATGTTGTTCCAGATTGCCGAATAAAATGATTCCGTAGGTATTTTGTGCCTGTATTCTTGATTCTTGTATGGGATGGAATAAATAGATAGAAATACAGCTAGAGACATAACCATAGATATGTGTTTACATATAAAGGAGCTCTGGTAGCATGGTGCCTGACTGCTAACCAGAAGGTTGGCAGTTCCAAAACAACATCCATTCTGCTGAAGGAAGATGGAGCAATCTACTTCCTTAAACATTTACTGCTTTGGAAACCCAAAGAGGGTCTCTATGAGCTGGAATCATACACACACACATATAAACTCTCTGGGTGGTGCAAATGGTTTGTGCTTGACTATTAATCTAAAGTCTGGCTGTTCAAAGCCACCCAATGGCACTATGGAAGAAAGCCCTGGTGAACTGTTTATGTAAAGATTAAAGCCAAGAAAATCCTATGAAGCAATGCTACTCTGTAAATCATGGGGTTGTATGAGTAGAATTGAACTTGATGGTAATGGGTTTGGATTTGGTATACATATGTGAATGAATACATATGTATGTGTGGTGTGTGTGTATACATATACATTCTTGGGGGAGGGTAATATGAGGAAAAGGAGTTACTGACCAGGTTAGACGTCTCATGTACTTTGATGTGAAATAAAGGATAAACAAATATGGACAAGGTATTTCACTGCTATCTTTGAGCTAGCACAAAAGAGAAACAAAGGATGATAATCTTACTTAAACAAGAGAGGAAAACAAACTGATAAAATTTTCTCTAGTAAAAATTTATTTGAACTGTCAATTAAATAACATAACATAACTAGCCAATATTAGGGTAAACCTATGCCTTTCATTTCAGTATCCTCTGTACTCTTCAGCTTCGGTAAGATCTATGAGATTAATGTATAAATCAGAATGTCAACTGATTATACATGACCAGGCTATTCTGAGTACATTTAGGTATCCTTTTCCAAATTTCAAAATACCTGAAAAGTCTCTATCATAAGCAGAATCTGAGCAAAAAAAAGATAAACAGTCTTCTTTTTTTTTTTTTTTTTTAATTGTGATTTGGGTGAAAGTTTACAGAGTAAATTCATTTTCCATACAGCAGCTCATACACACTGTCTCATGACACTGACTGCAATTTCCTGTAATGCAATAGCTCCCCTCCCACTGCCTCCCCATAGCCACTTCTTCCCTGTTTCTTTCCCTCCCATGCACTCCTGCCCCCTAAGCTGTCTCCCAGTGCATACACTGCCCTTCTATTTTCCCATGATTGGTCCCATCAAGGATTGTATCTACCTAATTTAAATGTTCATCTCATATGCCTGTCTTTTGTTTGGCTGGAAGCCACAGGAGTGGGTTCAATTCCAGACCTAAAGGGCAGCTAGGAGCCATAGTCTCAGGGGTTCCATCAGACTCTATCAGACCTCAAACCTGGTCCCTTTAAGAGGTACATAGTCTTGATTACTTCATTTAGACTATCAGAAGGACTTGGTAAATTATATATGCTACACTACAGAAAATACCACTCTAATGATCAGAATGCTTATACTACCTAAATCCTGTGTATCCTTCATAGATTTATGGGAAACAAAATAAAATATCTTACTTTCAGATTCCCTAACTTTTCTGTGCACCTAGTCTTTCTGCAGAGTACAGTACTATTGTTTCATTTTTCTTAGGGGCAATTTCACTCTTCTTTATCTGCATTATCTTTCAATGATTCATGCTATCGGCCTTTGATGCTTCACCTAAGGAGCACCAAATTGTCACGTATTTGTAGATAATCTCTTGGCTTACTTCTTCAGATGAACTTGCTTATTTATTTGTTTGTTTTTTCTTAGAACAGAAGTAGGACAGTGATTCTAGGTCATCTTAGTCTGGAAGCTCCCTGAAACTTGTTCAGCAACATAGCAACACATGAATCTCCACTGACGGAAGGCATGGCTGCAGATGAAGTGTATTGGCTGGGAAACAAACCCAGGTCTTCTGTAAGAAAGATGAGAATTCTACCAACGAATCATTGAGGCAGGGGCCAATTCAACTGCAGGCCAACGACAGCAACAGATCAATGAATACATGCAAGATATTATGTTTGGGCCAAGGATGAAAAGATGTGATTCCTACTCTCAAGGGACCTAGAGTCATAAAATGGGGCAATAAAGTATTATAAAGATGCCTTGATACTATACCAAAAGTGTGTGTTTGTGCAGTATGGTAACATATGGTACTATAGCTAACTCTAGATAAAGGTGGCAGTTGAGACGAATCTTGTGTGCAAGTGCTACACAAGAAGGAAAAGTAAAGTGAAGAGAGCAAAAGCAGTCCAAGGAGGTATGGTGGTACAAAGTCAGGCCAAAAAAAAGTGGGGGTGGGGGATTGGAAATAGCATGAGACATGAGTAAGTAACATAGGTTGGAGCATAAATTGCTGGGATTGGGAGCAAGACAGCAGTAATAAATAAAGCCAATATGGTAGGCTACAACATTGATGACACATTTAAAGAAGTTAGACTTCAACCTTTAGGCAATCTCACCTTCACACTTTTGATCTTCTTACGTTCACTCTCAAATTTCCAGATATGTGTAAGAGTCAGCCTCACTTTTTTCATAATTCAGATGAAATTCAACACTCTATTTCTTTCATACTTGTTATCTTTGCATAGACTGTTCCATTTTCCTTCAAAAACCTTCTCAAATGACACATCTTCAGGAGCCTTTCTTTATTGCACTATTTCTCCCCAGGTTGTGCTAGAAATTTTCTTCTATTCTTCCATATTATTCTTTTAATGACACTTAGCTCTTAGTATTTTAATTCGTTGTTTGCTTGTCTGTCTTCTCCATTAAACTGTGTTAATGATTTTTCTTTTCTTTACTTTTTTTTTCTATTACAGTGTCCAAAAGTTTTATTGTATATAAAAAACAAACAAACAAACTCACTGCCATTGAGTCAGATCCGACTCATAGCAAACCCTCCTTGGGTTTCTCAGGAGGTATCACTATGGAAGTAGATTGCCCAACCTTCCTTCTGAGGAGTGGCTGGTGGGTTTGAACTGCCAGTCTTCTGGTTAGTAATCAAATGCCACAGGCACTACACTACCAGAGCTGCTTTTATTGTATTATTTTCAAATAAATGTGATTTGGGCATCTTCTAAAGTAACTCTTGAAATATTATCTATGAACAACCTAATCATTTTAAGATATTTTTGAAATGATATGACCAGTTAAGAGACATACAACTTTATTTCAAGCAAAGTGTAGTCTATTGCTTGAAACACTAATAATTAAGAATTCAGTTTATATTCCTGTGATTCAAGTTGTTATAACACAAACATTAAATCCAGTAAACATTTATTGAGAGCATATTTTGTGTTCTTTCCCTTAAAATTCAATAGGGTAAAGGAAGTGTTCCTAATATGGTCAGTCTTATGTGTAATTCATATCTCCTCCAATTAGTTCATAAATTATAATCCCAGAAATAATAGACTAAGATTCTAGTTCAATGCAGCTCCATGAATGCAAACAGAAAAAGACAAGCAAAACAGCAAAAACAAACAAATTAATGAAAATTACTCAGAGCTTCCTTTATTATCATTGTCTCAGAACCATCATTTTTTGGGGGATAAATGATAACACTATTTGCATGGAAATTAAAACTAAAAATTCTATCATTTGACCCAAAATTCTTGTCTTGCCCTGTATTCATGTAAGGTTGACCTGAATATTGAGCTCCCACTGACTTAAAATGAAACTTTGATCCTCAAAGGAGTTGCATAGAGAAATAAAGAAAACACAAATCTGTACCTATTTAAGGATATTCCTACTGCTGTCATAATGCTTTTATACATACTTCACAACAGTATTTTTTTCTTATGTTATTTTAAGTGCTACTGGAAATACCACAAGAGAAGAATTTTTGCAGTATTTCATCCTGTCTATTTCTGGTCTCAATTTATTTTTTTCCTATTTATGAAATACCCACCCTGCCAAAAGCCATCAAAATTGCCGAACAAACCTTAACAACTCAAATTATATAATAAACTAGAAAAAAAAAATTCCTTGGCTCTTGAAAGGCCCAATTTAAATTAATCTCCTATAGAATCACGATACCGATAATTGGTCTTGCAAAACACTATTACAGAATTTTAATGAAAATATGAGATTATCAGCCTTTTGTGGTATTGAAACAATTTGGAAGAAAATAAATGTTTATCTATTTGAGTATATTTTTGCTTCTCTTCATATTATTTTGATAATGTAAAACCTATTAGATGAGAATTCTTGCCTTTTTTTAAATTTAAATTTTGAGATCTCATCTTTATCCATTTGAAAAAACAAAATCATGAAGATATTTTTTTTAAATGCTGTGTTCTGAAAAAGTCACCCAATTACTTCTGCAATTGGAAGTACAACTGCTAAAATCTATGATGATGATGTTGATGATGATGATCACTGCCATAGAGTCAAATCTGACTCATAGAGACCCCCTCCTTGGGTTTCGGTCACACTATGGAAGTAGTGTATTGAAATTTTAAGTGCTGTAACTCATAAAAAGAAGCATACCATTGTATGATCTACAAGGAAGTTCAGAACTAAGAAATGGGCACATTCTTACCATAAAATTCTTAGGACATATATTACCAGGTTTAAGGAAATTCCTAGCTGTTCATATTTAGTACTTGTATTTTTGTAGGAATGCTGCATTTTAGGCAGCAATCTACACCAGGTGCATCTTAGCAATATTTGATATTCTGATATTAATGAGTATACTTTTCAAGTTTAATATTTGTGAGTTCGCTGAACAAAATTCTTATTTTTGTATGAGAAAAACTATAAATATATTTTCAATTAAAAGAAGAGCTAGCAAATGATTTCCTTCTTCCTGAAAAGAAAAATGTGTGTTATTCTATATTTCAAGGAGCCCTAGTGGCACTATGATTAAGCACTTGGATGCTAACCGTAAAGTTGGCAGTTTGAACCCACCAATGACTCCAGGGGAGGAAAGATCAGATGATCTGCTGCCATAAAAATTACAGCCTAGGAAACTCTATGGGGCAGTTTTACTCCATTATATAGGGTGCAATGCATTAGAATTGGCTCCATGGTACAGAACAACAATTCTATATTTCAAGTAGTTATCATGTGTCTCTTACATTCTCAAGCTTTAGGATACATTGTTGTTGTTGTTGTTGTTATGTGCCGTCGAGTCGGCCCCGACTCATAGCGACCCCTCCTTGGGTTTCCGAGGCAGTATCGCTACGGAAGTAGGATTGCCCAACCTTCCTTCCGAGGAGTGGCTGGTGGATTTGAACCACCAGCCTTCTGGTTAGCAGTCAAGTGCTTTAGCCACTATGCTACCAGAGCTCCTTAGATAAGTATATGTGCTTGCCAATTCCTTCAATCATACCAAGCAAACTCTAAGCAGTAATTCTGTTAATGTGAAGTATGTCACTTACTGTGCATCTATTAAAGATACTTTTCCTACATTTAATACTAATCAAGTCATACAATTTCTGGTATTTGTTTAAAGAATCATAATTAAGGATGACTGTGTTCTTCAGTTGGATTATTAGCAGCAATTAGAAACTTTCTGAATGACGATGGAGAATCTCATTATCATATAACTCTTTGGGCAATTCTGGCCCAAACTATTAAATATTCAAATGATGCTAAGAAGAATCTGGTTAGGAGAGGGATGGGGGGGGGGAGACAGAGAAAGAGAAAGAGATTTTTGATAGAAAGCTATCCTCTCAAAAATACTTAATTTAGGGAGTTGTAAGTTAAGCTCAATGATGAATTTTATGCTAATGTTACTTTAAAAACTACACTGTTGAAGTTATTTTAAGATGGTAGAGGATTTTCACTGATTTTTTTTTTTTAATGTAGTTGAAAGTCTGTTGGACTTGGCAGATTTGTTTAAATCAGGCTAGATTATAAAGCTTTGGGCAAAAACCAAAAAATAAAAAGCAAAAGAATCAGATTAATCAGAAACTAGGGTCTACTTTCCTATGTGACTTGTTAGCCTGCTCAAAGAGTTCTAAATTCTGATGACCACTACTATATGGCAATTAACATTTTTTAAGGTGAACATTTTAAAACACTTTTGTAACAGTACAAAAATATCATGCCAAAAAGTCATCCTTTCAATTCACTTCATAGAGGTAGTAGTGATTGGTACTACTGATTGTGTGTGTATGAGTATATGTTTCTGGTTAGCAACCAGATGCTTTAACCACTGTGCCACAAGAGCTCAATGTGTGTATGTTTGTCTGTTTTCTTATATCACTAATGAAAAAATAACTGACAAAGTGACTTGGAAGAACAGCCAGAGAACATTCTGGATTAAATATCTATACTCTTATTAAGCAGTATGTGACTGTTTCTTTCTGTCTGCCTCCCTCACCATATCCCTCACATTATATGCACTGTGCTCCTTGAACACAGGAGACACAGGGCAGAGTTCTGTCTAAATTGTTCACTGCTGATAACAAAAAGGTTGGTGGTCTAAACCCACCAGCCACTCTGTGGGAGAAAGATGAGGCAGTTTACTGCTGTAAAGATTTACAGCCATGGAAACCCTATTGGGCCAGTTCTACTCTGTCCTATAGGGTTGCTATGAGTGGGAACCTACTCAATGGCAGTGGGTTTCAGCCTCAGGTCCAAGGACTTTGGCTGACACATTATTGGTAATTAATAGATATTTGAATTAAGTTACCTTGTCTCTCTAAAAGCCATGACCAGGCCATGTTGTTAAGGCTCAAACTCCAGAGTGCTTCTAAAGTAAGTACAGAAATATCTCAGAAATATTGTAGGATTCAGTTCCAGAACACCACAATAAAGTGAATATCATAAGAAACTGAGTCCTTTGAGTTATTTTGTTTCCCAGTCCACATACAAGTTATATTTACACTGTATTATAGTCTGTTACCACTAGCCACTCCTTGGAAGGAAGATTGGGCAATCTATTTCCATAGTGATACCGCCTCAGAAACCCAAGGAGGAGTCGTTATGGGTCGGGTCTGACTCCACGGCATATAACAACAACAACATAGTCTATTAAGGAGTTCTGTGGCGCAGTGCCTAAGGCATTTGGCTGCTAATCAAAAGGCTAGAGGTTCAAACCCACCAGCCACTCCTTGGAAGGAAAACTGGGCAATATACTTCCATAGAAATACGGCCTCGGAAACCCAAAGAGAGGTCGCTATGAGTCGGATTTGACTTGACGGCAGTGAGATTGTCTACTAAGTGAGTTATAGCATTACGAAAGATTTGAAATACTGGGAGAATTACTAAAATATGACACAGAGACATGAAGTGAGGGCATACTGTTGGAAAAATGATACCAATAGACTTGTTTGGAGCAGAGTTGCCACAAACCTTCAATTTGTTAAAAAAAATAACATACACATATATATATGCAAAGTGCAATAAAAAGAAGCATTCCTGTATTATAGAGATGCTTAAACCAGTAATTAATTGGCTTAGTTATACAAAGAAAAAAAACTCCCTTGTCCCAATGACATCATACTCTAAGAAAGGAAGACAATGAATAAATAACTACAAAAATTTGATAATTCGCATGACAGATGAAGCCATATCAGATCATATCATTTTTCTTAAAAATGAATGCACTGAAAATATAATTCAAACTCCTTACCATGATGTAGTTGTACAAATTCTGGCTTTTCTGTATTCCTCAACCTCATTTCTTGTCACTCCTCCTTCATGTTCATTGCATATCACCTACCCTAGCCTTTTTTAAAAAAATCTTGGATCTGTCAACCATTCACATCAGGGCCTCTGCATTCTTATTTCTCCTGCTTAGAATAGTCTTTCTTTGGACCTCTGTAAGTCCATTGTTCCCAAGAGTCAGGTGTCAGAGACAGCCTTTTTTACAGCTCTATCTCAAGAAGATCCCCACCACTGTCCCCAGGCATTGTCTACTTCTTTACCATGTTTTATTTTCTTCACAACATTTGCCCATATATAAAATTATCCATTTGTTTAATTGCTCATCTTTTGTCTCTCTTCATTAGACTGCAAAATCTTAAAAGCACAAACTGCTTTGTTCACAGCTGTAGTTCTACTGCCTTGAACTGAACTTGGCACATGATAGGCATAAATTAATATGTTGAACCAATAAATGGTAGATATAAATACAGGGTTTATAGACACCAAAAAGGGGTAAGCTTTTTAAGAATGAAGCCAACATGGAGAAGAACAGAGCTAAGAGACAGAAAGTCATTCTGAGTGATACTGTTAGGGTCCCTGATAAAGCCATATCTGAAACCATTATAGCTTTCTTTCTCTCTTTTTATTTTTTTTAAATGTGAGGAATAAATCTACTCTTTTTGCTTACTCCAGTTAGAGGTGGGTTTTCTGTTACCTCCAACTGAAAGACTACTTACAAGTCTCAGTTTGATATTCAGTGCAAACACAAGTTCATATTCTAGAAAGCTGATTCCAGTTCTATTTAAATAAGAACATGGTGATAAGAAGTTATTCTGAATAAAATAATGCCACCTCATGGAATGGTGGGCTCCGCATCATTGTAATAGGGTAAGCAGATGTAAAATGGCCTAGTGCCTAAGCTATTGTATGTTGAATTGAATATCATCTGGGCTTCCTTCTTACTTAAGCTTCTAAATTCTAACAATAATATTTAATTCATTTGATTAAAAAAAATTAAACCTTTTAATCTTCTAGGCTGTGAACGTGTCTCACCTTATTTTCTATTTTTTGACTCTCACGTTTATGTCTGTTTAATTATTGTTTTCTTTCCTATCTTCATTTTGTAATATTTAAAAATACTAGTATAAATCTTTTCTCTAGGAAAAAAATCTATTGATAAAATCTAATGAATAAATGTGCAACATAAATCAATCAACTTAATGGTATATTAGTATTTGTTATCATTTAAAAAACAAATCTGTACTTTGAGACATTTCTGTGAGAGAGACTACTAAAATTCTTGCTATTTTATGAATAAGGAGGGATGTGAAAGCAGGATATATTTAATGAGGTGGTGAGAGAGGATCTACCCAGAGGTTCAGAGTAGCCCTTCATGGCTTCACTTTTCAGTTCTCTATGCAAACAGTTCCAGTACAGGTGGGTGCGGGCTAATGTGATGAACAGCAGTCAATAATCACAAACTCAAGTTAGGCACTGATCAATAATTTAGGACAGGAAATGAGGGATTTCAAGTATGGTTTAGGACGGCAAAATGATAAGTGACTCCCAAAAAGCAAAGATCATTCCATGGTGTTCTTTTGTTTTGTCAATTTCTGAAGTAATGACTTAGCATTTTTAGCCATGACCATTATAGTGACTCTACTAGACACTTCTACATGGAGACATTTTTTCATGCTGTTCTGTTTTTCCTCTCTAAACTATTTAGCATCGACTGTCTGTTTTTAATATTTAAAATGTTTTTTAACACATAGCTCTTTGGACAATGGATCTCTTCAGGTTGAACCTATTGTAGAGGGCATCTTTCACTTAAAAGAAGTGTGGTTTCTGTGAATATCCCCGTGTCTGCATAAGCTCAGTATGCTCTCACATTCCCAATGGTTTGCATTATTAAAAACTTTGACATGGCTCATCAGAGCTGGCTGCTGTGTTCAAGACAGATTCCTGTCAAAACAAAATCAGAATACTGGGAAACATAGCCCTGGCCAGTTAGTTTCTAAGGACATTACCTAAGTCTCTCTGCACATTTTTTTTTTTTTTTGAATGTTAATGTTATATTTCATCTATCTCTTTGTTTTATGGTTTATCGCTTTGGTAGTACAAATGTGATCAACTTCCTTCCCTTCCACCCCACTCCCCAGTCACAAGAATATATCACCAAATGACCTATTTGGACATTTAATACCACTGAGCTCAGAAAAGCCCCTGTTTAAGTACCTAGTTGTTTGCTATTCTTTTCAACTGAATTCAGATGAAAAGAAAAGGAGGAGTCTCATCACAGGGGTTCTGTTGACAACATTTCATTTAACATATTTCAGTTCAGCAACATAGGACCACAGAAAGAAAACTCTTTTATTCAAAATGACAGGGTAACTATGTTTTATGCACTATAAATATGTCCCACCCAGAAAGTGATGATAATGATAATGGGCCACATTTACAGTTTTACTCTAAGGGGTGATTCTTCTTAAATGCATTCACCTCTTGAGTGTGACACATCCATACCACATCTTAAAGGCTCACAAAATACTTACTCCACAGATACAGGAATATGTGGAGAGCGAGGGAAATACAACAGCTATTCAACACAGCATAAAGCAGCTGCATGGAGCAAGATATTTGGGAGATCTAGATATTTCATTGATAGGTCAGGCAGAGTTTAAAACACAAGAATAGAAAACGACTGATTTGAATGTGGTCATAAATAGCTGAGGCGACCATCTATTTCTATTCTGAAGTTTTAGGAGAAAGAGAGCCTGTAAAAGTACCAGGTTCAACAGTTTCAGGATGGATCACTGATTTTATCTAATGTTGACATGTAGGATGATTGACAGTTCTTCTTTTATTAATTAATTTCAGCAGTGTGGATTACTAAAATGCACCACATCCAGATGTCAGTCCTAGTCCTGTGTACTAAGTGATGATTATCTGAGATCTTTTTCTGAAAAGCTCCCAGAATAAGTTAACTACTATTATTGAAGGAAACTCTTACATACCAAAAATTACATCTGTAGCAACTACTACTACTCACCATTTCTCATGGCTAGAAATAATTTGAAAATATTAAATGAATTTATAGTTATATTGGGAAGTCTTTTTTGAACTTTTTTTTTTCAAATTGATTTGAGTGAAAGTTTACAGAGAAAATTGGTTTTCCATTTAACAATTCATACACCTTTTGCTGTATGACATTTATTGCAATCCCCACAATGTAATAGCATTCTCCCTCTTTCTCCCTGCATTTATCATTTCCCTTTGTCCTTCTTCCCTGTCTCTTTTTATGGGCAAATGCTGCCCTTTTGATCTGGTTTGGTTGATTATTCTAATGAGTGCATATCTTCCTAGTATTACTGTTCACCTCATGTTGTTGTTATGTGCCGTCCAGTTGGACCCAACTCACAGCAACCCCTCCTGGGTTTCCAAGGCCGTATCACTATGGAAGTAGATTTCCCAACCTTCCTTCTGAGGAGTGGCTGGTAGGTTTGAACCATCACCCTTCTGGTTAGCAGTCAGGTGCCTTAGGTACTACACTATGAGAACTCCTTATAGACCTGTCTATAGTTTGACTGAAAGTTGAGCCATGGGAGTTGAGGTTTTTTCTATTTTTTTTAACTTTTTAAACAATTATTTACCATGTTAATGGTGACATAGCACTGCCTTGTCCATTTCAACCTTACGAAATCTCTTTGATGGTTTGTGCTTTATTTTTAAAGTATGTGTTTTTCATAACATTAAAAATAATGCTTTTTCAGTTTGTGTTAGTGATGATTTGACTTGGTTGTGTTTATACTGTATGTGCACTTTTGTGTTCTGCCTCCCCAAGTACCACAATTTGGCATTATAAAATACTTTTTCAATGTTACTAAAAATGTCTTTAGTTCCCAAATCTCCTGGTAGAATTAATTCTCAATCAAGATGAATCTTGATTATCCTCTGATGTCTTATACTCCTAGTATGTTGCTAAGTAACCTTGTACATATGTGTACCACAGTTTGTGATGCATAATAGTAAACTATGAGATTCTACCCTGCAGATCAGTGTGTATTCCTATTATGTTTACCTGGTAGCATGAAGAAATTATGTTTGGTATCATTACAGCAAATACAGGGGTCTAATGTCATTGGCACTTCTGACATTATTACTAACATGAGCACTTACCTACCAAATCAGGAAAGATATTCATTACTGTACCTGTGAAAGAGGATCAGGTAACAATAAAGTTCCAGTTCTTGCTTCTGTATTTGAAGCAATATTTATACGGATATTGCAGCTCAAAATATCTGATTGTGTCTGGTCAGCTGTTAGAGATGTTTCTGACTTGTGAAGAGAACCATTTCTTTTCCTTGTCATAACTCCCAGGTGCTACTGCTGAGCAAATGTGAACATCACTACCAGTAGTACTTGAAAACAACGAGAAAATTGATTTGGACAATATGTGTGCTCTTGCCAACTGTGACTAGGGGTGTGACAGGGGTCAAAGCAAGGCTAGGAGAAAAGCACCCAGCAATTCCCTCATTATCAGCTTTTCAAACTAACTATTCTTAGTTGCAGCAGGCAATACATAGTTTAAAAAAAAAAAAAAAAAAAAAACTCACTGCCATTGAGTCGATTCTGACTCATGGCGACCCCCTTTGGGTTTCCGAGGTGGTAAATTCCTATGGAAATAGATTGCCCAGTCTTCCTTCTGAGGAGTGGCTAGTGGGTTTAAACTGGAAACTTCTGTTAACAGTCAAATGCCATACTAAGAGACATTTAGTACTATTTAAAAGTAGCTCTTAAAGTTTTTCCCTAAAGGTGACTAATTTTGCAGTGGCAAAGCAAAAGGTGAAGTTCAGATGTCTAGTACACCTATGATGCACAAAGATTTCTTGATAATGTGAAATTTACAAACCTATTCTTTATCAACAATTGTTGAACTGTGTTTGAAACTAAGTTAAAAAATTCTCTTCTTCCCAACTAGTTTAAGATAGATATTTATTCTACTGTTTCAGGAAGACATGATTTTCCTTAAAAAACTAAATGTATTGACATCAATTACTATCTCAAGAAAAGGATATCTAGGTTTTTAAAAGACTGCAACAAAATATGCTGAAAATCATTTAAATAAAAGAAATGTATATGTGGTATAAAAATGAAAATCACTGAGTATAATGTATATTCTCTGGTGGCATAGTGCCTAGGCATTTGACTGCTAACCAAAAGGCTAGTGGTTCAAACCCACCAGGCACTCCTTCAAAGGAAGACTGGGCAATCTACATCTGTACAGATACTGCCTGGGAAACCCAAAGAGGGGTCACTATGAGTTGGAAATGACTCAATAGCAGTGAGGTTTTTTTTTTTTTTTTTAATAATGCATATTGGCCCATCCTGTGGCAGAATAATAAACTATAAACAAATAAACTTAGACATCTGTTAGACATATAAGTAGATTCAAAGCAGCATTATTGCCTATGAGATTCAAGAGTCTATACTGCTAACCTGTATTTTAAATAGTTTTATTTAATAAGAAAAAGTAGACTTATTTTAAAGATTCCCTTCAAACAAGATCTCTTATGCACTAAAGTTCAAGTTTCCAGACTTTCATTCAAAGTTGTTTACCAATGTTTAGCTATAAACTCAGCTGTGAAGACACACGTGAGCTAAAAAGGATATCTCTGAAGAGCTAAACATATTTAGTTTTGCTGATCAACAACAAAAATAATAATCCTGAAGTAGGATCCAGAGAACAAAAATTTTAATGATTGCTAAAGATACAAGTGTATATTTTTTTGGAAAGATTTTATGTTAACACCTGAGAATTTTTAAAAGCCAGCTGATGTTCTTAATTCTGTATCATTATTTTTAATGATTCTATATCTGTTTTAAGGAGCTCTGGTAGTGTAGTGCCTCAGGCACTTGACTGCTAACCGGAAGGCTGGTGGTTCAACCCACCTGACACTCCTTGGAAGGAAGGTTGGGCAATCTACTTCCGTAGTGATACTGCCTTAGAAACCCAAGGAGGGGTCGCTATGAGTCAGGGCCAACTTGACAGCACATAACAATAACAACAATCTCTGTTTTGGAAAAATAGACCAAACACATTTTTTTTCTCTTGTAGCTCATAAAATTAAGGCGTACAAACAGAGAAAAATTAACTAATGGCTATGTCAGGCATTAATGTAAAAGCAGTTATCAAACAGCAAGTTCAAGGACATAAAACTCAAACAAGCATTGTTATCCAGGATCTCCAATGCAGACTTTGAACAGACCAGATTTCTTTGCGTATTTTCACATTTACAGAACACAATTACTGTGCGCAGTTTTTAGAGGTTCACTGTTGATTCTCTAAAGGTTTCTTTATCATTTAATATTATAAATAATTATGTTCCTAGGCTGCAGTTCAAAGCTCAGCACAGAACTCTTACAACACCACAGGCAGGTCAGGTGACCTTTCCCCAATTCTCCTCTCTCTGGTGCTGAGGACAGACAAAGTGATATGTCTGTCATACGCCATTACCATTAGAACAGAATCTTGTTCTTTTATTACAACTGAACTCCGCCAGATTTCTCAGCAGGAATGCTAAGTGAAATCAATGTCTTGGATTTCCAGGCTGAGCTTGGAGGTCACAGCCACTCTATCATTTCTCAGCATTATCCTTTCTCTCGTGCGCACACACTCCCCAAGCCTCCAACTGGCACACAGCAGATTGAAAACAGCATGCATCAGAAGACTCATGCTGTACAATTTTACAGTCTTTTGGAGCCCCCTCCTTTTGATTCCCCCCTTCCATTTTTTTTGCAAATTGCAAATAAGTTTTGTTTGTGTCCTTCTCTGGAGTTGTGAGTCAAAGGCAAAGGAACACCTACGAAGAAGGGCAAGCAATAAAATTCAGAGAACAAGGTTGCTCTTTGACAGTTGCCAATAAGATTGTTATCCTTATACCAGTGCTTGCATGTGATATACAATTCCATTGTTGCAAACAACAAATGTACTTTCAACATAAACCATCAATTTGGTTTATACCAGGTGGGTATATAGACAAGACAAAGATCTTTAATAATATATTTCTATTTTATAGTAAGATAGACATATAAATTCACCAATAAAACACATAGAAAATAACCCCAAGACACTAATAACTGATTGTTTAAAAGCATAAATATGATAATAAATGATAGTTATTATACATGGGTAAAATAGCTCTGTGGAGTCAAAATGTTTATTATGCTATGTATAATGTCATTTCTAGGCTACAAGGAACTAAATTCATGTAATGCAACAAAGCCTCTTTATTGACTGTTGGTTGCATTTTTGGGGCATTTTCTTTATTAAAATGACAATGGTAGTATTTTTTGCGTGGCTACTTTAATCCACTAAATTAAGAAATATTTTCTGACAATAAGTAGTTGTAGATAGTATACTAGAGGATATGGAGCAAAGAAAGGTCATAGCTTTACTAAATCATTGTTACTTAAAAACAAGCACTTTTTTGGGGGGTCACATTTTTTGCATATTTTACAATAATTGTAGATGTGAAGAAATGCCAGATCCACAGTGTTCTTAAAATGTATATGATAGAAAATCCATGAAAGGCTAATTTGAAAAGAAATTGAACTTTAAAGATAAACTGTAAAATATTTTTAATTGTGTAAATCAGAGCTTTAGAAACAATCTATTTTTCACTAGTAATAAGTAAATGGAGGTATATTAGATCATATAATGTGGCAAAATTTTAACATTACTAAATTGATCGGTCTATAGGGCTTTATGAATATCTAGATACACAGCTTATAAAGCAGTTTCCTAATCTTGACAAAGCATACCTTCACTCACTTTTGTGTTTGACACGATTACCTAAGAAAGTAGTTTTGTAGCAACTATTCAATAAAGATTTGAATGGATGAGCAAATGATTAGATCAATAAAAGTGTTAGGTTGATTGATATTATAAAAAAAGTAATTAAAACAAAGAAAACTTCATGAATATTTTCACAAGTGATTTGGTGAGAAGGTATTAAAGAGAAAAATATCCATTGCTCATTTAGAAGACACTATATCCAACAACCATAAAAGAAAATATCCTAATGTAAAGCATCATTATAAAACATGATATAAAATCATATTAATAAATCAAGGAAAAACAGAATAATACTTCATATAAGTGTTTGTGTATAACAGTGACTGTGCTACTTCAGCTATTTGTTTTATTCAAAGTTATCCTGTACATATAATACATTAATTTTTCAGGTCCATAGGAAAACCAAAATATCTCTGCTTGAAAGTTAAAATGTATTTAAAGAAAGTTATAATTATTACCAAGTTCTAAAAGGTACACACTTTGTGACTATAAAGGAAAACAGATCAGGACATAGGTGTACATAAAGCATAGAACATGCAACATCCACTAAAAAGCTGAAACAAATCTTAAAATTGATGCATGTATATTCCCTAATGTCATAGTAGTGTGTACGATTTGCTTTTGTGCTATATATTTATATATATTTTTGGTGAATCATGGCTTTACCCTAAGGTCCTTGAATATATTTTATTTCTTCCTTCATTATTAAACTAGGTTATGTTAAAATCCCAAATGCATTTATATCTTAGTGTCATGGAAAAGAACTTAGGCATTCTGAAGAGATGGAGGCTGGAATACATATTCCCAACTGACCCCTTTTCTTTCTCAATTCCCCCTCTGGAGTAATTAAGTCACTCTGAAAAGCATGCTGGTAGAGTCTCCAGGATACTGGAGAAGGATAAGACAAACTTGGAATTTTACTTTTCAGTATTTTCTAATCTTTTATTTTGTATTGTTTTTCAACTTTTGGGATGATTATTCCTATTGTCTCTTACTCTTCAGACACTTCAACATGGATTTATGAAATGAAGAGAAGAAGCAATCTTCTAGGTAATTCAGCAGACAAAGTATTGTTAATTTTGGGGGAAATTAAATGTGTCAGTTTGCTGCTAAACATTTTCTACTAGATATAGCCAGAAAATACATGTAGTTAATTCTCTGAGTTACTTCAGGGACTACCACTTTATGATCACTCTTCCTCTTTCATAGAAAATTTAATATGTTCATAGAACATCATTTAAGATCTTAACAAATGCACAAGAACATGTCAAATCAATCACTTTGCTTCTCTCTCCTTCTAAGCCAAGGGGCACATATTTTTTGACTCCTCCTGAACCTCTTCCATGTTCTATCTGAAAATGTTTCCTTGGCTCAAGAAACAAACCTATTTCTAAATAGTCTTACCTCCAAGCTATGATTATCTTCACATCTCTATATGATAATGGCATTATATGGATGACTTTAACCAATATTATACTTACACTGTACCACATTATAACAATTATTAATATTTAAATAAAATATTTTCCATATGCTCTACTCATACTCATCCTTTAAGGTCTACTTCAGTTGCCCCATCTTCAGGGCACCTTCCCAGGAACGCTCACTGAAGGTATTCTTTTGTTCCCAATAACTTCAAAAGCACTTTATCTATATAAAAGTTATGATTTTGTATCATATAGTATGGTTATCTGGCTTTTTAAAATAATAAATATCTACTCTATAAATCTCTACTCTTAAGTTACTTGTACAACACAGGACATCCAACTGGATAAATCTTTGTACCACTCACACATCCTACTATAGCTATCAATACACGTTTGTTGAATAAACATATGTGCGTAAATTTATATGCATATCTTGTTGTGCCTAATTGACTCTTACCTCTCTGCAGACAGAGAATTTAGTCCAGTTACTGGCACAAAATAGATATTCAATAAACAGCAATGAGTGAAAAGAAATTCTAAACGGCGAAAATTGTAGGTTCCTCACAAGAGTACCTTGCTTTTGGGTGGTGGGCTGTTTGTGCTCTTTTCTGTGTGAATGCTGGTAGGGGATACAGCAGCACCGAGGTTGCCCTGGGGTATGCCTGGAAGCTTTCCTCCTGGAGAAACCTGCATTGCAGCTAGCTGGGCAGCATATAACTGCTACAGAAGAAAGAGAGAGAAGAAACCATTTTTAAAAAGTTATTAACAATAAAATAAATGCACCTCTCAGAAAGTACCCATATTCAGACGTGGTATTTTTCCTACGGGTATTTTTGTTTAGTGCTCTGAAATATTTTAAGGAAGAAACTGTCACCTCAACTTTCACGGCTTACTTCTCAGGGGAGAAATGACAGATACCATATATGTGGAATCTCAGTTTCAGTTCAGGGAATAAAAACAAATAACAGTCATTCATATTTACTAACTCCAAATGTCTATCAAAGGCAAATGGGAGCTCTGGTAGCATAGTGCCTAAGGCACTTGACTGCTAACCAGAAAGCCTTGTGGTTCAAACCCACTAGCCACTTCTTGGAAGGAAGATGGGGCAATCTACTTCCATAGTAATACTGCCTCGGAAACCCAGTGACACATAACAACAAGAACAACATCAAAGGCAAATAGATTATATTAGACTGCTTTAAATTTCACACAGTGTGTTACAAAAGAATATACACAGTAATTTTCTTACCCTCCATATTAGTTCAAGACCTGTATACCTCTTTTCTCTGTCTTGTTGAAATGGACACCTGTGACTTTCTTTCTTTCTTTTTTTCCTGAGAATTAGTTGTGTAGAAATACAGAAAGGCTTTGACAGGGAATGGAAGGAGAGTATTTGAGCAACTTTATCTGGTCAGTCTACCTACATTGATTAAAAATTAACTGGATGCTTGCCAGAAGTCCACTTTACTTCATGATATATAAACACAGTCAAATCTGAAATTATCTTGAGGATTACAGTTTTAAAGAATACTGTCTAAAACACATATTCTTCCACTAAGCCACACATAATAATTCCTATTAAGTAACCAATAAAAAATCTTCAACAATTCAAGTTAATAATAAATTTAAAGGAACATTTTTCTTTGATAAAGATAATTACATGATGTGGAACACTAAAGCAAGGAGGTTGCTATAGATTCAAATAATAACACCAAATATTTAGATTAAATATTCTTTTCATCTCCATTTAGTACTTGGAAAAAACAAAAAATTCTGGATGGAAAAGCAATTATTAGATTTCATATATAATTATACAACTCAAGTTCCTATTTCCCATTTGTCTTGAAATTCCATGGATAGTTTTACTATGCCAGGTAGAAATTCTGTCACTAAAAGATTAATGCTAAAGGAAAAAAAGGAGTATTGTGAGATAGTCTCTGGATTACACTGATATTTCTCTCAAAGGAAAAATCTAAGGGATAAAAATATCTCAGGATAAGCCAGAGAACCTGGTAAGAATAGCCACTCACTATAAATGAAATTATAAAGCTGAAGACTGTTGTTGTTGTTGTTGTTATGTGCCGTCGAGTCAGCCCTGACTCATAGCGACCCCTCCTTGGGTTTCCGAGGCAGTATCACTACGGAAGTAGGATTG
>NW_006921758.1:1812205-1814896 GCF_000298275.1 Orycteropus afer afer | reverse complement strand
GTTCAAACTCACCAGCCACTCCTCGGAAGGAAGGTTGGCCAATCTACTTCCATAGTGATACTGCCTCGGAAACCCAAGGAGGGGTCGCTATGAGTCAGGGCCGACTTGATGGCACATAACAACAACAGAGGGGTCGCTATGAGTCAGGGCCGACTTGACGGCACATAACAACAACAACAACTATATATATACATACACACACATACACACACACATATAACAATTGAACCATTTTCCTCACTTGTATTAAAAACCAATGCATGATCATGAGGTGTTTTCAGGACAACAAAACTATTCTGTATGAAGCTATAATGGTGGACACATGACATTACACATTTGTCAAAACCCATAGATATACAACACAAATTGTGAACCCTAATGTAAAATGTGGACTTTAATTAGTAATGTATCAACATTGGTATAGCAATTATAAGGAATGTAAGATGCTCATAACAGGAGAAACAGTGTGCAGCAGGTAAGGGGATGTAATAGAACTTTATATACTTTTGACACAATTTTTGTATAAATTTAAAACTGCTCTAAAAAAATATAGTCCATTTTAAAAATGCAGTATTCTACAGTGAGAAAAGTAGTTTTATTTGCCATCATAATGAAGTCATTAACAAAATAACCAATTGAAAATTTATAATTTGCCCAGTAGAATACATGTACAGTTATAAACTTTAAAAATATATGTGTTTTAGCCAACTTTCCAGATAACTTTATAATATTTCATACATTTAATATTGTATTCCATACAATATTACATTTATCCTTATATTTATCCTTATCTTTTACAAAGATTCTATTGGTTTTTATCCCTGGAGGATAACGATATCTATTATCGTTTTAGCAGACACTAAAAAATAAGATTCTTTCATAATGACTAAACATGACACAGGACACTTTAACATCTGTATAGAAAGAAAAATGTGAAAAATATGGTTATTCAATATTTAATTTCCATTGTTAAAAAAATATTTCACAGCATTAAAAAATTCTGTGGTGGTGTTGTGGTTGAGGCATTGGACTGCTAACCAAAACTATGGCAGTGTGAACTCACCAGCTGCTCTGCTGGTGGGCTTGAATCAGCAGAAAGACAAAGAAGTCTGCTTCCATAATAATTTACAGCCCTGAAAACCCTATGGGGATTGCTATGAGTCAGAATTGACTCAATGGCAGTGAGTTTGGTGTTTTTTATTGTTATTCTTGATACTTAGTTCATTAAAAAAATGGACCAATCACTCATGAAAGATAAGTCAGTGTTTAAATGTCTGTCACTAAAGACGGATGCATAATTTCCAAAGAAATATAAGAATTACTATTCAAAATATAAGTATAAATATATTTTGAAACATGTTAATTGAATTTAAATGTTGGAAGTGCCACATATTTGGAGTAAAAACTATATATGTTCTTCCTTTATGAAATCCATACATTATTTTTATTCTTTTAAATATAAAATTAAAGTTTATCTGAGGTAAATTGTTGTAAGAAATGCTTCAGAGTTGAAAGGGAAGAAAATCAATTTAAACAATAAAAGTCATTTAAACAAACTGGTATTTCTACCTGAACAGCATACTGTCATCTACCATATTCTACCTTACCTCAATGTAGAAATAGTCATTTATGATTAAAAAAAAAAAATTCTAAAGCTTACTATTTAGCCAGAGTATGGCTAACATTTGGTAGCTCACCTTTTCCCCAATTTCCCATATCTGTTTCCTTGTATTGGGTCTTGTACATGAAAGGGGACAATATAACCTTTCAAAGAGCTACTCCTGCTTAACTGTGATTAACTTTTCAATATGGAAATAGAGTCAGGAAATATTTCTTTCTAATGCCTTTTATTTTGTGTGACATATGTATGTTAATTAAACTTATAGTATGAAGAAAAAAAATACTACTGAATCCTAATTTGGCCATTGAAACTTTAGGAAATTTCAGTAAATTTAAAGAAGCTGACAGTGATTTTTGTACCTGCCTATATATGTAAGGGAAGGAGCTCTGGTGGCACAGTGTCTAAGGCATGTGACTGCTAACCAGAAGGTTGGCAGTTCAAATGCACTAGCTGCTCCATGGAAGGAAGATGGGGCAATCTACTCTGTAAAGATTACCACCCTGGAAACCCAGTGGAGGTTGCTAGGAGTCAGAATTGACTCAATGGCAGAGAGTTTTTTTTTTTGTGGGGGGGGTGATATTTATAATGATGGGCAACTTAAACAATAAAGAAATAAATATATTTTTAAAATATGCATACATAAATGCTGATGTAACTTGTTTTACTTCAATCTTTCAAAATTAGTTTCATGGGCTGGTGGTTCAAACCCACCAGCCACTCCTTGGAAGGAAAGTTGGGTAATCTACTTCTGTAGTGATACTGCCTCAGAAACCTAAGAAGGGGTCACTATGAGTTGGGTCAAACTTGGCAGCACATAACAACAACAATGACAACATTTGTATGTTGACTGAGTTAAAAGCAAGAGAGTTAAGAAACGCTTAATATATATATTTTTTTTAATTATCTGCTTTTGAAGCAAAATCAAGGGTAATAAAAGTATTTGATATAATTTTTTTACTTTCTAATACCAATGGTAAGGAAGGAAGAAGTCAAAGCTGCAATGAAAGAACTGGCGAAGAACAAGGCTCCGGGAATTGATGGCATACCGATTGAGATATTTCAACACACAG
>NW_006921758.1:1799119-1810910 GCF_000298275.1 Orycteropus afer afer | reverse complement strand
GTGGGGCTGGTGCGGGATCGGGCAGTGTTTCGTTCTGCTGTGCATGGGGTCGCTATGAGTCGGAAACGACTCGACGGCACTTAACAACAACAACAACAAATAAATTCAATAAAATATAGATGATGTGGTTTCATAAATAGATGTTTTCACAGAATGAGGTCTATAATTCACAGAACCACTGATCAGCCTTTTGAGAACAAAGAAGCACGGAATGTAGTGGGGACTGGAAAGCCGCCTTCCAATGTAGCAAGGACCTTGTGAGTTATATAACTCACTTAATAATATTTACATGTATACCTGTATACACATACACACATATATAAACATACAAATTTAAATAAAAATCTCACTAAAATTTTCTTTAAAGAAAAGAGATAAAATTCCAAGTCAACTGTAAGATGTATGAGGATAAATGTGTTTTTGTGAAAAATACATAGGTTGTTCTAAATATTAGAAAGAAATTGAGAGACACTCTACGTAAAAGGCTAAAGCTAAAAGAGCATTCACTGCAGAAGGTTAACCAGACCAACAGTGTGATTAGCCTTGTCAAATGACTTGGTTCTTATCTTGAACTAATGTATTGGGGATTAGTTCTAAACTCACCAACTTCCCAGAATATTACATTTTCTAGTCTTTGTGTTACTTAAAATTCCTGTTCCCTTTCCCTTCCCCTTTCTTTCAACTCCTTCATATCATGACTTTTTAAAAGGTATAATCATGTAAGAGTAGTATAGACTCTCTCCATTGAGTCTGTTGATTATTTTGTGTCTGCCTAGTGCTCATATGCTCATAAATATATTTACATATACATATGTATACATATAATGGCAAGAAATGGAGGAAGATTCATTAACAACATGTCATATGGAGATAATACAACCAAAATGAAAATTTTGCCCAAAATGAAAATGACTCGAGGTATTTACTAATGAAGACAAAATACCACAGTCTTTAGTATGGATTACATCTTAATGTAACAAAAAGGAAAATACTCATAACTGTATAGATAAACATTATGATAAATGGAGAAACAATTGAAGTTGTCAAAGATTTCATTCTGCTTGGATCAATAATCAATGCTTATGAAAGCAGCAGTCAAGAAGCCAAATGACATAAACTCACTGCTGTCGAGTAGGATCCGACTCATAGCAACCCCTTCTTGGGTTTCCAAGAAGCAGCTGTAAATTGCCCAAGCTTCCTCCCAAGGAGTGGCTGGTGGGTTTGAATCACCAGCCTTCTGGTTAGCAGTCAAATGCCATAGGCACTACGCCACCAGAGCTCCCAAATGGCATATTGCATTAGTAAAATCTAAAAGGCTAAGATGTCACTTTGATGACTAAAGTGCATCTGACCCAAGATATGGTCTTCAATCAACAATAAGCTTACAAAAATTGAACCATAAAAAAAGAAGCAAAAGAAGGACTGATGCAGTTAAATTGTATTATTTGTTAAGAATACTGAATATACCATGGACTGCCAAAAGAACAAAAAAACTGTCTTAGAAATTATACCACCAGAATTCTCCTTATAAGTGAGGATAGTGAGACTTCATCTTGCTTATTCTGGACATGCCATCAAGAAAGACCAATTGCTAGAAAAAAATGCATCATGCTTGGTAAAGTAGATGGTCTGCAAACACAAGGAAAACCCATGCTGAGATCAGCTGACAGAAAAACCATGATGACACGCTGAAACGTATCAATGATCATGACAATGCCACAGGATCAGGCATTCTAGTGGAACAGTTAAACCATCAACTTTGGACAGCAGTAGTTCTGAATTCTAATCCCAGCTCTGAGCTATGTGGCTTCAGACAACTTCTCTAGCCTCAATTTCTTGATATGTAAACTGTAAGATAAATAAAACTTACCCTATAAGGGCTGATGTGATGATTAGATCATGTAATGTATAAAAATCACTCAGAAAAACACAGCAAAGGATATTTATTCCCTACTATAGTTATAAGTAGATTAATTTTATCAAGTAAAAAGCTAACCACATAACATGAAAGTACTGACTTCTCACTGTATCCTCTGAACTGTAATAGATACAGTGGGGGATACAGAATATGTATAAACATGGTTTCTGCCCCACGTCAAGATTAATAAATGATGAGATTCTAAATATATTATAACTGTATGTCACTCTTATAGGTGTTAAAAGAGGAAATGAGTCGGTGCATAGAATTCAAAAGTAAGTAAATGAAAGCTACTGAATGTTTAAGCACAACATATATAATTTTTTGTAGCTAGGATAAAGATAGGAATATCACCTATATGGTTATCAAAATTTAGTCATGCTCATTTTGATCATAAGAACTTTAGTTGCAGTAAAACTTGTGAAAACGAAGAGGGAAAAATGATTCCAAGTTCATAGAATACTAAATTAATAAACATCTGCTAGTTAATGGTGCTCTGGTGACATAGTGCCTAAGGCATTTGACTGCTAACCAGAAGGCTGGCCATTCAAAACCACCAGCTACTCCTCAGAAGGAAGATTGGGCAATCTACTTCTGTAATGATACTGACTCAGAAACCCAAGGAAGGGTCACTATGAGTCAGAGCCAACTTGACAGCAGTGAGTTTGGTGTTTTGGAAAAGTTAATGGTGAAAAAAGAAAAATAGAGAAAAAGGAGGAACAGTATAAATTATATGTCTTCCTGTCACAGATAAAATATGTATTCATCTATAGTATATTCTCATATGTGCAATAGTTATTATAATATTTTGGTAAGACTGCCACAATACACATATTTTCTTCCTTTCTTGTAAAAGGAAGAACTGAGTCAAACAGAGATTTTCCTATAATTCTGCATTGAGATAATGAAAATACTAGAATTATTCAATCATTGACTTCTCCTGAAATATATTTCTTTAAAAACTTTCTTAAGTATTAAGATGCACTGTATGCAAAACACTATTAACTTGATTTTATATCTATTTTACCCATATCTATTCCCCTTGAGTTTGTTCCGACTCATGGTGACCCCATGCCTTTTGAGTAGAACTGATCCATAGTGCTTGTAATCTTTAAGGAAGGAGTTCACTAGGTCTTTGTTCTGTGAAGCCACTGGGTTAACAGCTGGTCACAAACTGGCTCATGCCACCAAAGTATCTCTTTTAGCCAAGCCTATAAGTACTTTTTTTCCTTCTGCTTTACAAAGCACTATTAGACAATGGGTTGACAGTTCATTTGTAGGCATTCTTCTAGCTGAGATGTAACTGTCCAGTGCAGGGTGAGACAAATCTGATGGGATGATAAAGGACAGAGATTTTAAATGCACTGATTAACTGTTACTAAACCAAAAACCAAACTCACTGCCGTGGAGTTAGATCTGACTCATAACAACCCCTCCTTGGGTTTCTGAGGCAGTATCTCTACAAAAAGAGATAGTCCAATCTTCCTTCCAAGGAGTAGCTGGTGGGTTTGAACCACCAGTCTTCTGGTTAGCAGTCCAATGCCTTAAGCACTACACCACCAGAACTCCTGAGCATTGCTAACTTGAGAAAAAAATAGTACCATTATATTTTGACAATATTGTTTTTATACTATAGTAGATACAGTTATATTTTCTTTTCAAGATCGTCCACTTTACTCAGATATCCTGAGTTAGTAGTATTTTTCAGTGCTGCTATTGTTTTTGTTAGGTGCCATTGATTCAGTTCTGACTCATAGCAACTTTATTTACAACACAACACAACACTGTCCCTGTCCTGCACCATCCTAACAATTGTTGCTGTACTTGCGCTCATCATTGGAGCCACTGTATCAATCCACTTTATGGAGAGATTTTTCCTTTTTTGCTGACCCTCTACTTTACCTGGAACTGCTGGTGATATAATGCCTAAGGCATTTGACTGCTAACCAGAAAGTTGATGGTTCAAACCCACCAGCACTCCACGGAAGGAAGACTGGGCAAGCTAGTTCTATAAAGATTTACCACCTCAGAAACTCAAAGGGGGTTGCTATGAGTCAGAATCGACTCAATGGCAGTGACTTTGGTTTGTTTTTTTTTTGCTGCTTTACCTAGAAAGATATCCTTCTCTAAGGATTAATCCTTTCTGACAACATGAGAAAATCATGAGAGACTAAATCTGGCCATTCCACTGCTAAAGGGGCATTTTGGCTGCACTTCCTGCAAGATAGATTTGTTCGTTCTTCTAGTAATCCATGGTACACTCAACGTTTTCACCCACATCACAACTCAAATGCATAAATTCTTCTGTGGCCTTCTTTATTCACTCTCCAGCTCTTCTATTCATATAAGGGTACTGAAAATACCATGGCTTGGGTTAGGTACACCTTAGTATTTAAAGTCACATCTTTACTCTTTAATACTTTAAAGAAGTTCCTTGCAGCAGATTTTCCCTATGTAATATGCCCTTTGATTTCTTGACTTCTACTTCTATGCATGTTGATTATGGTTCCAGGCAAAATGAATGTCTTGACAATGCCAATCTTTTCTCCTTTTATCATAATGTTGCTTACTGGTCCAGTTGTGAGGGTTTTTGTTTTCTTTGTTGAGGTACGATCCACAGTGAAGGCTGTAGTCTCTGATCTTCATCAGTAAGTGCTTCAGTACTCACTAAACCAAAAACCAAACTCACTGCCATCAAGTCAGATCTGACCCATAGTGAACCCTCCTTGGGTTTCTGAGGCAGTGTCACTACGGAAGTAGATTGCCCAGTCTTCCTTCTGAAGATTGGCTGGTGGGTTTGAACCACCAGCCTTCTGGTTAGCAGTCAAATGCCTTAGGCACCAAAATAGCCTATTTAAATTCTAAGCTAGACTATTTCATTAATTCCTAGATATGGCAAATTCCTGTCACTTCTAATTACTTACTTTTCTTAAACTATTAAAATAAAACTTCTCCCACTGGCTAATAGCCTAATGCCTAATTGCCATCTGGAGTACTTAAATTCAAAGAGTTAGGCTTTGACAAAAATAACTCTAAACTCACTGCCATCGATTGGATCCAACTCATAGTGATCCCTCCTTGGGTTTCCGAGGCAGTATCACTACGGAAGTAGATTGCCCCATCATCCTTCCAAGGAGTGGCTGGTAGGTTTGAACTGCCAGCTTTCTGGTTAGCAGTCAAATGCCTTAGGCACTATGCCACCAGAGCTAAATACCTATCACTAATTGCTCTCACAAATCATCTACTGATAATTAAACTCCTTTAAGGCAAGGATTGGGAGCTCTGATAGCGTAGTGCCTAAGGCACTTGACTGCTAATCAGAAGGCTGGTGGTTCAAACCCACCAGCTACTCCTCAGAAGGAAGATGGGGCAATCTACTTCCATAGTTATACTGCCTCGGAAACCCAAGGAAGGGCCGCTATGAGTCGGGTCTGACTCGATGGCACATAACAACAACAACAACAAGGCAAGGCTTACATCTCTATTTATTACTCATTCAGGAAATCCTAAAAGAAAAAAATGGAATTGAATAAAAGCAGAAATAGATTGTGTAAAACAATAGTTATTATTAGCAAACACAGACTTACAGTAACTATTTAATATCTATTTAATAATGAAAGTGACTATACATGAAGTTAATTTTAAACTCTGAGGAAGGAAAGTGACATGTTTCCACTATTTGAGGAATAGCAAAGAAAGGCTTATTAGAGATGTCAATAAAATTCATACTTATTTCATTTATATAAGAGGGTAAAGAAACAATGAATTTAAAAACCTTATCAGCATAAGAACAAAGATATTCTAATACACTCATGTGCTGCATTGAATTACTTACTATGGCCCTTCTAGGCATAATCCTCCATTTTGAGAAGTATTATAAATCCTAACCTCAGTGCCTGTGGTTATGGTCCCATTACAAAGTGAGTTGTCCATTATGTTAATGAGGCAGGATTGGGGTTGGATATTTCTTGAATCACCACCTTACTAGTGGGTGTGACTTGAGTCCCTGCTCTTAGCTCTCTTGAAGGTATGGTCTTCATCCAATATATATGAATGCTCTGGCAAAATTCTCCTCTCACTCTGGATAATCTGGTTCATTATCATCGAATCTCCAGTTCTTAGGACTTGAGCCAGCTGCCTAGAATTGTCTGACCGGATTCACCAGCTTCTGTAGTCTTGTGAGCCTGATCTGCCAATTTGGGTGTGGGCCCCGGCCACCATGTGCGTGAATGGAATCCTCCAGACTGACACCTGACCTATGGATCTGGTACCTGCTGTCTGCACAACCACATGAACCCTTTCCTTGGTGGTGCATGGGTTGTGTGAAATGTTAAAATTAATTACGGAAACCTAAGATAGAAGGGAGAATACTGAGGGGAGGAGGAGTCACTAATGTTAGAGATGATGGAGTATAGCAGTTTGGAAAAGTTGGCCATTTGAGACATCTTTAACCTTAGCATCATATTGACCAGCCTTGTGCTGATCTTTCTAGAAGAAATTATTTGAACAGTTAGTGTCAGAATGGTGGGATTTGCTACAAAGGCCCTGACTCATTGAAATCTGTTGTTTTGGAAAAAAAGGGAAAAATGAAAGAATGAGAAACCTTTGGTTTCCAAATGGGATGAAAATGCCCATGGATTGAAGCAGCTGTTGTGTTGCAGTTACCTGAAGTAAAAGCTATTCATGGGATATAGGAGTGGTGGATCTAATTCCTGAGAAATTGGCTAGTTGGATGCATATGGAAATACAGAGTGATAAGGAAAGGACAAGAGATACAATTCCTTGGTTGCTATTATCAGTAATAGCTGCAGTGGCAGGGAAAAAGAATGTACGGGTAGACTGTAGCAATGAACCAAGCCTAAATCCAGTCTAGTCAGACCTACAAATTTTAGTCTCAGGGCCCATCTGGAAAGGAAAAATCCTATTGGGACAACAAGAAGTACCTCTACCATCTCTGGTCACCAAGAAGGTAGACCAGGAAGGGAACAGGCAAAACCAAGAAATTATTGAAACCAGAGGATAGTCAGTTTCCTGAGGAATTTTTACTAAAATGGATTGTGAGAGTGACTAAATCAGGGGCAGCATCTTTAGTTTTGAATGCTACAGAATGGAAGAGTATGTTTATATTGACGCAGCATCCACAATTCACTATGGAATAGTCACGAATGATGATACAAGATCCAGTTTTCCAGCAGGTTAATCTGGAGGGGACAGCCAGCTTGGTAGACAGGATAAAATTTGCAAGTGATATTTGTTTACCCTGAAAAGAGAAATTGTCTCTTTTCCCCTCTGAATATCACATGGAACACTCCAGAGGAAGCAGCTAATGCGACTTGAGTCACAATTTATTTTACCAATAATTATAATAGTAAGTTAAAAAGTCAATTTGGAAACATGAAAAAATATGTAAAGATAATTAGGAAAGGGTTTGCATTTTTACAAAGACAATAAAACTAAGAGTGTAAGTGTATACATTCTTAAGCATTTTGGAAAAGACAAATGAGAAATGCCTTCTTTCTAATAGTGGGTATATACTATGTACAGCTTGAATCTTAAATATTTATTGTTTAGAGAGTATAGGAATTTAAATTTAATAAGAACTATGGTTCTCTGTTTTTAGTAGATTTGAGCTGTGATAGCATAGTGGTTAAAGAATCCAGCTGCTAACCAAAAGGTCAGCAGTTTGAACCCACTAACCACTCCACAGGAGGGAGATGAGGGAGATTGCTTCCATAAAGATTTTCACTTTGGAAACCCTATAGGGAAGTTCTAGTCTGTCCTAAAGTGTTGCTACAAGTAGAAATTGACTCAATGACAGTTTTTTTTTTTTTTTTTTTGGTCCCTTGGTTCAAAGTTTAATTTTCTATTTATATAAAGATCTATCATTAGGTTTTGCTTTCTTGTGTCCAAGCAATCTGGAAGAAGGCACAGGAGGCAGGAATGATGCTATATACTAACGTTTGTACAGGACAACCATGTATGTTTGATCTATCTTCCTCTAATTCAGGCATGGATTAGGAGACGGAGATATTCTGCCTTACTGGAAGACAGACTAAGTTATGTCCATCATCTTCTTTCTATCCTTATCCTCTCATTTCCTTACTCTCTCCATCTCTCTTCTCTGAATCACCAACTTCATCACAGTAGACAGGAGGAAAGCTGGGTATAAAAAGCATTTAAATAAAAACAATAAAATTGCAACAAAATTATGAGTGAAAATTTTGCCTTCTCTATAGAATGCTATATGGTACAGCATACTGATTATTTAAGATAATTTATGAGCTGTTATTTTGTCAATACCTGAATCGAGAATGCTAACAGACTACATACCCATTTAATATATTTTTGCTTTTGCCAAATTGTTTAAAATTACTTTTATAAATGGAATCCTTTATTCCAAATGAAATTTAATATTAAACATCAATATATAAAAGGGAGCATAAAGAGGTATGCTACAACAATGAATATTATTTTTATACATTTTTAATATTCAATTATATCAGACAAATGAGGTTGTTTTAATTCACCATAAGATTTTAAGTAGGCATAGGGATGAAACCCTTGGTTTGGTTTCAGTAGACATTATCAATAAAGCCTGATGAAGAAATAAATGGTTGGCACTTTTATAACCTCACCTGAGCAAATACATATAGATCTCGATTTTCAACAAGAATATTAAAAACAAATAGTTGCCATCAGGTTGATGCTGACTCATGGCAACTCCATGTGTATCACAGGAAAACTGTTCCAAAGAGTTTTCAAGGGCTGATTTTCTGGAAGTAGATTGCCAGGCCTTTCTTCCAAGGCAATTATGACGGATTAAACCATTAACCTTTTCATTAAAATCCAAGCACTTAATTATTTATGCCACCCAGGGATTTACAGAGCTAAAAACTTTCTCAGTAATAGCACTATCAAGTCAAATATATTTACATAAATGGCAATTGATGTTTTGAATCCCCCCCCAATCCAAGGACTGCAATGTGGCAATCAAAGTTAATATATGTGTTAAATATCTGGAATACAGCTTTTAATGTGTGTTATATTATATTAAGATCTGAAAAATAGTTTAATGTATACTTTTAAAGTTTAAATCAAACCTGAAAAATATACGTTATGCATGATGTATAGGAAAAACATTTGGTTGTCTTTCTTTTTTTTTTTTTTTCTTTTTAAAGAAGGGACAGAGAATAGTATTTGTGAGGGAAAAATTCAGAAAGCAATTTCAAGGCTCCATAAGTGTTATCTTTATAGCTTAATTTCAGCTTCTTAATGTAACTTAAATGTGGAGTTTAAAGAGAAACTAATGTAGTGGAGAAAATCTTTCAAAACATACCAGCGTGTTTCTATGTGAATAAATTTGCTTTGCACATTATTTTTCATAATGTTTCTTCACAGAAAATTACCAGAGCAACTTGAGTTTAAACATAGACTTTCTCTAACATCATCATCTCTTCTTTCTGATATTCTTCAAGTGTATTGAAGATATGTGGGATAGGTCCTAAAATTTGCTGGGTCCAGGGTAAAATGGCAAATAAGAGTTAAAAAGTTATAGATCAAGGTAATTAACTTTCAACTAAAATATGTTCCATTCTCCCATTTTGACAAATACACTTTAAAATGACTTGGAGAGCAGATTTGAAATTAGAATTCTTGCTCTCCTTTAAGGTCCATGTTAGATCATGGTGGTACAGAGATCAGGTTTGGGCCTGTAGACTGTGACCCTTGTCTTCCTACCCTCACCTCAGTTCAAGAGAAGATGAATGGCTTCTATCCTAGAAGCCTTCTTCTTGATAGCCATTGACTTACCAATAGCTTCTGAGAGGTGGAGCACAGAATGTAACATGGCAACAGCACTGCTAGACCTGAGTTTTCAAAAAAAGTATAGGAGTAAGTGGGAATTTATAAGGTATAGTGTACTCCAGGCAGAGTGAACCTCACATGCAAAGCCATAGAGTTTATCTTCAAATCAATCAACAAAATACCTTTATAAGTACATGACAGAGGTGTTCTTTTTTTTTTTTTTTTAAGGAGACCCTTTCCTGCTCTTTTAAAACAAAAGAACATGTTCCTTTTATTTCTCCTAGGTCAGATGTGAGGATATACTATATTCCAGTCAATACAACTGAGGAAATGCTGGAAAAGACCCAAGGAATAGAGATCTGACTTCTTTAACTCAGCATAATGTTTTTGTGTTTCCTTGGTGCTATAACATGTATCAGTAGTTCAGTTTTATTGCTGAGTAGTATTCTTTTGTAGGAATATATCATATTTATTTATTCATATATCCATTTGATAGATATTCAGATTGTTTCTAGTTTGGGGCTATTATGAATAATCTTTCTATATATATATATTGAAGCACAAGTCTTTGTGTGGACATATGTTTGTACTTTCCTTAGCTACCTAATCCCTATGCTTAGATTTGCTGAGTTATATAGTAAGTTCATGTTTACTTTTTTAAGAAACTGGTAAAAACTGTCCCAAAGTGGCTGAACCATTATACATTCTTACTAGCAATATAAGGAGGCTGCAGATTCTCTATATCCTCACCGATATTTGGTATTGTCTTTTGTTTTGATTATAGCTATTCTAGTGAATATGAAACAATATCTCACTGTAGCTTTAATAAGCATTTCCAAACTGACTGATGATGATGAACTTCTTTTTCATGTGCTCATTAACTATTACTGTGTCTATTTGGTAAAATGTCTGTTCAGATCATTTGCTCTTTTTTAAAAATTGGATTTTCTTATTATCAAGTTATGAGTATTCTTTATATAGTTGAATTTGATTTTAAGAGTAAAACTTATCAGAGAGACTGTGCAATGTTGTTGTTAGGTGTTGCCCAGTCAGCTCTGACTCACGGCGACCCATGTGCAACAGAACAAAACACTGCCTGGTCCTGTGCCATCCTCACAATTCTTGCTATATTTGAGCCCACTGTTGTACCCACTGTGTCAATCCATCTTGTTGAGGTTTTCTTCTCCTTTTTTGCTGACCTGTACTTTACCAGGCATGATAGCCTTCTCCAGGGAATGGTGCCTTCTAACAACATGACCAAAGGAGGTGAGACAAAATCTGTCCATTCTTGCTTGTGAGGAGCATTCTGGCTGGACTTCTTCCAGAGCAGATCATTCTTCTGGTAGTCCATGGTATTTTCAATATTCTTTGCCAACACCACAATTCAAACATATCAACTTTTTTCAGTCTTTCTTATTTATTGTCCAGCTTTCACACTTATCTGAGGCAATTAAAAATACCATGCCTTGGATTAGGCACATCTGAGAGTTCAAAGTGCTATCTTTGCTTCTTAACACTTTAAAGAGGTCTTTTGCAGTAGATTTTCCCAGTGAAATATGACATCTGATGTCTTGACTGCTACTTACATGGGCATTGATGTAAGAACAATGGATGAAGAAAATTGAAATCCTTGACAACTGCAATCTTTTCTCCATTTACCATGATGTTGCCTTATCAGTCCAGTTGTAAGTATTTTTGTTTCCTTTATGCTGAGGAGTAGGGAGAAGTAGTTGACTGTAGTGTTTGACCTTCATCAGTAAGTGCTTCAAGTCATCTTCACTTTCAGCAAGCAAGGTTGTGTTGTTTGCATATCACAGGTTGTTAATTAGTTTTTCTCCAATCCCAATGCTTCATTCTTCTTCATTTAGTCTATCTTCTTGAACTATTGCTCAGCATGTTGTTGTTGTTGTTATGTGCCGTCGAGTCGGCCCCGACTCATAGTGACCCCTCCTTGGGTTTCCGAGGCAGTATCACTAAGGAAGTAGGATTGCCCAACCTTCCTTCCGAGGAGTGGCTGGTGGGTTTGAACCACCAGCCATCTGGTTAGCAGGCAAGTGTCTTAGCCACTAT
>NW_006921758.1:1795595-1799019 GCF_000298275.1 Orycteropus afer afer | reverse complement strand
GGAAGTAGGATTGCCCAACCTTCCTTCCGAGGAGTGGCTGGTGGGTTTGAACCACCAGCCATCTGGTTAGCAGGCAAGTGTCTTAGCCACTATGCTACCAGAGCTCCCAATAGAGATTGAATAAGTATGGTGAAAGGCTTTAACCCTGATGTACACCCTTTCTGATTTAAAACCATGCAGTATTCCACTGTTCTGTTTGAATAAACACGGGTAAACATCTTTCTGCTGTCCTCTGCTTTCAGCCAAGATCTATCTGACATCAGCAATGATATCCTTCTCTATATATCCTCTTCTGAATCAACCTGAATACTTTGCAATTCCATGTCATTATACTGTCGCAACCATTTTTGAATTATCTTCAGCAAAATTTTACTTGTGTCTGATATTAACGATATTGTTCTATAATGTCCACATAATCTGTTGGATCACCTTTCTTTGGAATGGGCACAAATATAGATCTTTTCCAGTCAGTTGGCTAGGTAGCTGTTTTCCAAATTTCTTGGCATAAACAAGAAAGTGCCTCCAGCACTGCATCTATTTGTTGAAACATCTCAATGGGAATTCTGTCAATTCCTGGAGCCTTATTTTTTGCCTGTTCCTTCAGTGCAGCTTGGACTTCTTCCTTTGATACCATCAGTTCTTGGTCACATGCAACTTCCTGTAATAGTTGAACATAGATCAATTCTTTTGGGTACAGTGATTCTTTGTATTTCTTCCATTTCCTTTTGATGGATCTCATTCAAAAGATATTCCTTTTGAATATCTCATTTATATTTTGCCCATAAAATCCTTCAATATTGCAATTGGAGCCATTAATTTCATCTTTAGTTCTTTCAGCTTGAGAAATGCCAAGCATGTTCTTCCCTAGACTGTGCAATGGTCCTGATTAATGCTATCAAAAGTTCATAACAATTTACAATATAATGACAGTGAAGGAACAATACAAATACACATTTCTTCTATATTTGCACAATAAAGTAATTTTTAATCCTTCTTTAATAAAACAAAAACAAAGCCCTAACAGAGAAGAGAAGTGTAACGAGCGTTATAAAGGGGTGTGTTCTTTTTACCCATCAAGGAATGGGGATGTCAAGTCAGGCCTCTGAAAGTTAACAACTTTCATTAATCACTAAGGTTACTCCTGGAAAAAAATGAGGATTAGACAGTAAGAGATGACCGTCAACCCTCAGGATGTGACTCCTGGTCAAATCTGTATGATGGTGAAAGGGTCAGGGTTAGAGAGGGAAAAGATGGCAAGAGTTTTTCCCTAACATTTTTGGTGTTTAACTTATAGAAACGGGGTAGAGACTTCACCACATCTCTCAGACCCTGGAGGAAGGCAATTGGGTTAAAGAACCTGTGGGAAGGTGTCTAAGTAAAAGTAGGAAGGATTTCAATTTAAGCTCCAAAGTACCCAACTGGAGCAGAACCCATCCTAAAGGAAAAAAAAGAGCCAGGGTATATCAGTATTACAGTCACTGGGAGAAGCAACTTTGAGTACATACAATGTGCGGCATTCAGGATATTTTGTACATGGATACAATTCCACAGAAACATTAAGGCAGCAAAAGGAAGTATATTAAACCCAAAGAGCATGTAAACGCAGACTTAAACAAGACATTTGTCTAGGTGGAAGAGAGCTTATAGCCACTATAACAATGGAGCATAATTTAAAAGACAAAGAGGTTGAAACTGCTGGAATCTAAGAGTTTCAAAATCAAGTTAATAAAGGAAATAATTCAAGTGGTCAAAACACCAAAGGGCTGAAAGTTCAGCTGACCTCAGTAGAGATGAATTCAAGATGGCAGAACTGCAAGTCCTAAGTGGAAATTAAATGTTATCCACTTCAGAGAAGAGATGTCTGTCTTCATTGGAAATACATGAGCCACAGGTGAGCATGCCTGTGGAAATAAGGGGCTTGCTGGTCATGGTTCCAAGGCCAAAACTCCTGTTTTAATGACCCATGCATCCTTGAAAGTATCAGTCTTGACTGACATGTCTTGGAAAAGCTTGGGTACAGAAGTAAAATATTACACCATGCTTATGTGAATGCATGCTACATTGTGATGCATGTAAAGCTGTTATCATCAAATAACAATTGTTATTAGTCTATTCAAAATTCAGTCTAACTCAGTATGACACTTGGACCAGATATGCAGCTATGAGAGAGGGGTGGAGTGTTGAGAGGGTGTGAAGATGGTATCCTGCTAAACATTTAAGAATACATTTGGACTTCCTTAATTTTTAAGACCTTTTTCACAGGTATGATACTCTCATGCTGTTTCTGTCACATTGCAGATACTGAAGCATATAAATAGGAAGCACGTTAAATACACTAGATTTTGAAAAAAGGCTTTCTTCCTTTTACTATACACCAATACATTTTGAAAAGCCAGAAAAACATTTTGACTTTTATAATTGAAGTAGTTCCTTAAAGAACCAGATATATTTGCAAGAGTCATGCAAGAAAATGCCAACTGATAGTTTTCCTCCCTTTCCTCCCTCCCTCCCTGCTTTTTTTCTACTCCACAAGCCATCTTCATGTACTGCACAATAATCCATTACAATATGTTCCAACATCTGCCTCCCCATATGATGTATGACCTATTCGATTGACCCTTTTTATGCCGCTCCAAACTTGCTGTTCATTACTGTGGGAGGATGAACACTATAGTTCTATTTCTGAGGTCACCCACCAGTAAATACATCTCCATTTGGCAAGGTAAGGAGGACACTGGCTGGAAGGCTCCTCAAATCCCTTTACATATTAGTGGCTATGTTTATATCTTTAATTAGTTTACTTTAGAGAAGAAAAAATACTGATGAAATTTCTTTCAAAGTAACAAGAGAAATGCTTTTTCACCAAGGGGGGGGGGAATTGTTGTTACAAAATACTCATTATTTAATAAGATAAACTGAGTAGTATAAGAAATATGATTAAAGCAAACACTACTCTTTGCTTAAGTTCACAATTGTGAAATCAGCGTTCATTTTGTCCTCATAGATTGGGAGGTGATTATGATCAAACCATTAAAACATGTCAGCATTCTAACTCAAAAAACCACTTGAGTGTTACTTCATGTTAAATCAGAGTCTTACTTTGTAAACTTCAAAAACATACTCACTTCTAGAATGCATGCTTTCTGGATGATTGAAATTATCTGGCACTTATGTACAGAGTAAATGCAAGAACCAAGATTCCCAGTGTGATGTATCAGATACTTGACTAGAAGTTTACATGTTATTTAAGAAATCACAACAATTCTCCATGCCCAGTGGGGGAAATAAAAGCTCACAGTGCTTCAACAGGAGTTGCTGGGTGGTACAAATGTTTAACACACTTGGCAAATCAAAATATTGGAGGGTCAAGTCCACTCAGACCTTGGAAGAAAGATCTAGTAATCTACTTCCAAAAAATCAGCCA
>NW_006921758.1:1786614-1789615 GCF_000298275.1 Orycteropus afer afer | reverse complement strand
AGTATAGCAGGGATTGTGCGGCTGGCGCGGGATCGGGCAGTGTTTCGTTCTGCTGTGCATGGGGTCGCTATGAGTCGGAAATGACTCGACGGCACTTAACAACAACAACAACAATCCCTTCTGGAGCGCTGGTGGCATACTGCCTCAGGCATTTGACTGCTAAACAGAAGGCTGGCTGTTCAAACCCACCAGCCACTCCTCAGAAGGAAGGTTAGGCAATCTATTTCCGTAGCGATACCACCCCGGAAACCCAAGGAGAAGTCACTATGGGTTGGATCCGACTCGACAGCAGTGATTTTGGTTTGGTTTTGAATTACTTTTTAAAATGATATAAAATTGGTTCAAAATCAATTATAGAATAAATCTGAATATATAATTTTCAACGTTCTGAATCCCATCCTTGTTTAAATATTTATCCTTTCTTATATAATTTATATGTAAGAGCTCCAGTAGCGTAGTGCCTAAGGCACTTGACAGCTAACCAGAAGGCTGGCGGTTCAAACCCACTGGCCACTCCTCAGAAGGAAGATGGGGCAATCTACTTCCGTACTGCCTCGGAAATCCAAGGAGGGGTCACTATGAGTTGGGTCCAACTAGACGGTACATAACAACAACAACAACAACATATAATTTATGGTAAGAATTTAATCACATAAAATTTCATATTTTGTTTCAGTTCATGGTCATTGACTTTGATTTTTCTAAAACATTTGAAAAAGAATAAGAAGAGTACAATAAAAATGAGTCATTTGCACTATCTGAATAACATCTAAGTCTCAATTCAATTAAAGTAACAAAAATACACTCTAATTGAACTTAGTGATTTGCATTGTGCTTTGACTTTCATTTGCTCCTCTCATCACAACAGCTTTCCTTGTCAACTGCACAGGATGTATTTCTCATATATATATTATGGAAGTAGTTCAGAGAAATAATCAACTATTGTAATTTCTGCTCTCTTGTCATAGATTGATTCATTCATTAATAAATATTTATTGAGCACCTACTATGTGCCTAGCATTATTCTAGACACTTGGGACATACCTGTGAACAAGATCTCTGCCTTCACAAAGTGATTTTTAATTTTTTTTCTATAAGAAGTCTTGCAAGCATTTAATCTTTCATTACAACTACCCAGTTGTTGCCTAATATTTCTCCATCTGACACCATATATTACTTATAATTATTAGGATGGAAAATTTATATATGTATGATTCTTAACATTTGTAAATGAATGTTGCTTTTGTGAGAATTGAGGTCATTCTTAAAAGTATATGATTGAGAAGGCATTAGGGAAAATAATTCTCTCTGGTGGTGAAGTGTCTAAAGCATTTGACTGCTAACCAGAAAGCTGGTTGTTCAAACCCACCAGCCACTCCTCAGAAGGAAGATTGGGCAACGTATTTCCATAGAGATACAGCCTCAGAAACCCAAGGAGGGGTTGCTATGAGTCCAATTGACTCCACAACAGTGAGTTTGGCTTTTTGGTTAGGAAAAAAAAAAAAGTCACTGTTTACCAGGACTACATAAAGCTTTATTTCTTTAAAAAAATTTTATTCCTACTAAGCTTGCATCTGTTGGTTCATTCTGTATATTAATTCAAGAGCACAGAGTTAAAGGGGGACAAACTATTAGTATTTTAAAATAAGGGGAGCTTGGGAATATTGGATTCTTTAAAAAATATTTACAAAAAACTACCCTAGACTATGAAAACCAATATATATAAAAGAGAGAACAAAGAGAATCTGGTCCTAAATCAACTAATCTAGCAATGCTCCTTTTGAGTTAATGTTGCTCTGAAATAGAGGCTTGGAGATCATACCAAACCTTCATCGGTTTTGCAAAAAGCACTGCATTTACCAGTTCCACGTAAAAGGTAGTTAGTTATCTTTTCACTTTTCCCTCCTTCTCCAAAGCCAGCTTCGTTTTCATATTCAGATGACTGTTTCTAAACTCAATCTTGTTTCAACTGTCATTCTTTGCATCGTAGAAAGATAGATGGGACACACCAACCCCAACCTAAATGACCTTTGGATGTGACAAGAGTTTTAGGTCAGCCTTGCTAAATGGAGGCCTTGGTGTATCAAGACATGCCTTGGGGTAAAATTTACAGTGAATTTATTATCTCCCAATGCCCTTTGGACTGCTTCCCACCATCAAACACCATGGCAGCACTTGGAACAGGAAGAAATACATTAACTGGAATCTGATCGTTTTAAAAGGTTACAGCTGCCCAAATATAATTTAATTTCATACTTGCCCTTTGAGGGTTTGGTGTATATTTTCATTTTATGACTGCAAATGATAAAGCTCTTAAGATTCCAGGCAATAAAAAGAGGGGGAGAAAAAGTAGTTTAAGGGTTGGAAGTCTATTCAGTTCATACTCAATGAGTGAAGTGACAAATTAGCTTTAAAAAAAAAAAAATCTAACATTTCTTTTTATTTGGATCATCTCTTATTCCTCTTCTAATTCTACATTTAGACGTTTGGCTGAAGTCAGCACATGAACAGCAACCTCATATTTTAGTCAGTTTGAAGTTAAGAAGACTGATGAAATACTGAAGATAAAATCAATCAGATTTAAAGTGCAAATATTTCTGTATAGGACACATGTATTGTTTCAGTAGCATTTTCCCTCATATAATTGGAAAATTGACTCATTAAATTATATCAACATCATATCAACTTATCATTGATTCTTTCCAATTCTTCACATTTTCAAAAACTTTAATAAAATGTTCACACAATCCTGAATAAATACCATGTCATATTCTCATTAATTTCATTTGTCAATATTACTATTATTTCATTGGCAAAGATGTATGTGATTACTAATTGTGGTGTAGTAAATTACTTAGTGTGGCTTTTCTATCCATAAGTCTTTGTAAACTCCAAGGTGGGATTTTCTATGAGCAACTGAGGAGCTCCTGATTGCTGAAGGTGTCCACCTGGAGTATTTCTGTTGGGAGTGGCACAAAACAATGTTCTGGGAGGTGCCCAC
>NW_006921758.1:1783858-1786514 GCF_000298275.1 Orycteropus afer afer | reverse complement strand
TGAAAACCCTACAAAGCACAGTTCTACTCAGACATATCTACATCTCTGTGAGTCACAATCCAATCCATGGCAACTGGTTTAGTGCTTCAATAACTTACCAAATGTTACACAATTAAGTATCAGAAATCTGAGTACCCTGGCATAAACTTATCATATAGATAGCAATGCTACTATGAGAAAAAGTCCAAAATTAACATTATCTCACAAATTCATCTTCCTCCTTCGAGTTGATTCTGACTCTTAGCGACCCCTCCTTGGGCTTCTGAGGTGGTATCTCATGCAAGTTGATTGCCCAGTCTTCCTTCTGAAGAATGGCTGGTGGGTTTGAACCACCAGCCTCCTGGTTAGCAGTCAAATGCCTTAGGCACAACACCACCAGAGCTCCTTCCTCTATTGCAGTGGGATATAAATGGTATTCCTCTACCTGTTAGCCAGTGGAATCAAGCATTTATCCTAGATTCTGAGTCACTAATGATAGTTCCAAGGCCTGGGTTTAAAGGCTTCACGAGTGAGAGACTTCTTAAATCACTATGGACAGAACTCTACGCTTCCAGAAAAAAAGCATATACTCACTTAAGATTTTTTTTTTTAAGTTCTTATTTTGTTTTTCTGCTAGTACTCATAGGCAACATGTATGATGGGTTAATAATTCTCCTATAGATTCCCACTCCCCTCTACTTTTTCCTTGTAAAGATTAAGAAAGTGTTATATATTAATATTAGTGTTGACTCTTTGAGTACACAAATAAAGATAAATGGATCTAAATGTCAGGTGTCATGTAAACAAAAGTGATAACAACAGTAGTGATAATAAGCACAATAGGTAAAATTCACAGAATGCTTACTGTGTGCCAGGCTCATGAAGTATCTCTCTGAATCTCAACCACCATAAGAAATAGCTATTATTCTTATTTTATGGAGGGAGATCTTGAGTTCCAGAAAAATTAGAAGTTTTTTGTCTAAAGTCACATATGTAAGGGACAAAGTTGAGATTACAACCAGTTTTTTTTTTTTTTTTTTCTATTTTCTACAGAGCTCATAGTCTTAATCACCATACCTTCAGAAATTCTTTTCTGGTCATTTTCAAACTGTAATAGGGCATGGAACCTTGGGATAGAGATAGACAGGACTTCGGAGGGCAATTTTAAGAGTAATTCTGACAGAATCATATGTTCTTCGATAAGAACTATGCTATTGGGGATGAAAGGAAAGAAAGAAGCAACAAGTGTCTATAAAGAAACTTTTTCCCGCATGTTTCATCTTTTTTCCTCCTCTTGGTCACTGCCAGTAAAAAACTGTTTCAGTTTGGTTTTATTGTAAATTAGCTAATATTTCCCATTTTCTTTTCACTATCTCAAGGATTATTAAAAAAAAAAAAAAAAAAAAAAAGACCTCACTAAGATTGAACTCATAGTGACCCCTCCTTGGGTTTCCAAGGGAGCTCTGGTAGCATACAGTACCTAAGGCATTTGACTCCTCACCAGAAGACTGGCGGTTCAAACCCATCAGCCACTCCTCAGAAGGAAGGTTGGACAATCAACTTCTGTAGTGATACAATCTCGGAAACATAAGGAAGTTTCGCTATGAGTCAGATTTGACTTGAAGGCAGTAAGTATCTCTATGGAAGTAGACTGTGCAGTCTTCCTACCAAAGAGTGGCTGGTGGGTTTGAACCACCACCCTTCTGGTTAGCATTCAAATGCCTTAGGCACTAAGCCATCAGAGCTCCCTCAAGAATTATAGGGGACAATTTTATGAAAATATGGAGAAACTATTAAGCTTACTATCATGTTTTTCTATTTATTCCTTTATTCACACAAACAATTTATAGAGCACCAATTTGATTCTAGGTCAACTCTAGATCCTTAGCCCCATGGATCTTACAGTCTGGTAAAGGAGAAAACCATCAATGAAATAATTACACCAATGAAATGTAAAACACAGATGTAATACAAACTATGACATAGAGGTACACGGAGTTGAGAGAGAATGTAGAATAGACATACAAGATGTTTGAGTAGACTAGGGAAGGCTTCCCTATAAATAAAATTACTGGAGGTCAGAGGTATGAGATGATGTATTAGGTGATATGCCAGGAGGAAAAGTATTTGCAGAACATCTTGAGGGAGGAGAGAAAATGACAAGTATGAGACATTGGAAGAAGGCCAGTGAGGCTCCAGTTTAGAAAGAGAGATGTTTAGAAGGGTAGATGAGAAACTATAGCACTTTAAGAAAAGAAATCACATAATTAGATTTGCATTCTCATAAGCTCACTCTAGATATAATATGGAGCACCAATTGGAAGAGTATAGTTCACTTCACATGCCTCAGTGTAGAGCTGTTCTCCATAAGGTTTGCAATGACTAAGTTTTTGGAAGTAGAATGCCAGGCCTTTCTTCCAACATGCCTCCAGGTAGACTTGGGTCTTCAACCTTTCATTTAGCAATCTAGTGACTTAACTGTGCCACATAGGGAATACCATTTACCTAATCCCTTTCTGGGAGTCAGCCCCAGGGTTACAGGTGAGGAGAGACAACGCAGGGACGCCAGAGTAGCAGGCTGGAAGAGCAGGAGAAAGGGGATAAAAGCCTTGAACCCAGATAGAAGAGCAATCAGCCGAAGGGATTAGGTGAGGAGGGGAAACTCAGGCCCGCCCAG
>NW_006921758.1:1778915-1782348 GCF_000298275.1 Orycteropus afer afer | reverse complement strand
TCTGGGAGGTGCCCACTCTCTCTCAGGTGCTTAGAGTTCTGATGCTGTAATTGGCTAGTTTGACCACTCTGCCGGGCTCAAAAGGAGGCTTCCTAGGGGCAGAACTCTCAGACTGCTGGTTGAGGAAGACGTGCTGCTGAAAGAGACATGCACCCCAGAAAGAGACATGTGCTGCTGGGAAAGAGACGCAAGAGACATGCATTGCTGAGTGAGACACCGAGGGACCAGCACTGCTGGGATAGAGACTGTGAGAGACTGTTGGCTGAGGGACGGTGGGCTGGGAGAGAGACTGAGAGTTTTTCCTGAGCTTGAATTGTAGCCTGGTGCTTTCCTAATAAACTCCATAATCTCTGAGTTCTGTGTGGCCACTGCAGCAAATTATCAAACCCAGAGCAGAGGTGGTGGGTGCTTTGGGAGGAACGGTTGGTGAAAGGGCTGGAGGGAGGCAGCATGTCTGGCCTTGCAGTAATAGGCCTTAGGTTACTGCTGGTAATCCTGTCTTCCTCTTGTGGGGTTAGAGGAGGTCAGAACATGTGGCCTCCTTGTCCTTTTTGCACTAATGATATAAAATAAATGAGAAAAATGTAAAAAGACAACATTCAGATACAAATCACCTATAGTATATTGTTTTAGCCACCTGAAATCAATCAAACAAACAAACAAAAAACCCACTTTCACTCTTTTCGTGCAACTCAATACTTGCTAGAGACTTAACAGTTTTTCAAATATCAATCCAATAGAGTTTGAGGCAACACATATTTTGGATTCACTAGTATCAATGAGAAAAGCCATGCTGTGAAATTTTTAATCCATATAGGTCAAACACAATTTAACGTTTTGTGAGTAAGTGGGTATGTATGTGTATGTGCGTGTACACACAAGCACACATTCATTCCTATTTTCCTCTAATCAACAAATACTTCTTGAAAGTTATTGCCTAGTTCTTGTGAAGATTCTATTTTTGAAAAGTACATAAGATTATTATAAAAGGTGATTTGCAAAATACAAATAGCAGAGAAACTCAAAGTATCAGCATTTAAGTATTACTATAATGCTTAGAAGTATTATGTGATAATAAATATTAACTATTTTGTATTAGCAAATTTTAATGTCATGTGTTATATGTTACTATTCTAAGTGTTTAGCATGTTGTTTAACCTATGTAACAATTCTATGAGGCCACTCCCCCAATGCCATTGATTCCAACTTACAGCCTCCCTGTAGAACACAGTAGAACTGCCCCCACAGTGTTCCCAAGGCTTAAATCTTTATAGAAGCAGACCGCCTCATCTTTCTCCTGCAGAGCAGTTGGTGGGTTTGAACCACAAAACTTTTGATTAAGAGGACAAATGCCTTAACCACTGCACCTACAGAGCTCCTATTCTATGAGGCAGGTAATATTAACACCCTCATTTATAGATTATGAAAACAGCTTAGCAAAGTTAAGGAACAGCAGCTTAGCAAGGTTAAGGAATTTGCCCAGGTAGCAAATCTAGCAGTTACTGAGATGCAAACATAATTTTTTTTAATACCACAGTCTATTCTCTTAACCACTTTCCATCCTGGAGATAGCTCTACTTGTTCATTTACTCTTTCATTCATTTATTCCTCTTTCATTCAATTAATATTACAGGCCTGTCTAAGGTAGAAAATATGAAAAAGTAATCAATTTCCAGAAGTTCTGTTAAACTATCCTCACTTTAATTTCTTAAACATTTTGGCCTTTCTTCCCAAGAAAGAACAAGGTAAAATAAAAACTAAGCAAATGTAGATTATAAAGACTTTTAAGACCCCTACAAAATTTAGGCTTGATCTCTCTCTCTATATATAATATGTCTATAGAATATAAAGAATGAATAACAAATTGCCCTGTATGCAGGAGAGCAGACAGCCAAGGGTCGCCACCTCTGAAATGAGTAATAGGAGTATAAAGTGCCAAAAAAAAAAAGAAAATCACTGCCATGGAGTCAGATTTTATTCCTAGTGAGCCCTCCTTGGGTTTCCAAGGCAGTATCACTACGGAAGTAGATTGCTCAATCTGCCCTCCAAAGAGTAGCTGGTGGGTAGGAACTGCCAGCCTTCTGGTTAGCAGTCAAATGCCTTAGGCACTATGCTACCAGAGCTCCCAAAGTACTTTTATTAGGCTATCATATCAACACAGTGAAAAGTGTTCCTTGTGTTTCAGCTGATGCTAAGAAATCAATTATACAGTACACGCTTAGAATAAAAATAATAAGAGCTGTGCTTCCACCTTTACGTTTTTCCTTGCCAAGAAAACTCACACTTCCTTCCTAGTCTCTGAAGCTTAGTTTGAAAACATCCAAGTCTAATGGAGTGAGTGCTGCTATTGATGTATGGCCTAAGTAGAAGCTTCTGGTTAAGATCTAGGATGTTATCAATTCTATTTAGAAACACACAAAAAAAAATCCAGATAACTTTTTCTGTGATATCCTCCATCTTTGCCATTTACTATTCCCAAGTGCAGCTCCTGGCTTATCTGCTCATATCTACATTGCTATTATAATTGCTTTATCAACATGCAAATATTTTAAAGTAGATATGTTCCTCAATATCTACAATTGTGGGAGAATAAAAAAGTAGATATAGGCCCAGAACTTGATGAGTAAGAGAGAGAAGGAAAAAAGTAAAGAAAAGAGAAGAGGGAGAAGAAAAAAAGGGATTAATAGTTAAAAACACAGAGAAAGGAGGGGGAAAGAAAGGAAAAATACAGAAAAAGGAAGACTGTTAAGAGAGAAAGAGAGGGAGTTCCAGTAAGATGGTGGAACAGGCAGAAAGACTGCACAGACACTCTTCAACAAAGAAAAGGGGAACCAGTTAACACAGATACAGAAGATAATCCTGGACCCCTGAGCCTTGAAGGGAAGGATACAGAAGTGGACTAAACTCCAATTAGCAGAATTTGCATGAAAACACCAAATAAGGAGACATATAGAGCTGCGGTCTGGCAATGATCCTGATGACACAGACAGCTTGGATATTGCCAATTGGTGGTAGGACCTAAGAGTTAACCTAAAAATTGGCCCTGGTAGCCAGGGACTGCACGGAGGACTACTCTGGTGTCTGGGGAATAAAGGGGGAAGCAGCAAAGAGGAAGGCGGGCTGAGCTGTGGGCTTTGTCTGTCCGGAGAGTGCAGCCATTTTGAATGTTTACAAGTGGCTTGACCATTTTGGATATTTAAAGAGACAGTGTTCTCCCAGATTCCAGGAACTTAAGAAGAAGATCCACTGCCAGGAAACCCAAGGACATTCGGGATCTGGATGACTGGAAAAGTGTGACATTCTCCTTGTTACTCTTATATCCCACACTCTCTTGGTGAACAGAGGTGTGATCATTCCTCACTCCCACACAGAGGAATTCCATCCCAGTCTGTGTGCTTGCATGGAGCCTGGGTGTCCTGCCCCACCCTGCCCT
>NW_006921758.1:1776781-1778203 GCF_000298275.1 Orycteropus afer afer | reverse complement strand
GGGCAATCCTACTTCCGTAGTGATACTGCCTTGGAAACCCAAGGAGGGGTCGCTATGAGTCGGGGCCGACTCGACAGCACATAACAACAACAACAACATGTATTATTAATATTTGATGATGACAGCTTTACATGAATCACATAAAAATAAGACAACCAGAGAATTTAGGGTTCTAGTCTCAGCATTTCTGTGAATTGATATGTGAATCTGCTGTCATTTAACTTGTCCCAGCTGACCTTTTGACAGCATTAATCAGGACCATTGCACAGTCTAGGGAAGAACTTACTTGGGATTTCTCAAGAGTTATAAAGGGGTGTGTTCTTTTAACCCATCAAGGTCAACTTCTCATTTATCACTAAGGTGATTGGGTTAAGGAACCTGTGGGAAGGTGCCTAAGTCAAAGTAGGAAGGATTTAAGCTCCAAAGTACCCAACTAGGGAAGAACCCATCCTAAAGGAAAGAAGAGCCAGGTACTACAGTCACTGGGAGAAGCAACTATGAGTACACACAATGTGGGACATTCAGGATATTTAGTACATGCAAACATTAAGGCAGCACAATAAAACAATTTTTAATTCTTCTTTAATAAAACAAAGGATTAGACAGTAAGGGATGTCAGTCAGGTCTGAGGACATGACTCTTGGTCAAACCTGTATGAAGGATTTTATGGGCAAAACATTGAATGATACAGGAAGCATCAAAAGAAAATGGCCAAAACTCCTGTTTTAATGACCCACAGATCCTTGAAGGTATCAATCCAGACTGACATGTCTTGGAAAAGCTTGGGTACAGAAGTAAAATATTATATACCATGCTAGAGTTAATGGAGGGAGCACTGGTAGAGTAGTGCCTAAGGCACTTGACTGCTAACCAGAAGGCTGGTGGTTGAAACCCACCAGTTACTCCTTGGAAGGAAGATGGGGCAATCTACCTCTGCAGTGATACTGTCTTGGAAACCCAAGGAGGGGTTGCTATGAGTCAGGTCCAACTCGAAGGCACATAACAACAATAGCAACAAGAGTTAATGGAAGAATCAGAAGCCCCAAAAATCCCCAGAAGGAGCCTTTACACATTACAATTGCACTATGACTCATGAATACAATTATCCATACACTGGCAAGGAATAAAGGAGAGAAGAGTGATGGGGCAATTACTGACTTGATATGAGGAAAGACAAGAATATATCCATTCAGGAAGACCAACAAACCCCAAACATGATAAACCCCAAAAGAAAATCACCAACACATATCATCATCAAACTCATCAAAACCAAAGACAAAGAATTCTGAAAGCAGCACTAGAAAAACAAAAAGTTACTTACAAAGGACAACCAGTAAGAATAAGCTCTGATTTCTCAGCAGAAACCAGGCAAGTGAGAACACAATGGGATGGTATATAGAAAATGCTGGAAGAGAAAAATTT
>NW_006921758.1:1774623-1776008 GCF_000298275.1 Orycteropus afer afer | reverse complement strand
CAAGCAAATGGCAACCATAAAAGAGCAGGAGTGGCAATATTAATTTCTGATCAAATTGACTTTAAGACAAAAACCACCATACAAGACAAGGAAGGACATTATATAATGATTAAAGGATCAATTGAACATGAAGATATAACCATAATAAATATCTATGGACTCAATGAAAGAGCCCTAAAATACATAAATAAGACTTTATAAGAGTTGAAAAATCAAATACATGAGTCTACAGTCATAGTGGGGGACTTTATTACACCACTTTCTTTGAAAGATAGAACAACTGGAAAGAAAATCAACAAAGATGCAGAAGAGCTAAACAATACAATCCACCATCATGACCTTATAGACATCTACAGAGTACTTCACCCCAAAACAGCACAATATACATTCCTCTCCAGTGCGCATGGAACATTTTCCATGATAGACCATATGTTAGGCCATAAATCAAGCCTTAAATTTAAAAATGTTGAAATACAGCAAAGCATCTTCTCAGATCATAATGCTATCAAATTAGAAATCAACAATAGGAAGATCAACGGAAAAAGAACAAACACATGGAAAGTGAACAACACCCTCCTTATGAAAGACTGGATAAGAGTAGAAATAAAATTTGAAATTCAAAAATTCCTTGAATTAAACGAGAATGAAAACACAACATACAAAAATCTTTGGAACACAGCAAAAGCAGAGATCAGAGGCCAATTTATAGCAATACATGCACATATCAAAAAAGAAGAAAGAGCCTAAATCAATATCTCCAACAATTAGAAAATGAACAGCAAGAAAAGCCTACAGTCACCAGAGGAGAGGAAATAATGAAATCAATGAAACAGAAAATAGAAGGGCAGAAGAAAATATCAACAAGACCAGAAATTGGCTTTTTGAAAAGATCAATAAAATTGACAAACCACTGGCAAATTTAACAAAGGAAAAGAGGGACAGAATACAAATAGCAAGAATAAGAAACTAAATGGGTGATATCACAAGAGAATCAATGAAATAAAAAGGATAATATCAGGATACTATGAAGAACTGTACTCCAAGAAATTTGAAAATCTGGAAGAAACGGACAGATTTCTAGAAACACACCACTTACCTAAACTAAGACAGACTGATGTAAGAAAGTTGAACAGATCCATAACAAAAGAAGAAATTGAACAGTTCATCAAAAAATTACCAACTAAAAAGAGTCCTGGCCCAGACGGTTTCACTAGAGAATTCTACCAAACATTCAAAGAACTGACGTCATTCCTACTCAAACTATTCCAAAACATAGGAAAGGATAGAATCCTCCCTAACTCATTTTATGAAGCAAGCATAACCTTGATACCAAAACTAGGCAAAGACATCATTCAAAAGGAAAATTACAGACCAATATCCCTCAT
>NW_006921758.1:1754182-1773965 GCF_000298275.1 Orycteropus afer afer | reverse complement strand
AGATTGAACATTGTGAAAATGTCAATTCTACCCAAAGCAATCTATACATTCAATGCAATTCCAATCCAGATCTCATCAACATTTTTTAAGGATATGGAAAAACAAATCACTAACTTTATATGGAAAGGAAAGAGACCTCAGATAAGCAAAGCACTACTGAAGAAGAAGAACAAAGTAGTAGGTCTCACATTGCCAGATCTCAAAGCCTACTATATAGCCACAGTAGTCAAAACTGCCTGATATTCGTATAATGACAGATACATAAACCAATGGAATAAAATTGAGAACCCAGAAATAGATCCATTGACCTACGGTCAGCTGATCTTTGACAAAGGGCTGAAATCCATTAAATGGGGAAGAGAATGTTTGTTTAATAAATGGTGCTGGCAAAACTGGAAATCCGTTTGCAGAAAAATGAAACAAGATCGGTACCTTACACCACACACAAAAACTAACTCCAGATGGATTAAAAATTCAAATGTGAAACCTAAAACTATAGAGTTCCTCAAGAAAAACTATGGGCAAATTTAGGGACCCTAATATATGGCATAAATGACTATCAAACATAACCCAAAATGCACCAAAAGCAGAAGAGAAACTAGATGAATGTGACCTTCTACAAATTAAATTTTTATGTGCTTCCAAACACTTCTTCAAAAGAGTCAAAAGAGAGCCTACCGATTGGGAAAAAATATTTGGCATGACATATCTGACAAGGGACTTATCTCGAGAATTTATAGAAAACTCCAACACCTCAATAACAAAAAGACAAAGAATTCAATTAAAAAATGGGCAGAAGAGATGAATAGACACTTCACCAAGGAGGATATTCAGATGGCCAACAAACATATGAAGAAATGCTCATAATCATTAGCCATTGTTTTTATGTGCTGTGGAGTTGGACCAGACTCATAGCAACACCCCCTTGGGTTTCCGAGGCAGTATCACTACGGTAGTAGATTGGCCAAACTTCCTTCCTAGGAGGGACTGGTGGGTTTGAACCACCAGCCTTCTGGGTAGCAGTCAGGTTCCTTAGGCACTATATTACCAGAGCTCCATCAATGGAAAACTATGCAACCCTAAAGAAAAATCTAGAATCTGCAAAACACCACATAATGTGGCTGAACTTGTAGGATATTATGCTGAGTGAAATAAGTCAATCACAAAAGGACAAATATTGTATTAGTCCATTATTGTAAGTCAAGGAAGGGTTTATCTATAAAAGGAAATTTTCTTTGTTGGTTACCATGGGTGGGAGGGGAGGCGAGGGAACACCATTAGATAGGTAGAGATAAGTATTGATTTGGGTGAAGAGAAGGGCAATGTACCAAATGTGAGTGATCAACATGGTGGCACTGAAGAAGAGGAAGACATAGAGAGGTACATGGGAGGTATAGACAACAAAGATGAGCCGTTTTGCACCTACAGTACTGTGTTGTCAGTGAAGGCAAACATGGGAATATGGATGGATAGATGGGTGGACAGGCTGAACTATTAGGTATGTCTATGAAGCAGGGAGTGTACCCAAGACCATGTATAAGTTTGACAGACAATGGTCCTATAAGTGTATTTGTATGATCTGAAAATTCCCAGATCTATAGTAGAGCTGACAAGGGACAAGGTTGTAGTCTTCTTGGTCACTGCCAGCTACCCAGAGGGACCAAGTAGTTGAACCTGTGGGCTTGGGACCATAGTTACAGGGGACATCAAGCTGAATTTGCATAACATACTATACAAAACATTGTTCCACCTCCTACTTTTGCGAGTAGCAATGGGATCTTAAAAGCTTGCAAACAGCCATCTAGATGCAACGATGGATTACTCTCTGTTCAGAGCAAAGAAGAATGAAGAAAATCAAAGATTCATGGAAACATTTAGTCCTAGCAACTGGTACACCATGTGATCCACAGCCTATATAACTATGAGACCAGAGAACTAGTTGGTGCCTGGCTACCATGGTCAACCACTTGGAGGGGGATCTATGTAGGAGATCCTAGATAGAGAGGGAGAACAATGTGAAACAAAACTCAAAATGATTTGGAAAAGAAAAAAGGCAGGAAGGTTTGCTGGTCTGATAGAGCTTGGTGGAACCACTGAGACTATGGCCCCTAGCTGTCCTTCAGGTCTGGAATTGAACCCACACCTGTGGTTTCCAGCCAAACAAAAGACAGGCATATGAGTTGAACATTTACTTGATGTAGACACACTCTTTGGAGAGAACAATCATGGGAGAAAGAAGGACTGTGTATGCACAGGGAGACAGCTCAGGAGGCAAGAGTACATGGAGGGATGGCACAGGGAAGAGGTAACTATCGGGAGGAAGTGGCAGGGGAGCTGTTGCATTGTGGTATATTGTAGTCAATGTCATGAGACAAGGTGTGTGTGAACTGCTTTATGGAAAATGAATTTGTTCTGTAATTTTTCACCCAAATCACATTAAAAAAAGAGAGAGAGAAAGAGAGAAAGAGAAAGGGAAAGAGAGAGACTGATGGATTCAACAAACAGGAACAGAAAGACATTTAGAAGTAAATCATGTTTAAAAATCTGTAAAAACTGTAAGAACCAAAGAGTTTTTGGTGCTCATCCAGTTGGCAATGAACTTGAAAATTATAACAACATTTTTATTTTTTTTCCCTAGTTACTACTATGAAACTAGTTGTTCAAATTGTTCAAAACAAATATCAAATTGTTATTTATTTATTTGTTTATTTTTGGATGGCCCTGTTTTTCTTGTGTGCAAGTATGTTCTTAGGTGGCCTGTTTGATCACCTAGCACTAGTGCGACTTACTCATTTTTCTTCTCATTCCAGTAAGACATACTGGGAACAATCAAAATTTTGAACAAAATTGGATCTTCTGAGTGAGCTTAACTACATTTAAAGTTCCAAAGCATTTCATTTAAGTCCCTCAAGTCAATAATTGCCTCATCACCCTTCTCTCCTTTATTCCTTGCCAGTATATGGATAATTGTATTAATGAGTCATAGAAGTACAACTGTAACATGCAAAGCCTCCTTCTGGGGATTTATGGGGCTTCTGATTCTTCCATTAACTCTTATTTTACTTCATTTTATCCCTTCCTCCATGACATATAAATAAGACTACCATCATTGTTGTTGTTATGTGCCGTAGAGGCAGACCTGACTCATAGCAACCCCTCCTTGGGTTTCTGAGGCAGTATCACTACAGAAGTAGATTGCCCCATCTTCCTTCCAAGGAGTGGCTGGTGGGTTTGAACTCCCAGCCTTCTAGTTAGCAGTCAGGTGCCTTAGGCACTACGCTACCAGAGCTCCTCATTGTACACATTTTACAAATAAGAAAACTGGAGTCTGGGGCAAGTTAAATGACAGCAGATTCACATATCAATTCATAGGAATGCTGAGACTAGAACCCTAAATTCTTTTCTGTATTTGTTCAGCAGTATTGGAAGCTAGAAGGATCCTGACAGTTAAGCCAACTGTCTGCCTTTAAAATCATTAAGTGTTAATTCTTATCCTAACTCTCTTCATTATAACAAAACACTGCAACTTCCAATAACACAATGGCTATCCCTTCAAAGAGGAAAGTTTGTTCTTTTCATAAGAAACTGTAAATGTCATTTTAAAAAAAAGTGGAATGGAAAAAAATAGGGGAATAGATTTAAAAAAAAAATTTTTTTAGGAAGAATTGCCGTGTAGGGGTGATTTATAGTCTGACATGTAGAAGAAAAACTTTTTATATTGTTGGGTTATTTTGTTTTCAAAAAACTTTTGCTCACTTTAAATAAGGGAGCTTGGCTCCCAAAGCAGATGTTCATCCCAAGTTGAATTACAATATATTTCTCCATTTTCCATACATCTAGGTGCTATAGAACATAATTGATGTAACCAAGAAAATTACTTTCCAACTTCATGTGTGAAAGAATTTGGTAGGCTTGTTTCTTACAGTGGCAAACCCTTGAATCCACAGATAATGATGAGGATCATATCAGTTATTTAGGGCTGAAAGCTTATGGTATGGTGTTATGATAAGCATTTCACATTTACCATCTCACTTAATCTTCACAACACTTTTATCACATAGGAATAATAATATCCTATTACTCAGGTGGAAAAAAATGAGGAAGATTGAGTAACTTGACCAAAAACACAAGTAAGTTCTTTCTAGAGCTCAAGCTCATAATCCATTGTTGTTGTTGTTATGTGCCGTTGAGTCAGACCCGACTCATAGCGACCCCTCCTTGGGTTTCTGAGACAGTATCACTACGGAAGTAGATTGCCCCATCTTCCTTCTGAGGAGTGGCTGGTGGGTTTGAACAGCCAGCCTTCTGGTTAGCAGTCCAGTGCCTTAGGCACTACACTACCAGATATACTACATTTAAATATTATTTATTTGTGAGGTTTCTGTGAACATTTTGAAATGTTTAAGTAAAGTTTTGGGGATTGTGTATTAAAGGAAAAAAAAGTTATCGAATTGGGTTCTGTACTATGATATATATTCAATGCAAATATTGATCATGAAAACTAAACATAGTTTCTAAGGTGACACTAAAGCATTCAAACTTAAAATTACCCTGAAAGAAGCCAAGATGCAAGGTGAACCAAACCAAGATGAGAGCAAAAATGAACACATAAAGACTTTATTATTGTTGTTGTTGTTTGGTTAAACGTCTTAGTTTATCTTCTGTATGTTTAGCAAATGTTTTCATTGTACTATTTCTAGTAATTTAAAATGCCTTTAAAACCAGAGAACAAAATTCAGAGGAAGACTAGTCCTACAGAAAATACTTAGAGCACATATTTGAAGCAGTAGGAGTTACATAGTACAACATAGTCCAATTGCAGATGGTGACTTTTCCCTTGTATCTTAAAGCAACTATTATAAATGTAGAAAAAAATGGTTTGTGCTCAACAACTAATCTAATGGTTGGCAGTTGAAACCCACCCACTAGCACCATGGAAGAAAGGCCTGTGATCTGTTTCTGTTAAGACTATATTCAAGAAAACTACATTGAACAGCATTACTCTGTAACACATGGGGTCACCATAAGTCGAAATGGACTTGAGGGTTACGGGATATATAGGTGGTTTAAGGGAATTAAAATGTTCTCAGGAATTCTGCCTCATTAAAAATAAATAAATAAACAGGAATTATAATTTTATTTGACTGCTAACCAGAAGGCTGGCAGTTCAAACCGACCAGCCACTCCTCGGAAGGAAGGTTGCACAATCTACTTCTGTAGTGATACCGCCTCAGAAACCCAAGGAGTCAGGGTCAGATCTGACTCAGTGGGAGTGGGTTTGGTTTAGTGCTTCTTTTGCTTTATATATTGAAGAAGCTCTGGTAATAGAAAAAGCAACAGAGAACACTACTGTAATTCTCATGTTAGAAGCATTAATTATACCGGTTCAATGCTCATTGTAGCAAATTATTTGGGAACACTTTGAATCTGTTTCTCCTTTTCTTCCTATATCCTTCCTTCATCTAAGGGGCAGTTGGGTATGAAAAAGGAGTAAAAGGAGTATGCTGGTAAGGAAAAGGTAAGGGTTAAGAAAGATGGGAAAAAATAGGGTTTGCCTTCCACTCCCCTTTCTTTTCATACCCTCAGTTTTCTAGGGCAATACTGATCAACTTCCACAGAAGACAGCAAATCTGAAATGTGCAGGGCTGGCTTTTGCTTTTTTCTTTAGAGGAATCATACAAGGCTCTATTTTCAAGTCTCATGAAGACATTTGCCAACCAAACACAGCTCAAAATTTTCTTCTTGGTTCTTCTCTCAGAACAGCTCATTCATGACAGCAAAATCTTTTCTGCATGATTATATAACCATCTTGAATACTACCTTTCTTCTAAGAAGCACAAAAAATATTACAGGACTTGTGATGTAAATAATCTCACTTTGAATCTTCTATGTACAAATAGATATGAAACAGCAAGGTATTCTGTTGTTTTGTTTTCTAAATTCCTTGATCTTTCAATAGCTATTCACAAAAGAATTAATTCAAAGAGCACAATCACTGAACTCAGCAAAATGAAAGTAATTCAGAAGGTTGCCATTGTTACTGATATGCAAATCTTACCCATTGTTTTATTCATCCTCCCTTAATTTAATGGTCTAAATGCAAAAATAGTGATTTCTCTCCTCTCTTTTTATGCAAAACATCTTAAAACTATACATACCCAAGCACGCACATACACACACACACACACACACACGCATGCACACACATACACACACAGATAGAGTTAAGGATGTTGTTGTTGTTGTTGTTATTTGCCGTCCAGTTGGCCCCGACTCATAGCGACCCCTCCTTGGGTTTCTGAGGCAGTATCACTACAGAAGTAGATTACCCAACCTTCCTTCCGAGGAGTGGCTGGTGGGTTTGAACCGCCAGCCTTCTGGTTAGCAGTCAAGTGCCTTAGGCACCATGCTACCACAGAGTTAAGGATACCACAGTATAATGGGAAGAAGCCAGATCTAATTTTCATTTGCTAGAACTTCAGACTCAGTTCTACTTAAGGGTCTAAACTCCACCAATTTCAAATTAAGAAATTGAAATGGAAAAGTAGTTTTTAAGTTTTGTGTTCACAGCAGAATATTTTATTCCATCAATCTTAACCAGTAGAGCTGAATATATAAAACAAATGAAAGTTAATGGTACTGTTTGGGAGTGCTTGGAACCCCTTGGAAGAGGTTGAGATCAGCCGTTTGTGATGGTTGCTGATGTTCTTTCCACTGTAAATATATGTGTTAGGACAGTGGGCTGTATCGCTTTCTTCAAACTCTATTCCATTATCACACTCCCTTCATTCTCTTACAGTTCGAGATTCTGTATGATCCACCAAAGATCCTTTAACTGAATCACCTTTGTATTCCTTATGTTGCTTAGCTCAGTAGGAAAGAAAAAAAAAATATTTCCTGAATGAAATTTCCAGGACACATTAGGATCTATAAAAATGGTTCTAAATAATGAAAAGTTTATGAAGTTTCTTAATTTCAAAAATAATTTAGATCTAGACAAAAGGGTAGAATATGAGACACATTTTGAAAAAGAGTAATCTTTGGTTATAGTAGAAAATGTTTTCAATAAATATCAGAACATTACAGTCAAAGCAACCTATAAGAAATAATATTATTTTAGGCTTCATAAAGTATTTTATTTAGAATAATTAGAGGCAGCTCATAGAGACAGTTAATTTGAATCATACCTTTGGGGGAAAAAAGGACTTGACAGAATGTACTACTCTCATAATATAGATAAAACTATTAAAACAAAAATGATCAACAGCAAAATATGGAATTTATACTCCAAGTACCACATTGGTTAAGTAAATCCGTTGCCTCCATTAGACTCTTACGAGGGACATCAAAATTATACCACAAAGGAAATTAAAATTGTCTCCTCATAAGACAGGGAGCTCTGGTAGCGTAGTGCCTAAGGCACTTGACTGCTAATCAGAAGTGGTTCAAACCCACCAGCCACTCCTTGGAAGGAAGATGAGGCGATCTATTTCTATAGCGATACTGCTTCGGAAACCCAAAGAGGGACAAAACAACAACAAATAAGACAATTTCCCTCAATTTTATTAACTTGCTTTGGAGTTTGCCTTGCAACTAAAATGTGTCATGCTCTAATTTGAAAGACTTCCTTTAACCAATAATTATATTAGTATCAGTTAATAACATTTATTAGTCAACTAATAATACCAAATATTTACCATTTCCTAGTCCATATTTTTTGATAAATACATGATACTTGTAGTATCTTATTTAATTTTCACAGTAAGATATCATTTATATCTACATTTTTCAGAAAAGAAAACTGAGGCACTGAGAGGTTAAGTAACTTCCCCAAAGAAATACAGCTAATAAGTAGCCAAAAGAAGACATAAGGCACAGCTGGTGGCAAATACCACATTTTCAACCATTATCCCTATTGCTCTCACTAAGTAATAGTAACTCTTAAAATATTATTCTAAAGACAGTGCCTTAATATAAAAACGTTTTAGTTTTTATGTTATCTCCCCTCAAAGTATCCTTTGCTCAGAGAGTAAATTTTTCTATATTAATTAACAGAGATTTCCATCCTATGGCTACCAAGTGTATGAAATACCATTTACATGTTCTACTTGCATTCTTAAGGACCTCTGGTAGAGTAGTGGTTAAAGCATTTGACTGATAACCTAAAGGTTGGTGGTTTGAATCCACCAGTCACTCTGCAGAAGAAAGATGAGGCAGTCTGCTTCCCTAAAGATTTATAGCTACAGAAACCCAATGGAGTTTGCTATAAGCCAGAATAGACTGAATGGCATTAAGTTTGAATTTAAGTTGTACATTTTGAGAGTTAGCAGTAAAAATAATGGATAACATTCAACAAATATATGGTACCAAGAAAAACCCAGAATTTGTTCACCTAACAGGCATCTGTCTTCATTCTGTGGGCCAAAGATGGTTATTTGTCCTAATAAGATAACTTTTATTTACGTAAAATTTACTCCCAAGGTTGAATTTTCTTTATAAAACACTCCTTAAATAAATTAAAGAATACTAGCATAGTGACTAAGGCATCTGACTGCTAACCAGAACGCTGGTGGTTCAAATCCACCAGCCACTCCTCGGAGGAAGGCTGGGCAATCTACTTCTGTAGTGATACTGCCTCGGAAACCCAAGGAGCAGTCGCTATGAGTTGGGTCTAACTCGACAGCACATAACAACAACAACAGTAACATGAACTAAATCAACAATTAGGTTAAATATCAAATTGCTAACAAATCAAATCTATGAATTTTAGGAATATTAGCTGCTCTTTTAGATAGACAAGACTAGAACATTGAATAATTGTTTTACTTTATATAAATGAAAAACCTATACACTTTTAAGATCTCAACAAAGCGGTGCTTTTCCCAAGATTACATCAACTGTTGGCCTTGAGCCTTACGTACATTCATTAGACCCAAACACTTTAACATAACTGCCACTGGCTGGGTTTTCTAGAGTAGCGAAACCAGTAAGGCATATACATGTATGTATATATATATATATGGGGAGGGGAAGGAAAAGGAGGGGAGGGGAGGAAAGGGAATTGATGTATCTCAAGGAAATGACTCATGAAGTTATGGAGGCTGGCAAGTCCCAAATTCATGGGTAAGGGTCAGGATGGAGGCTTCTCCTGACTCAAGTGGTTGTAGGAGCTGACAAATTCAAAATCAGCAGGTCAGAGAGTAGGCTACTGGTTCACATCCCAAGAGCCAGAGGTCAGAGGATGACAAGATAGATGCAGGATCAAGAACGAATGAGCTTTGCCAGAACATCCATATCTATTGGATGCAGGCCACATCCTGAAGGAAACTGACTGGCTTTCAACTGATTGGCTGCTCGTATCAGATCACAAAATGGAGGGTGATTATAATACATTATGGAAAAGTAATCAGTCCAATGTTTGCCAAACCACAGAGAAACATAACCTAGCCAAGTTGACATATATTAACCATCACAGTCCACTTCCTGTCAACTTGGCCTCTGTACACAACTTTTTAAACTATACATAATCTAAATATGCTGTTGTTGTTATGTGCCGTTGAGTCGGACCCGACTCATAGCGACTCCTCCTTGGGTTTCCAAGGCAGAATCACTATGGAAGTAGATTGCCCCATCTTCCTTCCGAGTTTGAACTGCCAGCCTTCTAGTTAGCAGCCAAGTGCCTTAGCCACTATGCTACCAGAGCTCCCAATCTAAATACAGGCAATTATAATAACATACTTACACCTAACACGATACAACTAACATGTGTACAACCAGAAATACACTGTTGTTATTGTTGCTATGTGCCATCGAGTTGGACCCAACTCATAGTGACCCCTCCTTGCGTTTCTGAGGCAGTATCACTCGGGAGCTCTGGTAGCATAGTGGATAAGACACTTGCCTGCTAACCAGACGGCTGGCGGTTCAAACCCACTAGCCACTCCTCGGAAGGAAGGTTGGGCAATCCTACTTCCGTAGTGATACTGCCTCGGAAACCCAAGGAGGGGTCGCTATGAGTCGGGTTTGACTCGACGGCACATAACAACAACAACAACAACAATCACTATGAAAGTAGATTGCCCAAGCTTCCTTCCAAGGAGTGGCTGGTGGGTTTGAACTGCCAGCCCTCTGTTTAGCAGTCAAGTGCCTAAGGCACTATATGCTACCACACACTAGCCTAGTTTGTATCTTATGTTTAGTTTATAAGCAATAGGATAATGGCAGAAAGGACACAAAAATATTTGCTACACACACACACACACACACACACACACTAAAACCATGAAGAAATACTTATAACAATTACAGTCCTCATTACTGCAACTGGTTACAAGTTTGTAACTTGTATTTAGTACTAAATTCTTCCATAATCTGTTTTGTAATTCCTCTGCTCTCAACCAGCTGAGGTGCCAGTTGTAGTTCTTTGCTAGGTACGGTAACCCAAAACTTTATTCCTGACAGGTCAGGGCCATTAATAGTCATGATGGAATTGTGTTGCTATAGTTTTCCATTTACTTTAATCACTGGACATGGTAGTACTAAGAGACATTCTAAGGGATCTCTGTATTCTAGAGATACTCTTCTTTACCTCCATTATATAATAGCAATCCAATTTCCTCTTGATAATCAGTATCAATCACACCAGACAATATAATTTCTCCCTTCTTTGACTACTGATAGATCCAGAGGCATGAGAAGTCCAAAATGGCCGGGTGGCATTCTTAATTTCCAGTTCAATGGAATCAGTGCTCCAGGTAAGGATATTCCTCTTTTTGGAACTAAGTAAGACCTCTGGACCTGCAGAGCATAGGGTTTCAGGGACAGGAAGCAAAAATTTTGTGAGTGGTTGACTAGGGGTAATAGTGAGTAGTTATAGGTAATAGTGAGTAGTTATACTCCCATTTCCATACCTTAATTTCTGGACCTGTGAATCCTGGCTATGGGAGAAACAACACCATAGTGGATACTGGTTTAGAGCATATACAGCATTCGATAACACTGCCCAACTCTGGAAGGTACTGCCACCTAGAAGTTACTGTTATTATGTATTTAGAAGGCCATTCTATTGTTCTATCAAGCCAACTGCTTCAAGATGATGGGAAAAATAGGAAGACAAATGAATTCCATGAGCATGGACACATTGCCACACTTTGTTTGCTGTGAAATAAGTTGCTTAATCCAAGGCAATGCTGTGGCACCATGTTGGTGGATAAGGCATTCTGTAAGTCTATGGATGGTAGTTTTGAAAGAAGCATTGTATACTGGGAAGGAAAAATCTGTATCCAGAGTAGGTATTTATTTTAGTAATAACAAAACACTGCCCTTTCCATGGTCTAATGTAATCAACTTGCCACTAGATTGTTGGCTGATCACCCCTATGAATGGTTTCATACTGGGGAATCAATGTGGGACTCTGATGCTGGCAGATTGGTCAGTCAGAAGGGGCTATAGCCATGTTACTTTGTTGAATAGAAATCCATGTTGCTGAGCCCATGCATAACCTCCATCTCTGCCACCATGGCCACTTTGTTCATAAATCTATTGGGTAATGATGGCAGTGGCTGGGGAAAGAAGATTGCTGGTGTCCATATAATGCTGCTCTTATCCAGTTGATTGTTATATCCTCCTCTGTTGAGGTCACTCTTTGATGAGCATTCACATGAGACACAACAATGTGTCACTTCTTTGGCCCATTCTGAGGGATCTATGCACACGTTTCTTCCACATATCTCCTTGCCACCAATTTTCCAATCATGTTCTTTCTAAGTCCCTGACCATTTGGACAAACTATTGGCCATAGTCCATGAATCCGTATGCAACTGCACATCTGGCCATCCTTCCTTCCAAGCAAACTGACCAACAATGTGCAATGCTTGAAGTTCTGCTCAGTGGAAAGATTTCTCTTCACCATTGTCCTTCAGGTAGGTCCCAGAAAGGTGCTGTAGTGCTGCCACTGTCCACTTCTGAGTAGTACATGCATATTGTACAGAAACAACTGTAAACTGTGTAAAAATTTTCTCTTACTCAGACGTTGATCATAAGGAATTCTCAATGAGGTCATAAGTACAGACTGGAAAAGCAAAGGTAATGTGACAAGAGTGGAGACCGTGGGCATTTGTGTCACTTCCTCATGTAACTTGCTTGAGCTTGATCTTGTATATACCACTCCTATTTATTCATGGAGTGCTACTGTGCACTCCATAGTCATGTCTGACTTTATGACTCTGTGGGCCAGACACCACCTCATTCATGATGGGCAGCTCAGGCTTCATAGTGACTTGGTGGTCTATGACTAAATGTTCAGTCTCTAGTAAAGCGCAATAATAAGGCAAAAGCTGTTTCTCAAAAGGAGAATAGTTATCTATAGAGTATGGTAGGGCTTTTCTCCAAAATCATAAGGGTCTGTGCTATGATCACCAATAGGGGCCTGCCAAAGACTCCAACCACTGGCACTTCAAACATCATTGGATCAGTCAGATTATATGACCCAAGTGGTAGAGCCTTCTCATGCTCTGGGTCCCACTCAAAATTGGCAACTTTTCCCCAAAATGAGAGATATGTTGCTTCCAAAATCTAAAGAAACTCACTAGATATTGTGCTCCCTTTTTAATTGTAGGATGGGCCAGAGATAACAACTTATCCTTCACTTTAGAAGAAATATCACAACATGTCCTACACCACTGGACCCATAGAAATTTCACTGAAGCTGAAGGTGCCTGAATCTTACTTGAGGTTAATTTTCTACTTTCTAACATGCAAATGTCTTATCAAAATATCTAGAGTCACTGACACTTCTTCCTTACTATGTCTAATCAGCATAATGGCCTCAGTGTAATAGATTAGTGTGATATCTTATGGAAAGGAAAGGTGATGAAAGTCCTAGACTAAACTATGACATATGGCTGGAGAGTTGATATATTCCTGAGGTAAGACAGTGAAGGTACTTCTGGCCTTCTCAGCTGAAAGCAAACTGCTTCTGATCATCTTTTGAAGCAGGTATAGATAAAAAGGCATAATCCAGATCATTAACTGGATATTAGGTACCAGGAGATGTATTAATGTGATTAAGCAATGAAACCGTATCTCCATATCTGAAACAGGAGTTGCAACGGAGGCACTACCTAGCTAAGTTTATGATAATCCACTGTCATCCTCCAAGATCCATCTGTTTTTTGCATTGGCCAAATAGGTGAGGTGAGAGTCCCACATTGATTCCCCAGTATGAAACCATTCATAGGGGTGATTAGCCAGCAATCTAGTGGCAAGTTGATTACATTAGACCATGGAAAGGGCAGCATTTTGTTATTACTGAAATAAATACCTACTTTGGATACAGATTTTTCCTTCCCAGTATACAGTGCTTCATTCAAAACTACCATCCATAGACTTATAGAATGCCTTATCCACCAACATGGTGCCACAGCATTGCCTTGGATTAAGCAACTTATTTCACAGCAAACAAAATGGAGATGTGATGAGAATCACTATCCCTGCATCCTTTAGGTCCTTGATGGTGGTATTAATCTCTGCAGTCTCTAAAGGAACGCAGTCAGGGATGTGATGTGGGGCTTCTGCCAGTTGCAGAATATGTATATTACAATTATGCCTTCTGGAACTGAGGATGTCATACTACAGGATGGGATTGCGGACTGACTGGACCTACTGCAAGATGGACCTCAGATAAAACTCCATTAATAACCTGACCTCCATATGCCTTCACTCTAACTTGTGGGCTACAGTGACATTTTGGGTCTCCTCAGTTAGTGTCCGTTCAGAGCCAGTTGGCAATAATTCTCAGTAAATCTGATTATTTTCTTTTCCTCAGTGAATAGTCACTCTTGCAAAGGGCCATAGATTCCTTCGGAGAAGGCTGGGAGAAAGATTAATAGTATGAATTTATGGCAATGTAGTGGGGTCATTCTTAAAGGGGGCCTAGCCTCCCTTTCATTCAAGGGGTTGTGGATCTGTAAACTAGCTCAAATCTGGGATGTGATTAAGAGACTGTGACTCTCTATTCTGGAGATTCAAGTTAGAATGCTTTTCATTTGACCTAGAAGTTTTCCAGTTGTACAGATCAAGTAAATACTTAGTAGATTTTCCATCGATTTCACTGTGGGACACCATGACTAAGTATTCAACACCATAATTCCATACAAGTCAGACTATTCTGATTACTGGTTTGACTCTGCCTTCTATTATAATAACCATAACAACTTTTTATTTGGCAATTAAGTGCTGCTCCTTGACCTCTAACACTATGGGGTCCAATCAGGCCCATTGTATTTAGATGTTTTAATTCAATTAGGACTATTCTCACTATCAAATCTGATTTACATAAAGTAGCAATCATAGCAGTCTTCAACAATGCTGTGGCTCCTTTCACAAATCTGTTCCTCACCAGTGTGGTAAAAGGTGTGTCCTCTAGGCACTCCATGGTGGTTCTCTGGATCCAGCCTGATAACTCTACTGTAACATGCCAATTTCCCTAAGCCTTTGGATACCTCTTCTAAAAATACACTAAGGCAGGTCTGACATTTCAACTTTGTTTACTATAGGCCCCTGCTTAATCCATTCTTCAGCAAACCAACAAATAAACTATTAGATCCTTTCTAACCTTTCCAGCTGAAACACTGAATGAAGAATGTGTGCTTAGTGGGCCCATAACAACAAATTCCACCTGACCCAACTTTATGTTCTTTGGACCATTATCTCACACCCTTAATAATCATTCCCATACATATTCCCTAGGAACTCTGGTAGTGTAGTGCCTAAGGCACTTGACTGCTAACCAGAAGGCTAGCAATTCAAACCCACCAGCCACTCCTTGGAAGGAAGGTTGGGCAATCTACTTCCGAAGTGATACCACCTCAGAAACCTAAGCAGGGGTCTCTATGAGTCAGGTCTGACTCGAGGCACGTAACAACACAACAAAAACACACGTATTCCCCAGGTTTCTGTTTGTATGTTTTAGAAAAATCAGGCAATTCTTTTGGAGTTCACACTTTGTATTTCACCTCTTAGGGCTTGCTGAGACTTAAGCATAGTTACAAGAGTAGAAGCAAAAATGAGAAGTGGAGGTGGGTCCAGGACACATTCAGCAATGTCTTATAGGGCAGTTGACTCGGATGATAGCCCAGACAACATCCCAAGCACTGCCCAGGACATATCACAAAGACTCTTCAGACACTGATAGGTTAATCTCATCAAATGAGGGTGGGAGGGATAATGGTTTTACTGAGGAGGATGGCTTAGCAGACAAAGAGTAATCTCTTCAGATGTTATCAGATAGGAGTAAGAGGACTCAATGGAATTTACCAGCTCAATTTCCACAGCTTCCTGATTACCTGGGAGCTCTGGTGGTGTAGTGTCTAAGGCATGTGACTGCTAACCAGAAGGCTGGTGGTTCAAACCTACCTACCTATACCAAGTTTCAGAATCCCATTTTTTTCCAATATATGTCCTTACTTTAACTTTGAGGTTGGGAATTTAATTGGCATTGTAGTTCAGCCACTCTTACAATAAGACTTTGAAGTTTGTTTTTTAGCAATATCAGCTTACAAGAAGTAAGACTTTCTTTCAGGGCAACATTCATGTCTTTCATATGCTTTTATGTTCTTGAGCTGTGACTCTGAAGCTCTGAACTCATCCCTTTCTTTCAACACGTTATCTAGCAAAAGTAGGACCAACCAATCAGCTTCCTTACACTTCTCATTCTGACAAAATTGTAGAAAAGTATCAAACATGCAATCATCCAGAACCTAGTCTTTGTGACAAATATCTCATCCATTGGTGGTGATATTTTATGTATTTTTATTGCCACCTCATGCCATGGATTAGCAGTGCCCTATTTAGTATTGGAGGCAGTCATCAGTGCCTTTTGGACTAGTCACACTTGAAAACCATTTCAGAAAACTCATCCTCATGATTTTGTTCCTCTAGAACTCCTCTCAGTACCACATGTCTTAGGCTGAGTTCTCCAGGGGAGCAAACCTAGTGAAGTGTACATATATAAGTATATAAAGAGATTTATCTCAAGGAAATGACTCACGAAGTTGTGCAGGCTGGTATGTCTCAAATCAGTGGGTCTGGGATCAGGCTAGAGACTTCTCCTGACTAATGTAGTTGCAGGGGCTGCCAAACCAAAAAAAAAAAAAAAAACAAAAACCAAGCTCACTGCCATCGAGTCAGATCCAACTCATAGTGACCCCTCCTTGTGTTTCTGTGGCAGTTTCACTACGGAAATAGATTGCCCAAAACTTCCTTCTGAGAAGTGGCTGGTGAGGAACCCAATATTGGCAGTTCAGATGGCAGGTTGCTGGATCATGGGGCTGTAAGTACTGGAAAAATCCCAAAATACGCAGGTCAGATGGCAGGCTGCTGGCTCATGTCCCAAGAATCAATTGTGGGTTCAGAGGATGATGAATTGGAAGAAGGATCTAGAGTGAATAAGCTTTGCCAAAGCATCCATATATATTGGATGCAGACCCCACCCCAAGGAAACTGGCTCTCAACTGATTGGCTTTTCAACTGATTGGGTGCTCATATCCAATCACAAAATAGAGGATGATTACATTATATTACATTATGGAATAGCAATCAGTTCATTGTCTGCCAAACCACTGACAATCATAGCCTAGCCAATTTGACACATAATATTAATGATTACAGTCACCTAACCATGTTTCAGAGTTCCCATGGTGCAAAAGGTTAGCATGCTAGGCCACTAACTGAAATAACAGAGGTTCAGATCCATCCAGAGGTATCTTGGAAGAAAAGCTGATGACTACTTCTGAAAAATCAGCCATTGAAAACCCTACACAACATAGCACTACTCAACACACAAGCAGTCTCCATGAGTCAGAACTGAATTATCAACTGGTGACCATGTTTTTATTAAGATAACACAGGACATCATTGAGGAATAAGCATAGATTTGTAATCAGAAAACCTGGCCCTGACAAATACTTATGTTACTTTAGTGTAGGCACTGATAGAATCTGAAATATAATTTCAAAGTTTACCATTTATTTCAATGGTTGGTACAATAAAAATGAACACTGTGGTAAGGTTTGTATGTACTGGTGACTTTTAGAATGTACCGAGACACTAAGAAATTGCTGAAAACAAGGATATACAGAAATAGCTTGAAAAAGACTCTGCTTGTACTGTCTCCATTGTCCAAATGTCAAACACCTCCTGGGAACCCTAGGGGTGGTAATAACTATGGAAGCAGTTCCTAACAGGTTCTTCCTTAAAGGGGATTCTTGAAGACTGCTGGGCTCTGACTCTAGCCCATATGGACTTGGAAAAGTCAGAGAAAATGTTGGCTGCACTTTTTCAGGCCTATTTGCATATGTTCTTTAGTATGCAGAATGTCTGTATATAATTTGTTTTTTTTTTTTTTGCCTCTATTAATACATATGCAAATGACTCACTCTTGCAGCTGTGCTGTATTAATCATATGTGTGCTTCTGTCTGTCTGCCCTGCAGGCTCAGGGTTGAAGGGAGGGGAAAAAAAGGAATTCAGTCTTTTAACCTACAAGAAAACTCACTCATGCGGACAGACTGAGTCTGAAAGTAAACAGCTCACTGGGGTTGCAAGTGAAATAAGAAGTTGATAATTTTTCACCCTGTATGGAAATGACTACTAACTAAAAGTTAGTGGGGTAGTAGGGTATTTAGATAGTTTACATTCATTCTTGTGAATGAATTCTTATTCAATAAGAAGGGAAAAATCCTCACATTTAGATGTTACAATATGATTATTTCTTCTTTATTGATTTTCTGGGTTGGTTTCTCTTTGCCAGCCCACATTAAGCCATGTTCAGTCACTCACAGTACTCTGGGAAATATGAAGCATTTATCTGTGCCCTGCCATATTACTGACCTCCTTCAAGACTGGAGGGAAGCTGATAAAAAGATGAACTTGAGTTTTTCATCCATGTCCACCTTGATGTTACTATCTCTCAGATAGAAGCTTAAGCCATTTTCACTATAATGAATATGTACCTTTGATACCTATGAAAACAAGATTGATTTCAGCTGATATTTTGTATGATTCATTCTCTAATGTGATCACACATCATCTATCATTTTCTCTATCCCGGAGAATGCAGGTTACCAATGTTAGTAGTTCCTGGAATTGTAGTTCCGTATGATTTCATTTTTTATGACAACTTGGAATTTTGAGTCTTTAATTCTAAAATTAGTACTATGGCTTTTTCTAAATAGTCTTACTAAAATCATTTTAATAGTACAATTAATTCAATAAAAATTCATGACTGAATGCTAATTGCTTACTTTGAGCAAAATATGATCATCCAAGAAGAATTTCAGTCTTTTTTCCTTCTGCTTATCACTATTAATCATTAGTTGTAGTTGACATTTTTGGCTTCCTATAGGTAGAACAGGTGGCAACCATCTTTTGGCCAACACAAATAACAGTATTTATAAAGTGAGAAATAAGTGGATAAATATTTCCTTCCAATTTCAAATTTTGGAAGACTTGTTAAAAAATACAAATAGTATACTACAACTATTACTATTAAAAGTATTCATGATTCTCATTAATTAAAACACAAAATAACAGAAATGAATATAAGAAATAATGTGAGATGGATTGTTGCCATCCCTTGCTTTTATTAATGAGAAACAGGCAGACTCACTTAGCTGTTTTATCTGGTCTCAAATGTCTAGAAATTCAGAGTATCAGTTTTTTGGCTTAAATTGTTATGCCTACTTTCAATATTGAAATTAAGCTAGATTATTTTCCTTTATAAATTAATAACCCTCCTTTTAAAAAAGATAATAGTAGGAAAACAAACATTAAAGTCACTATTGGCTCTTGGAGGACATGAAGACAGGTTTGAAGAGAAGGAAGAAAAAAAAGGACGAAGAAAAGGGTGAACTCAGAATATGAAACTGCTAATCGTCTAGTTCCTATTTTGTTAATATAAGTCAGTGGTTTGAACCCACCAGCTTCACCATGGAAGAATGATAAGGCAATTTGCTTCCATAAAGATTTACAGCCTTGGAAACCCTATGGGGCAGTCCTACACTATCCTACAGGGTTGCTGTGAGTTGGAATCAACTCTATGGTGGTGGGTTTTACATTGCTTAGAAATAATTTACCTAAGTGTTGTACTGGCAAGGTGAGCCATATTGAGTCAAATGAAAGTGTGTCCATTACTTCAAATTCTTATGTATGTCTGTATATACATAAAAATGTCCCATAGGAATAATCAAATAATGCAATGTTTGGTCTTTTCTTTGATAAGTTAGAATTACTCTAAAGGAATTAGATAATCTGCAATAAATGTTCAGAACACACTCTTTATGCAGCAGCCCATGATTATGCTAAGAAAAAGGAAGAAAGAGCAGTAGAGATAAAATGAGGAATTTCTTTTACACTAAAAGAATCTTCCAATAGGGACACACACAAAAAGTTAAATTCTTTGGTCACTGACCTCCAGAAATTAATCATAAACTGCTATATTATTGTTTAAAATTATTACATGATTGTTTCCCCCATTTAACAAATGCTTAGTGAGCACCTGTTATTTGCTACACATACTTCTGGGCACTTGAGATACATTACTGCACAAAACAAATAACAATCCCTGCCTTCATGGGGGTTGCTATATTTGGAGAAGACAAACAATAAATATGGAACATAATCAATAAGTTATATAGTTTGAAGATGAGTAGTGCTCTGGTAGCATAGTGGCTAAGACACTTGCCTGCTAACCAGACGGCTGGCGGTTCAAACCCACCAGCCACTCCT